>NC_056751.1:283236923-283536923 GCF_019279795.1 Protopterus annectens
GAAGCAAATTTATCCCAGCAGTCAAGGAATATTGAGAGGCAGGTATGATATTCAAGCTGCTGTATCCAGCTGTCTTCAGAATATTTTTCCCCTGGAGAATCAAAGTCATTTTTCAATGCAGAGCAGGCCAAGGAGAAAATAAAAAAGTTTGTCCAACAAAAAGTGAGACATCAAATAGACGGGCACAGTGCTTCTCATTTTTCTGGTAATAAAGCACATAGAGAGAGAATTTGCCAATGAAACTTTTTCCAATGTTCCAAAGAAAAATGTTTGAGAAAAAAAACACAGGAGTTGAGTATAAGAATCAGGAGTACACTGGACTTGAACCAGAGCCTGGGGTTGGGAGATGGAGATGAACAGGAGGAAGACCAACAACACTGAAATTAGTGAATTAATGTGAGACTATAAAGCAGCAGTCATATTTGTAAAGTATGGCTTTATAAGAAAAAGTTGCTGAGAAAGATTGAACTCTTTTTTACTTTGTTAAACTTTTGGGGGGGGACTGAAAGGCATATACACCATGTCATGTCATTAATTTCTGGAAGAATACTAAAAGGAAAAGAGAATAAAACAACTAACTTTGAGTAAAACAATTTTTATTCGTAATATTTGATTAAAAAATTCATGATGTAAATAGCATGTTATATAGTAAAGCATTTTCAGTAATTGATGTGTTAAAGATACTTAGGGCAGCCACAGTGGTGACAGTGGTTAGCGTTGTCACATCACAGCAAGAGGTTCTCCAGTTCGATCCTCGGCTGGGGTGCCTTCTGTGTGGAGTCTGCATGTCCTCCCTGTGGTCGCGTGGGTTTCCTCCGGGTGCTCCAGTTTCCTCCGACATCCCAAAGACATGCTGTAGGTGGATTGGACACTCTAAACTGGCCCTAGGTGTGAGTGCATGCATGTGTGTGCCTTCTGTGGAAGGATTGGCACCAGGCTGGCAACTCGACACCATAAAACTCCACTGCCAATCATGAGCGGACAAGTGATTCGCTGTGGCGACCCCTCACTGGGAAAAGACGAAGAAGAAGATGTGTTAAAGATACTAAGGTAAACAAGTACTTTTTTAGTTTTAAGAAATGAAAGCATTACAAAGTAAAAAATAAAGGAAAGGCTGGGCAAAAGCATTGATAAGTTAATATACTGTAATCTTCAGTTTTGAGGGTGGGGTATGAGGTGCAAAAGTGCACTGATTATAGCATAAGTAGTGCTGAGATGTTTTCTCTTACTTTTGCATAGGCGAATATTTGGGTTAATGCCCTTGGCTTAGTCAGAAACAAGATTTTTTGTGTAAGCGTTTGGGTTTTAAAAATTAAAAAGAACACTGCGAGTGTAATGAAAAATTTTCCTTTAGGAAATTAATGTTCATTGTGAATTGAGAGAAATGCAGCTGAGGGTAGCTGTTCATTCTATTCTTATGTTTCTGTAGAGATAGGCTGACTACAAGTGCAGGCAATAAATCTTGATAGTTCAGAACACTGTTTACTGAAAGAATTTTAAAACTGAATGGTACAAGGGCAATCAGTTTAGTAAAAAAATGAAGTTTGAAATTATTGGAAGTAAATAAGAGATAGCAGCTTTCCTGGTACAATATAATTTAGTCCAATTTAGAGATAGCCAGTGCACTTTTTTCTTTAAGGCTAAAATAATGTTTTTTTTAAAGCATGTAAACTGTTTTTCACATTGGGGGGAATAAAGATAAGACAAGAACAGACAGCAGTTAGTGTAAGTAGGAGTACAGACTGTAACATGCCTGTTAGCATGGATAACCTTAATTTTAGGTTAGGTAATGCCTGTGGTACACCTCTTGATTTGGGACAATTATTCATATAAATAAGGTTGGGACTGTGGTGGTGGTGCTGTGGTAGTGCTGTCGCCTCACAGTAAGACATTGTCCCATTCGATTCTCAGCTAGAGCATCTTCTGTCTGGAGACATGCGTGAATGGGCGTACCTTCGTTGAAGGTTGTGCGTCAGGGCTGGCAACTCAGCACGTAAAAATCTACTGCCAATCATTAGCGGATCGGAGTTCCGCTGTGGTGACCCCTAACCAGGAAAAACCGAAAGACACACATTCATATAAGTAAGGTTAAATTTTATTATTTGAAGATGTACATAGTTTTGTGTGTTTATTTTAAGTTAATAGGTCATGGAGGTGTTCTGGGGTTTCAAATGCAGATGACAGACAACTGTATACAAGATCAACCTGTCAAACATTAGTGGGCACATGTAACACAAAAACTTGAAATAGACATTTTAAAAAGCTGCTCTATATATATATATATATATATATATATATATATATATATATATATATATATATATAATTGGTGTGAATAATAACTTCTTATCATAATGGCTACACTATCCATATTATTTTGGAACATGATTGGCCTCAAAGATATAGAGAAAAAAGGTAAGAGTACTGAATTATAATAAAAAATGCAAAGTGCAAATAGCATTGCTACAGGAGACACATTTGGAAATAATTGATCATGTGAATTTGGTAAAGAAAGGATTTCAGGATGGATATTCAGCAGAATATCAGGGTCAAAGGAAATGGGGAGTACTTAAACTAATTGCTAGAGGAGCTCCTATAATGACAGAAGATTAAAAAAAGATAATAATGGTAGAGTTGTGGTAGTAAGGGGCTACTGGCAAGGGAGGAGGATTACACTGGCATGTATGTATATTCCA
The DNA here is from genome assembly GCF_019279795.1 of Protopterus annectens. Classification (NCBI taxonomy): domain Eukaryota; kingdom Metazoa; phylum Chordata; order Ceratodontiformes; family Protopteridae; genus Protopterus; species Protopterus annectens. Next base: position 283,239,620 of record NC_056751.1, read on the forward strand.
CCTAAAACTGCTGTTATGGAGCTGATGAGAGAAATAATCAGCTTTCAGCAAGGAACATTACTTATAGGTTGGGACTGGAACTTGATTTGTAACAGTGAGGATGTAACTGGGGGGCCTAATAGGGAAAATATAACAAAAGAGGGTCAATTTCTGAAGACATTTATGAAAATATTTGGTATGGAAGACTTGAATTCAGTACTAGGAGCTCAGAGAGAATTTACGTATTATTCCCCAAGGCAAAATAACCTGGCCAGACTAGACAGAAATTATATTTCACAGGAACATGTACATTTAATTGAAACTTTAACAATCATCCAATAACAATTTCAGACCATGTGCCTATAACAACTAAGATAAAAATGCAGTGAGATACTGATGTCTCCCTACCTACCTGTTAAAAAGACAGGAAGTCAAGGAATGGGTAGTGGAAATATTTCATGCGTTATTAAGGAAGATAGAACTTTCTTCAGAAGTTATAGCTAATGAGTAAGAAAAAAAGAGGTATGGTTATGGTGTAACAGGAATTATTTAGAGGGCTGACAAAGGCTACAGTAGTAAAGGGAATCACACAGGACAGACACAACTGCAGAGTGCTAAAGAGAAAATAAGGGAGTATCTAGATAATATACATGAGTTTAGAAAGCTTAAATTAGAAAAGAATGCTTCTGGAGCATTTCTCCCCGGGCCTCCGCTGTAAACAGGATCTGTGGAACCTAGTCGGACTTTCCCGGTCAACAAATGTTAAATAAATAAAAAATAAAAAAAAAAAATTTAAAAAATGAGTTTAGAAAGATTGCTGTTTCGCAACTGTTTTTGATAGTAATCATAGAGCACAAAAACTTTTAGCATAACGACTTAGCTTAGGCAACAGAAAGTACAAAGGATTATTGCCAAATTAAGGGAGCCTATAACAAGAAAAATAACCAGAGATCCTGTAAAGTTTTAGAAACATTTCAGGAATGTTACGAAAATTTTTATAAAGCAGAGACGTAGAAATCAAGAAAGAGCAAATATGGAAATATTTATAGAAGACTTCAAGTTTGCCAATGTTAGTGGTAGATGAGGCTCAACAATTAACAGTTAAGATAGGAGGAGATGAGATAAAAATGGTGATGTATAATGAATCTGCAGGAATGTCTCTAGAAATTGATGGTATTCCTGTGAAAGTTTGGAAGATTGGAGGGAAGAAACTGATGAAGTTCTGGAATTCTTTGTTTAACAGCATTTTAAAAGGAAAGGAAGCACCAACATCCTGGAAGAAAGTTGCGGTGACTGTAATATCTAAAGACAGCGGAGACCTATCAGACCCATCTTCATATACACCCATCTCAGTTTTAAACCATGTTTATAAAGTGTTTATGTCTATAATAGCTAAATGAATGGCAAAGGTATTGCCAAAATTGACAAATATGGATCAGTGTGGTTTTGTGGAGGGGAGTCAAACACTTAACAACATTAATAGTTCAATGATGATCCAGAGAGAAGCAGAATGTAAGAAAATTCCTTTGTTGTTAGTGGGTCTTGATGCAGAGAAAGCATTCAGCAGAGTAAGCTGGAATTTTATGAGTTGGACAATGGAAACATTTTCGTTCCCTGATACAATAAAAAGGTTAATTAGTAGGCTATATGAGAGATCGGAGGAAAAACAAAGTGGGAGGGTTGCTCTCTGATAAGTTGTGTCTTCATAGAGAAACCAGGTAGGGGTATCCTCTTTCCCCTTTGTTATATGCTTTATATTTAGAACCATTGGCAAGGAAAATAAGGGACTGAGAAATTCAAGGATATAATTGGTATGGTAATCTAGAAAAGTTGGCATGTTAAGTTGTCTATCTCGCCTTCATTCTTGCTGGATGGGTTAACCCGACCTCCGGCTCGACTTCGACCCGCGACCTCGGCCCGACTCGCCACTCTAAAAGCTCGAGAGTTGGTTCCACCGGCTCGAGGCTCCCCTTATATCCCACAATGCTAGGCGAGAGTTACCTCAGATCTCGTTTGCCGCTACAGCTTTGAGGTTGGTTGTTTCTACCGGTTCCTGGTGAGTACTATTTTCTTGTGAAAATTAGTCTTTAAAAACCCCTTTTAATTTAATATTTTTCTTACTTAGTGTAGGTTAGAAAAATTTTATTCCCTACCCAAAAATTTCCATTTCTTTCCCCAAGAACCTTTGGTTCTTCCCTTGGGCCTATAGGCCTTTCCTTCCCTAGTGGTGTGTGTGTGTTTAAAGTAGTTTTTGTACTTTAAATTACTAGTATTACTACCTTTTTTGTATTAATCTAACAGGGTGTTACTAGTGTGTTTGTGTGCGTGTTTGTGTACACCTGTTCAGACAAAATGTCTAAAGAAGCAAAGGTCTCCGGATTCAAGAAGTGTGATGCGTGCTGTCAGAAAATGTCTCTGACAGGCGCTCACACTTCTTGTGTATGTGTGGGGGTTTTGCACCTGCAGGACTCCTGTGCTGTGTGCCATGGCTTCAGCCCCAGAGTCCTGCAGGAAAGAAAGAATAAATTAATTCTTAGAGGCTTACTCAAGCCAGAGGATTCCCTGTCTGTTTCAACAGGGAAGCCCTCTAAGGCATCTAGGTCTTCGGCTCCGGCAACTGAGTCGAGACCTCAGGTTTCTCAACCTTTGCCTTTATCGGCTCCGGCTGGAGCCGATAAGTCTCACTCCACAGTTTCTGTGGCTCCCGGCGAGGTTATAGAAAAGTTTCCGTGTGCGGCTCAGACCAGACCTTGAGCCGACAAACTAGAAAAGAGGTCCAGGTCACCATCTCTTGGCTCCTTTCATTCGGCTCCAGGATCTCCCCTGCTGTCTGAACGGAGCCAAAGGTCTCACTCCTCTAGGTCATCGAGGCTGTCGGATCATGACCTTCAGAGGGTAGTGAGTCGACTACTTAAGTCCGAGGCACTGGCCCAGATGCTTCAGAGCCCGACTCATCAGTCGATGCCTGCCCGGTCCATCAACATTTTCCTCCTTCGACTCTCTTGAGTTCGGAGACTGTGATTCGCGTGGAGCCGATACAATTGTCTTCGGCTCCGTCGCATCCGTTTTCTTCTTTGGAAGAATCTCGCCCGGACGACTTCGGGCTCCCGAGGGTGAGTGGCATCGGACCCTTGTCCCTCCCCTCTCCCCTCCGGGCTTCAAGGCTGGTGAGTTCGGCTCGGAGCCATCACTGTCGGTGCCGAGGGGTTCTTAGCTCCTCGGGCGGGGACCTCTGGCTCTGCCTGACAGGGGTGCATTCGAGGTCATGCGGTGTGTTAGAGCCTGGCTCTACTCCACAGTCGGCTCCGCCCCCTCCCTCTATGGTGCCTCAGGGTAAGTCGACTCACTCCCTCATCCCGGACCGCAGAGAGCCAGCTCCTCAGGAACCCCCTGTGGGGATTTCATCCTCTTCCGAGGCCTCTCCTGATTTGGCAGCAGTGCCCCCTCGGAAGAGGAAGTGTAAGAGGAAACACATTGACTCACCTGAGTCCATCACGTCAGACACAGATTTGGATGATTCTGAGGGTTCTCCCCGTTCCCCTTCTGAAGATGTCTCATTTGCAGACATACTGGAGATCCTGTAACAGAGGGAAATTGGCCAGCCCTCAACCCTTCGGAGGGGCGAATCTGTGTATCTTGAGCGTTTTGCTCTCGTCCTTCCACCTCCTGGGTGTCCCCGACCCCTCATGCAGGTGGTTGCTAAGAAGGCATGGGCGGCCCCTGATTCAGTGGACCCCACACCCAGGAGACCCTCTAAGTCCATAACAGCTCCAGCAGACCAACAATTTGTAACAAAAGGAGTTTCTGTGGATGCTATGGTGGTAGCTGCTGCCACAAAGAAGGAACTAGCTGATCCTTCAGTACCTGTCCATCCACCTAACAAGGAATCTAGGTCCATGGATAGGTACGGAAGCGGATGTTTTCCTCAGCGACATTTACCATGCGTAAGCTGAACTACCTGTGCCATTTTACTCGTCTTCAGAGGGACTTGATCAAGGAAGAAGTGAAATGTTAAAGGATCCTACAGCTGCGGGTTTCAAGAAAAGATGAACACGCAGCTGGCTACCCTTAATTCCATATCCAACTCCTCCATGCGCCTCCTTTCTTGCGGCTGATGGAGCGAGCAGAGCCGCAGGGACAGGGGTGGCCTGGGTAATGCCTGGATGCGGCTATGCAATTGGACCCTTTCAAGGCGTCTTTCACGAACTCCCCTTTGATGGATCATCTCTCTTTGGTCCTCAAGTGAAAGAAACCCTGACTAGGTGCGAGTCTGATGGCAAGACCCTTTCTGCCGCGGAGTCCGTTTTCGACTCCTTCCAGGCCTTACCCCAAAGGCCAGAAGGGTGGAAAGATGTGGTTCCGTAAACAATCTCAAGGGACTTCGCCTGGCACAGAGTCGTTTCCTACCAAAGGCAGAGGTGGGAATAACAATGGTAGCATTAAGCCCTAGGGGCAGGGGGTCCAGAACCAGGGCAATCGGGAAGCCTTCCTGACAAGCCCTTTCAGCATCCCTGAGGTGTTGCCCGACTGCCCATCTTCGGAGGCAGTCGGGGGAAGATTGTCACTGTACCCAGAAGCCTGGCTATCCCTGACTCAAGACAAGTGGGTACAGTCCATCATTTCCGAAGGCTATTCTATCCCCTTTCTTCGTTTTCCAAATCAGTCAAAAAAATCCCTTCCAGATGTTCCACCCGCTCAAAGGGATCTAGCAGCTTTGGAAATTTCAAAACTGCTTGCAAAAAGAGCAATTCAGCCAGTGCCAGCAGGCCAACAAGGATCCGGAATCTACTCAAGGTTCTTTTTAGTTCCAAAGAAAACAGGGGACTGGAGACCGATATTGGATCTCAGTGTCTTGAACAAATCAGTCAAGAAAACAAGATTTCGGATGGTCACGCTGCAATCCATCCTTCCCCTTTTGGGCAAAGGAAACTGGATGTGCTCTATAGACGCTCCAGAAGATTCCTCCGCTTCAGGCTGGGAACCAGTCATTTTCAGTTCAGGGCCCTGCCCTTTGGTCTCACCACTGCCCCCGGGTGTTTACCAAATGCATGGCAGTGGTAGCTTCTCACCTGAGACGACAAGGATTCCAGGTGTTTCCATATTTGGACGACTGGCTCCTCACAGCTCCCACCAAGCATCTCCTTCTGATGGCCAGAGATTATACTTTTCGCGTTTGTCAAAAACTGGGTATTTCAATAAATTGCGAAAAGTCTGTTTTGTCCTATAGGTACTATTACCTACATAGGCAAATCTAGATCTGATAAACATGTCGGCAAGGCTAACACGTCAAAGGATATCAGACATTCACAAATTGGTATCACTCCTTCTCAACAACAACAGAATCAAAGCCAGGTTAGTTCTAAAGGTGTTGGGAATTATGGCTGACCATACCTCTCCTTCCATTAGCCAGATACCACATGCAGATCCTTCAGTGGATGCTTTTACTCAATGGTCATACCAGGAACTTCCAATGTCTCACACCATTGTGATCAAGCGTGCAAAAAGCATCTCATGTGGTGGATGTCTTCCCCATCTCCTGTCGGAAGACCTTTTGTTCCACCTCCTCCGGTTGCTACACTGACAACGGATGCCTCCCTGATCGGGTGGGGGGGGCATTATCAGGGCAGGACAGTCCAGGGCACATGGCAACCAAACGAATGCCACTTGCACATAAATGTTCTGGAGATGAGAGCAGTGCTTTTAGCGTTGCAAGCCCTTCAAGACTCTCTTCCCTTGGGAACAATTGCAATCCAGACAGACAATATGTCTGTAGTATGGTACATCAACAAACAAGGCGGAACCAGATCATATCCCCTGTGTCGAGAAGCACTCAGACTGTGGCAGGGCGATTTCTTCTCAGCGTTTTCTGATAACAACGCACATCCCGGAAGTCCAATCATATTGCGGACAAGTTGAGCAGAGCTATTCTCATGCCTCACAGTGGTCTCTGAAAGACTCTGTAGTGAGAGAAATTTTTCTCAAGTGGGGTCAGCCTTGCTGCGATCTTTTGCTACTCCCCAAAACAGCAAGTGCCGAGAATATTTCACTCTATTCCCTTTACCAGGCCAACCCAGCAGAGACGCTTTAGTCCAAGTTTGGCCCGGGGACTTCTGTATGCATTTCCTCCTTCCCACTGATCTCTCAAGTAATTCAGAAAGCTATCGCTCAGAAGGCCTCTTTGATCCTCATTGCTCCTTACTGGCCTCGACAAGTGTGGTTCCCCTTTCTACATCGTTTTCTCTTGGGCGACCGTGGAATCTGGACCTAGTTCCAGATCTTTTGATCCATCAGTCGGGTCAGTTTCATCGCTCCCTCCCCTCTCTGAACCTCACTGCTTGGTTCCTCCAGTTCCAACCTTAGCCAGGCTTCCTCAATTATCTCACTCTGTTAGAGATATATTGATAGCTTCCCATAAATCTTCCACTCGAAGATTTATTTGAGTAAATGGAAACGCTTCTCATATTGGGCACAAGGAAAGGACATAGATCCTTTCACCGCTTCCATCCAACTAGTCCTTGATTTTCTAGCTGAACTCTTCCATGCAGGTTCATCTCCCTCTACACTTAAAGTTCAATTGGCAGCTATTTCTAACTTTCATGTGGGTATTTCTGAATCTGCCCTAATGTCCCACAAACTCTGCAAAGCCTTTTTGAAAGGAGTTTTTCTTCTCAGACCTCCTATAAGAAATCCTCCTTCTCCTTGGGACCTAAATTTAGTTCTTGCTTCTTTGATTCTTCCCCTTTCGAACCTGCAGCTTCCTGTTCCTTAAAATTGTTATCATGGAAAACTCTTTTTCTGGTAGCTATTACATCAGCTAGAAGAGTTTCAGAGCTTCAAGCACTCAGTTGTCGTCCTCCTTATCTTTTGTTTCATAAGGACAGAGTATCCTTACGAACTAACCCGTCCTTTTTGCCTAAGGTGGTCTCGACATCAAATCTAAACCAAAGCATTGACCTCCCTGTCTTTTTTCCAGAGTATTCCAATAGGTCTGAACAAAATTACACTGCCTGGATGTTCATCGTTAATTGAGGTACTACTTGGATAGAACAAAACAATTCAGAAAATCTGATCAGCTGTTTGTCTCCTATGGAAAGCAGAAAGGGACTTTCAGTTTCAAAGGTATCATTATCCAGATGGCTAACATCTTTGATTTCCCTGGTATATGAAATTAGACAACAAAATTGCCTAATAAACCTAAAGCCCATTCCACCAGAGCTTTGGCTACTTCTTTAGCCTTCCAAGACAGACTGCCTATTGACACCATTTGTGCAGCGGCTACTTGGGCTACTCCCCACACTTTTATTTCTCATTATAAGTTGGATTTAGCTTCTAGGCATAGAGCTAATTTTGGTTCCACTGTTCTCAGGAGTCTGTTCCGTTAGGCCACCCGGGACAAGGTGCTAGGCCATCCGGCAAGAATGAAGGCGAGATAGACAACTTAACATATAGAAGTTATGTTCTTACCATAACGTTCCATGTTAGTTGTCTTCTGCCTTTCTTCTGCGTCCCACCCTCCTTCCCCCTGGCCTGGACAGACCTAGAGGAGTTGTGATCGTGACCTCTCTTTCTACCACCTCTTTCTTAGGCATATGCTGTTGTGCATATTTCCTGGATCAGGATGTAGGTCTCCCTTCTTCCTTCCTGTTGTTAGAGGTGGACTCTGTTTTAGAGTTATTCTGTTACTATTATAAGCTGGGGTTAGCTTACAAACGAGATCTGAGGTAACTCTCGCCTAGCATTGTGGGATATAAGGGGAGCCTCGAGCCGGTGGAACCAACTCTCGAGCTTTTAGAGTGGTGCGGCCCGAACCCATCCAGCAAGAAGAAGGCGAGAAGAAGACAACTAACATGGAACGTTATGGTAAGAACATAACTTCTATTTTTTTGCAGACAATATTATTATGTGCCTGATAAAACCAGAAAAGAAAATCTCAGTGCTGTGGAACATTTTGAGACAGTTTAATGTGTTCTCGGAATATAAAATTAATAAGGCTATAGCTGTAAATTATGTACTCGCAGATGAATTACTTCAGCAATGCCCATATTTATGGGGACACAATAACATTAAGTATTTAGGAGTATGAATTTAAAAAGATTCTGTTATGGCAACTAAAGATATGTGGGAAGAGACTATACAAAATATAATACTAAAACTTGTTTATGGATATGGATATGGATAGCAAGATACAAGCAGTGATAGTTTTAGTTCCTTTACCTTTATATAAAGGTCAGGCATATTTTTATCAACCAGAGGAGAAATTGTGGATAGTGATTAATCAAGAGTGGAAGGAATTTTTCTGGGAGGGGAAGATGGCAAGGATCAGGTGGGACAAGCTGATCCTTCCATAGAACAAGGTGATTTAGGATTACCTAATTTGAAGGGATATTTTAGCGCTACACAGTTAAGGCTCATATACATAGTACTAGTACAATTCAAAGTAGAGAGGGATGATGATGAAGCATGGAGAAAATTCAGGAATTAAGGAGAGAGCAGAATTTTGGATGCAGATCATAAAAGAGAATAACAACAGCCATACAAAATATTATTTTCATAACCTAGCAGAAAGTATTCTAAGAACTAAGGCAACATATGAATGAAGAAAGGAGATTTTACCGATAGGGATAACTGTAATTAGGGGTACAGAAAATAGGCAAGAGGGGTATGGAATTTACTGGAGAGAACTGGCACAGGAACCAATATATTGGGAGCAAATAACTACAGAGGGAAAGGTAACAGAATGGGAAGAGGCCAATAAGAGATTTGGACAGCAAATTAGAGACTGCATTCCATATCAGGGATTGATGTCAGAGTATTGGCAAAGAGAAAGGGATAGCTCTGGTAGAGTTTTTAGTTAAATCTAGAACAGAAGCTGCTGTTAAAAAGGGATAATTAGTTGGTCATATAAAATATTGCACAATAACTAAAGGGACCAATCCGAGGAGGTTAGAAAAGATTGGGAAGAGAGATTATATAGACATTTCATAAGGGAACAATGGGGGGACATATGTACGTCTCCCAAATGTATAATAAAGTGTGGAAGATTTAGGATTTTTTGATTGGAAGTATTTGCATGAGTAGTTTATATCTCTAGCAGACCCCAAAGAACTTTTCCTGAGGTAGATGCTAAATGTTCAAGGTGTGTTGGGGAAGAAAGAGATAACTAGGAACATACGTTTTGGGAGTGTCAGGATTTGGCAGACATTAAAAATTCTGTTCAGAACACTATGTCAGAAATATTTGGTGAGCAAATACTTTTAACTAAGGACAGTTTTTTTTTTGAGCTAGGATATGTGATCTGAATTGCTTAGACATTGTAAGGTCTTGTTAAGTTTACTTTTGGTGGCTGCCAAAAAACAATCACTAGAAAATGGAAATCAAAGTCTAAATCAACTGTATTTGAAGTACTGAATATTGTAACAGAGATAAAAGATCTTTAAGTGGAATTTTTAGAAAAGGGTAGGAGCAAATTAAGTGGAAACAATGGAAATTGTGGGAACAATACATTCAGAATAATCTTTTGAGGAGTGGGGTTTAAGGGAAGGCAGAAATTAAGCAATTTATCTAATGTACTGATGAGAATTATGCAAAAGAATGTGTATAATGTGTACTGTTTGTAATTGGGAATATGTTAATATGGCTTGTTTTCTTTTATATAAATGTATGATCTGATGTCACTTTTCATTCATTCCTCAACAGCTGGATTCAGATCCGATTCTTGGATCCTACTCGGCCGTTACTATAACTCGTGGTAACCATAAAACTCTTGAGCTTCTCCCTTACCGACAATGCAGCAACCCCTAATATACCTCAAATCTCATTTGCCACTTTCACAAAATAGACATTGCCATCTGAGCTCTTAAGCTTATTTTCAGATACGTGTATTTTTCTTAGCTACTTTTTCCCCTGTATATTTTTCTTACACTTAGTGTTTGTTTGTGTCTTTCGGCTTTTTCCCGGTTAGGGGTCGCCACAGCGGAACTCCGGTCCACTAATGATTGGTAGTGGATTTTTACATACCGGGTTACCAGCCCTGACGCACAACCTTCAACGAAGGCACGTCCCATATATATATATATATATATATATATATATATATATATATATATATATATATATATATATATATATATATATATATATATAATATATTCACTTCAGAAGCTCAAAATACTGAAATCTCGAATTTCAGTATCTCGAGCCCAATAAGTGGAATCCACAAAACAACGAAAACTAAAAACTGCGAAATTCAAAACCTTGAATACCGGAAGTTTTGAATTTTGCAGTTTTACTACACACACACACACACACACACACACACACACACACACACACACAGACACACACACACACACCATCCACCACACAAACACACACAATCACTCTACTACATGATCTGATCGATGCGCCCCCCACACCCCCCCCTACTTAAATATTCTCACTCCGAGGTCGCACTACATACAAACACACACAAAACACCACCGCACAAACTACTTTCTCGTCGCACACACACATCACAGCAACAAAACACACTGACACACACCACAGCCCCTACCCAAACCCCTTAACACACACACACACACACACACACTTACCTGAATACATAACCATAGCGGAACTTTAGAAGCGCGAAATTCCTTCTAAAATTCGAGATTTCAGTATTTTGAGCTTCTGAACGGAACCCATATATATAAATACCTCTGGAATTCGAGGTTTTGAATTTCGCGCTTCTAAACTTTCGCTATTATGTGGATTCGGCTTTTTGGGCTCGCAATACTGAAATTCGAGATTTCAGTATTTTGAGCTTCTGAACGGAACCCATATATATATATATATGTATATATATATATATATGTGTGTGTGTGTGTGTGTGTGTGTGTGTGTATATATATATATATATATATATATATATAGATATATATATATAGATATATATATATATATATATATATATATATATATGTGTGTGTGTGTGTGTATATGTGTGTACTATTACTGGTATTTTGTAGATTTTTTCCCTTTTTTTATTTAACTTTTTCTTTGCACTTTTCAGTGTACTCATGCATACCATTCTTGGTACTTTTTCCTCCCTTGCCCTAATATGTCTTGTCTTTAAAAAAAAACAAAACTCTCTTCCTTTTTCTTCCTTCTATTTTCAAAGATGTCTGAAAAAGGCCCTTTGGGTTTTAAGAAATGTAAAAAATGTGGTCATAAGCACATGATTTGTGTGTTCATTGCTTGGGCCCAGACCACCTGAACATTGATTGTTCTATTTGTAAGAAGTTTAACCCGCAAGCTATCGTGGATCGTTAAGAGCAAGTTGATATTAAAAGGTTAGTTATCTTCTGCCGTTTTGTAAGCAACTACTGGGTCTCAACCCCCTAAAACTATTTCAAAGGAGACTTCAAAAAAGTCCCTGAGACCGTCTGAATCTTCCAATCCGTCATTGACAGTACTTCCCAAAAAAGGGACATAGGACAGATCTGAAGACTCACGTACTGAAGTCAGCTCCTGGATCTCCAAAAACCTCTCTGGATCCAGCTTCATCGGATCTAAGACTTCTTCCGAGAACTTGATATTCACCAACTACTGACCTGCTGCCATCTAGGGTCCCATCTCCGTTTTTGGAAAGACGGCATTGAAAATCTCCTTCTGTAGTCTCCTCTCGTTCTTCCAGAAGTCTCATTGAAGTCGGTGTGGATAGGATGATGATGAGATTTCTCTCAGTGCAGATACAGATAGGGGTTCTCCTGGCTTCTACCCCTTTGGGTCAGGAAGTCTTGGTTTGCTGTACCCCTCCACTATCAGCCCCTTCTCCGATCCGGCAGTCATTTCAGAGCTCTTGAATCCGAGTTTGCTGAGACTGTCTGAGTCTGCTCTGAGGGCATTTCTATCCTCAGATCTAAGGATTTCCATGAGTGCGCCTGCTCTGATGTGTTCAGAGCAGGATGATACTCGAAACTGTAACATCCCTATGAGATCCGAGGTGTTGGAGTCAACTCCAAAGTTGTCAGAGCTGTCTCTGTCCCTTGCAGCCTCAGCATTGGACATCTCGGCTTTGACCTCCTCCTCAGGTGGAATGCCTTCGGAGCAGATGAAGCATATGGGTTGAAAGCTTGGCTTCACAGCTCTGTCGGCTTCCTTCTCCGCAGGACATTCTGCTTTTGAGGTGATGGAGAGAGTTTTCTCTGCTTCAGCAGGACAGACGGTCTCTCCCCCCTTGGTTCTCCCTTTAGGATCTCATGCATCTCTGCCCCTTGAGCCTCAACATTTGACTCCACAAGGACAGCCAGCCCAAACTCTCCAGGCTACTCAACTGGGTATCATCTTTTCTGATACTTCTCTGGATCATCCCACCAAAGAAGTACCTCAGAAGACAAAGTGCAAAAGGAGACACTTGTATTCCCCACAGGACTCTATCTCTGAAGGTACTGATTTCAGTGAAGGGGAAGGATCCCCAAGATCACCACCCAAAGATGTCTCATTTGGAGACATCCTAGAGATACTTAAACAAAGGGGTAGTTGGTCCTCTGACTATCCTTCAGAGGAATCGGTATTCCTGGAGGCATTTGGATTTGGCCCATCTACCTCCTGGGTGACTCCAGCTGCTGATGAGCTTATTGATTTGATCACTACATGAGCGTGGAAGGAGCCTGACTCAGTTGAACCTATCTCCAAGAGACCAGATTGGATTCTGGCACCACCTGCAGGAAGGGAGTTTTGGAGTAAGGGAGTACCCATAGATGTTGTGGTTGTGGCGGTAGGCACTAAGAAGAAACTTGCTGAGCAAAGTTCTATTGTCCATCCCCCTAACAGAGAGTCTAGGGCTTTGGATAGATTAAAGAAGCATATCTATGCTTCAGCGACTTTTGCCCTCAAATCGCTGAACTACCTGGCACATTTTACAAAACTCCAGAGGGACTTGATTAATGAAGTGTCAAAATCCCTTTCTGGGACAACTATTGCTGAGACTCAGGCTTCTGTGGCCGCACAGTTGACAACCCTTCAGTCCATCTCAAGTTCATCCATGAGACTTATCTCTCATGCATCAGAGGGTACCTCAAGAGCAACAGGTTCAGGCATGTCTATTAGGAGGCATGCCTGGATGTGACTGTGTGACTTTGCAGAGCCCTTCAAGTCCTTTTTCATCAATGCTTCTTTTGACAGAACCTATTGATTTGTCCCCAAAGGGAAAGATGCACTCTTTAGGTGTGAGCAGGATGGAAAGACCCTCTCTGCAGTGGTAGTATGTTTTTCGACCCCTCAAAAGTCCTTCTCTAGGAGCCAACAGGGAGAATTAAAAATGTGGTTCAAAAAATCCCAGGGTCCTTTCCAAGATCCATGTGGAGATAGCTGCCCCAGAGTCAGAGGGGGGAGCTCAAATGAAAGATGCTGCTCACGTGGCAGAGGTGGCATGCAAAACCAGGGGTCTAGAGATTCTTTCTGTGACAAACCCTATCAGCGCTCCTGAAAGGAGGCCAGATTGTCCTCCTCTGGAGGCAATTGAGAGCCATTTATCTGTGCACCAGAGAGCCTGGCTAGACATCACAAAAGATTTGTGGGTGCAGAAGATTATTTCCAGAGGTTATATGATTCCCTTTTCCCTTTTTCCTCCATCCTCATGCAAATTTCCAGATGTTCTACCGAGTCAGAGGAAAACAGCAGCACTAGAAGTTCAAAACCTGCTAGAAAAAAGAGGCATCCGAGAGGTCCCACCAGACCAGCTAGAATCTGGAACTTACTTAAGATTCTTTTTAATGTCAAAGAAAACAGAGGACTGGAGACTGAGTTTGGATCTCAGCAACTTGAACAAGTCAGTTTGGCACACTAAGCTTCAGATGGTCACGGTTCAGTTCATTTTGCCATTTTTTTTGGGCAAGGGTAACTGGATGTGCTCGATAGACCTTCAAGACATGTACTATCACATAAAAATAAACAGACAGTCCAGAAGGTACTTATGCTTCTGGTTGGGAGACAGTCATTAACAGTTCAGAGCCCTACCCTTTGGTCTCACCACAGCCCCCAGGATATTCACCAAATGCATGGTAGTGGTGGCAGCTCACTTGAGACTGCAGGGAGTCTGGGTGTTTCTGTATCTAGACGACTGGCTCATTACTGCCCTGACCAGGCATCTACTCATAAGAGCAAGGGATCAGGTACTCCAAATTTGCTTCCTTCTATGAATTACCATAAATTACAGCAAATACCCATTAGAACTTTCTCAGATATAAGTTTATAGGAACAGTTTTCAACACGGTGTCAGTAACAGCCTCTCTTCCTCTTGCAAGAGTACGAACTAGCTGATTCCAGGTCAAGAAGATAATTCACAGTTCAACAATTTCAGCACAATTGATTCTATAAGTCCTAGGGTCAATGTCAGCAGCCGTAACGTTTAGTTACTCTAGCGAGATTCCACATGAGGATTCTTCGATGGATGCTAACAACTCAATGGTGAATTCTTTATCAAAGCTTGGCAGTCCAAATAAAAATCACTCAAGCATGAAAAAGGTATCTTTGGTTATGGACTCGATCAGATCAAGTTCTTCAAGGCTATCCTTTCATTCTCCCTCAGCCCAAGGCCATAGTGACTATGTATGCATCCCAGACTGGGTTGGGGGGCACTTCCTGGGGAAGACACTTGGTCCCCTGAAGAGGCCAACATGCATATCAACATCCTAGAAATTAGAGCAGTGCTCTTAGTGTTGTAAGCATTTCAAGACTCTCTTCCATCAGGAACAATTGCGATTCAGATGGACAATATGTCATTTGTCTGGTACATAAACAATCAAGAAGGAACCAGGTCTTATCCTTTATGCCGAGAAGTCCTCAGAGTGTGACAATGGGCGATCTTTCCAACTGTTTTCTAATAGCAATGCACATACCAGGGAAGTCCAATGTGATAGCAGGCAAGCTGAGCAGGTCCATTCTACTACCTCACGAGTGGTCTCCAAAGTGGCAGAAACTATTTTCTCTCAATGGTGACAGCCTTGCTGCGGTCTTTTTGCTTCTCCCCTAAACAGAAGTGGAGCAGTTTCTTTGCCCTGATCCCCCACCAGGGAATCACTGAGGGATGCTCTGCGCCATGACTGACCCCCCTCTGTCCTCTGTACTTATCCCATGCCTCTGTTGAGCCCCAAATTTCTACAGATAACCGCTTGGTTGAAGAGCAGAGTTATGCTCATTGCACATTACTGCCTCGACAGATTTGGTTCCCGTTTCTTTAGCCTCATCTAGTCTACCAACCTTGGATTCTGGATCTAATTCCAGACCTTGTGTCTCACCTGATGGGAATGATTACTCAGGATATCTTAAACCTAAAGTTGACAGTGTGGTCTCTCTGTTTCCTTTAATAGCCAGGCAAACTCTGCTTTCTTCCCCTGTCTGTCATATACTTTTATCTTCCCATAAATCTTCTGCAAGGAAACTTTACAGAAGTAAATGGAAGAGGTTTTTTTTGTGTGTATCAGAAATATACTGACCCTTTTTCAGCCCTGTACAGAGTGTCCTTGAATTTTTGGCATCAATTTTTAATGAAGGAGCTAGCTTCTCAACCATTATTGTTCAGTTGGCAGCAATCTCTAACTTCCATATTGGTTTTGAGAATTCTTCCCTGGCTTCATTTCAGCTTTGTAAGGCTGTCTTGAGAGGCAGTCTTCTATTGAGACCTCCTTATAAAGACCCTACTCCACCATGGGACTTGAATTTAATATTGCAGGCCTTAACTCATTCCCCCTTTGAACCAGCAGCAAAATCTGATCTTAAATTTCTGATTTGGAAAACTATCTTTCTAGTGGCCATTACCTCTGCTAGAAGAATTTCTGAACTTCAAACATTGTCCTCCAAACCTCCCTACTTGATTTTTCATAGGGGCAGAGTAACATTACGAATGAACCATCTTTCCTTCCTAAGGTGGTGTCAGAATCCAACATCAACCAGTTTATTCATCTGCTTATCTTCTTTCCAAAATTTGAAAACCAAGAAGAATATATGTTGAACTTTTTAGATGTGCATAGACAGTTATGTTTCTGCTTAACATAGGACAAATTAATTTAAAAACTGATTAACTATTTGTTTCCTTTGCGGATGCCAAATTAGGTAAATCAGTTACAAAAGTAACCTTGGCAAGATGGCTTACTGACTTTTTCTACAATAAACTGGGAATTTTATTATCAAAACTTTTAAGAGCCCACTCAAAACTAGATCCATGGTAACTTTGTCAGTGGTTTTATCAAGAGATTCGATAGATAACATGCGCAGCAACAACTTGGGCTAATCCTCATACCTTTATTACTCGTTACAAGCTAGATCTGGTCTCAAGGGGAAGAGCAACTTTTGGCTCAACCATGCTCAGGAATATTATTCTTTAGAGTCCACCTGGGATTTCAGGTAGCTGGGGACTCTATCCCAGCTGTTGAGGAATGAATGAAAATTGACATCAACTTTACAGTGGTTATAAAAAGTGTACACACCCCTGTTAAAATGCCAGGTTTTTGTGATGTAAAAAAATTAGATCACAATAAATCATTTCAAAACTTTTCCCATCTTTAATGTTACCTATAACCTGTACAATTCAATTGAAAATCAAACAAATCTGTTAGGGGAAAATATAAAAAATAAAAAAAAAATGTACAATAAGCTGGTTGTATAAGTGTGCACACCCTTAAACTAATACTTTGTTGAAGGACCTTTTCATTTAATTAAACCAACCCTTTCTTTTTCATTAAATTAATGACATCCAGCACTGACAAGACCTTTGGAATAATATGACAAACGTTTTTTTTTAATTCTTCATACAGCGCTACTGCATCAAGATCAGTGGAGTCATTGTGGGTTAAAAGTTTCTGTAAATCCTTGCAGAAGTTAGGCATTTTTTTATTATTAACTGTTGTAGAGGAGCCCAAAAGCAACACTGTGAGCTGCGAGTTGAATAAACCTGTTTTGGATAGATGATAGTGCAACATCAACAACAGTGTTGAAATATTTAACTTTAAAATCGTGTTCAGGATTAATCAGACAATCATCATTTGCTTCAAAACCAAAAATCCTCCTCTTTTTCCTGAGTCTCACCTCATTCACATCAGGAAGCCTCAATTCTACATCCAGTTCTTCAGCTGTCTTAGTAGCTGTCACCTTTGCCTTTTCATACCCAGTGACACTGTATTCTGTTAAAAGACTTTTCAGTTTATCAAGCAGACTCACTGTCTGATCACTTTGCATGGAAAAGCTTTGCAAAAGTTTACTCATTTGCCCAACTTTTATTAGTACATCATACCACAATAGCAATGATATTAAAAACTTCAGACTTTTCATAGTACTGCTCAGTGATGCTGCTTTGGAATATGCCTTAGGATCCTGCATTTTGTAATGTCTGCTACCGAAACTAAGGCATAGACTTCACCCACTTGATATAGTACAGCCTTGACAGTTATCTACCATACACTCCCACCTAGCCTCACACAGTGGTTTTATAGTTAAGCCTGACACATGATCATGAAATATTTTGTACCTCTGTGTAGCTAATGACTGTAGAGTGTACATTCGTTGAAGATTACCAAAAAAGAAACTGCATCTTCACAAGATGTTCATCATATTGATCACTGCTTCAGTAGCCTAAGCTATATGGGTTATATCTTAAATATGATATTACAGCCAGCCAGCTTCCGAAGATTCAGGCATTTTAAATTCTCCTTTAGATGTAGATTTAGTTGTTGGACCATCTCCTGAAGAGGTTATCAAAAATTTGATGAGAGAGGTAAGCTGATACAGAGAATCTCTCAGATTTTTTAGCCCTCCGCCAAGTTTTCTAAGGGATTTTGTGCTCCCTTGTCCAGATTTGGTAAGAAACAAAATAAGTGGTCTCAACAAAATGCTGGTAAGCAGAGATTTAGAACACAGTGGCAGGGATGTTCCAAAAAGAAAGCAAGATGCCCCAGAACAAAAGACAGTCAAATAAGGCAGAATGATTATATAAGGAACGTGATCCCCTTCTCCCAGCCTGGCAGTTCCTTACCCTTCCCAGAAAATCTGAATCTCCATTTCTGTTTCCAGAGAAAGAAAATACATTTAAACCAGTTCTGGACCTTTATTTCCTAAACTAGTATACAGTAGTGCCCAAGTTCAAAATGCTTTCACTTCACAGCATGTTACACTCTTCTTCTTCTTCGTTTGGGTTTTTTTGGTAACTTTAGATTTTAAAAATGCTTATTATCGCATTCCTATTCGTCTAGACTTCAGATGTTTCTTAAGGTTTTATGTGCCTGGATCACATTATTAGTTCTCTGCCTTACTGTCACTCGTCCCTCTCTAACATAGATGACAAGCAGGCGGGGTATTTTGTTTAGATGCTTTAATATGTAGAAACACATCAGGATGGATAGCAGCATCATGAAATATAAACAAACTGGTTAACAGACAGACTTTACAGGCATACATGCTTACATCTCAACAGCTTACTAAAAAATAGCAGTCAGAATTGCACGTGCTCAGTATTTTTACATTTGTGCAAGCTGTTGAACAGCTTCTTAAAGATACATACACACACATTGACCTACACTTACACTTTGGGTTATCCACCACTCCAAAACTGTTCTTAAGGTGTCTAGCTCCTGTTGTAGCCCATTGTAGGCTATACAGTATCCACATTTTTCCATATTTAAATGACTTGCCTATCATTGCAGTCCTTTTCAAAATGTTAGAAAACTCTCACCTAAGTGATAGATCTCCTATGCAGGCTGGGATTCTGAGAGAACATTCAAAAATCTTTTTTATTACTCCACATTGGATTGTGTTCCCAGGGTGCCTGCTAAACACCTCAGCACAAAGAGCTTTTCTTTCACAACAAAAAACAATTCTATATTTAGATCAATTTCAGCGCTTTTCCACTCAGATTTGGTCAGTGAGAGGGAATGCTTGTGGGTCTCATTGTATCTCTGATGCTTATGATACCTCTGGCAAGACTCCGCACGAGAAAGATACAGTGGTATCTGTAGTATGTCTGGTCCTACACCAATACACATCGTCTTTTCAGGGTCCAGTTCTGGGATTTGTTAGAAGTGAAATCACTTGATCTATGTGTAGGGAGTTCCTCAAGCAGACCTTCTTGTCTCCTTACCAAACAATCAGCTGGCAAAAGTCTGCTCCAAGACTCCATGCAATAAGGCCCAGAAGACAGATGCTTTTTCTTTTCCTTGGACAGAAATGTTCCTGTATGCTTTTACACCCTTTCCACTGATACCCATGGTACTCGTGAAGATTCGGAAGGAATTCCCCAAGATCATTGTGGTGACTCCCTTCTGGATCAGGCAACAATGGTTCTCCCTTCTTTTGAGATTATTGAGGGGCAATTACCATAAGTTTCTTCACAGAATGGATCTTCTCACACTAAAAATAGGTGTTTGATACATCCTGACCCCAAACAATTGCAACTGACTGCTTGGATGATAGGGTCTTAATACTTTTTAGGCACCTGTTTACTGAGGATGTGCAGCAGGTACTAATGGAGGCAAGAGCGTCTTCTACTGGAAAATCATATAAAAGCAAAAGGAAGAGGTTCTTCTAATTAGCACCCATTCAGATGTTATGTTTCTCTTTTTCCAGTATTTATGTGAGTTACTTTCCTATACCTATCAAAGCTCATCTGTCAGCCATTTCTGTATGTCTATCCATGGATCCCCCTCTTCCTAAGCATTCTTATATCAAAATGTTTTTGAAAGGGATATTTCATAAGAGACTTAAAAGCTACTACTTGCTCCATTTGAACCAGCTCATCTAGCTGACTTATGGTTCCAACATGGAACACAGTTTTATTGATTTCTGTGAAGTCTGCAAGAGGAACATCTGTGTGACAAGCTCTTATAGTGGGTAATCCTTATCACATCTTCCACAGAGACAGGGTTTCTTTGAGAATGTGACCTTCTTTTATGCCTAAAGTTGTATCCAAGTTTACTTTATGCCAAGATATTCATCTCACTGTGTTCTTTCCTGAAGTCAGAAATGAAGGAGAAAGAATACTTCATACCTTAGATGTCCACAGACAACTCAGGTACTATCTTTACAGAGCAAAATCTTTCAGAACTTCCAGTTAGTTGTTCATTTCTTGTGAGTGTAAGAAGAAGGGACATACTGTGTCAAAACACACTACTTCCAAGTAGTTGTTTCAGACTATTACCTTTTGTTATTCTCACCGGAACAAAATTATTCCACACAGTGTCAAGGCACACTCTACCAGGGCCCTGACTTCATCTACAGGTTTTTGGAAATGGTGGACTCTAGAAGTATTCTAGAAGCCACATACTTTTACAAAACACTACAAGCTAGATTCCTTCTCCTAGTCTAGGACTGGCTTTGCTATGACCATTTTTCAGGGTTCTGTTCCTTCCCAGTCCACCTCACAGTTGTTCTAAGCTATGGTAATCTGCTCATAGACTACTGTAGCACTGATCAATGTGATGAACATAGTACAGTTGTGTAAGTAAACTTACTATAAGAGTAGATGTTCAAATGATTCATACTGCAGCAGCTTTTCCCTTCCTCCATCCCCCTTGTTTTCTGGTAAGTTTCTTCTGCCAGGGTGTTGATATTTGTTTGTTTGTTGTTCCTAGCAATGTCCTTTCAAGGCTCAGCCTCTCTCTCTCTCAGTTGGCATAAATGCTGTGAAGGGCTTGATACTCATACCTGTCTTTTAGTCAGCTCATCTCAAGCTAATAGTTTAGGTGTGTGGAACTTGCCCTGAAACTTTGAAAGAAGACCAGCTGTTATATCCTATGCAGGATGTAACTCATATAGCTTAGGCTACTGCAGCAGTGATCATGGAAACATCTACTGATCTGATATTGTTAATCCTCGTTCATTCCTTACGCATGGGTATCGGTTCTGACCTCAGAACCGAGCTGGCCATTTTCCAAGCTCGCGTCAGCTTCAAACTCTCGAGCTAAACTCTTACCCACAATCCCCCTCTCCCTGTTACCTCAGATTTTGTTTGCCGCGTTGCCATTCGGTCGTGTCAAACTGCTTCTCTTGAGCTAAGTACAGTTATTTGTTGTTTAATAGTCTTTCATATTACTTTTCTGTCAGAAAAGTTTCTATTTCATTGTCTCTTACCCTATCGCATCTAGCGTACATATTTTCTTCAGGTTTTTCTACTCTTTTCTCTACCTTTTTACCGCGAGGTAGTCTCTCTTTACCATCGTTGGAAATCCTTCCCTTTTTTATCTCATACCTTCAGGTATTCTTTTGTACCATTGCTGGTATCCTTTTCTGTTAATTAATTTGCTGTCATGGCAGATAAGAAAGGTAGTCCGGGGTTTGAGCGGTGTTCTGATTGTGGACACAAACTACCTACTTCTGATGCACACTCTTTGTGCGTTTATTGTTTGGGGGCATCCCACTTGTCTGTTGACCCGCCCTGTACTATCTGTGAAAACCTTTAAAATAGAACTTTGTTGGAAAGGAAAAACAAGCTATTGCTGAAGGGACTTCTTAAATCTCCCTTTTCAGAGGCTATTTCTGGGTCGGAAGCCTCAACCCCTCCTAGAGCCCATAAGAAAATCTTGGATGTTCCTACCAAGGCTAAATCTTTGCCTTCATCCCCGACTGGAGACTCTTGCCAACCAAAACCTAAAAAGGCTAAAGTTTTGGCTCCGGAGATCAGTCAGCCCCAGTGCTTTCAGTGCCTAGACCTTCGGCACCGAGGCCTTCGGCTCCATTAGTGATCTCGGCTCCGTCTTCTCCTGCAGCCTTCACTATATCGGCACCGAGGGGCTCCTCGGTTCAGACTGTTACCACTGTATCGGCACCGACCATTCAGTCGGCGCAGACCTTGACCACGTTGGTTCCGACATCATCCTCGGAACTGATGCCTTTATTGTTGACTCCAGTTTTGTCGGTTCCAGCTTCCATACAGACAACCACTTCGGCACCGATCCCTGTGTCGGTGCAGACCATGACCTCGGCACCGATGACTTCTTCGGTGCAGACACCCGTAGTCCAGTCTCTCTCGGCACCGCTGTACTTGGTGTGGACTGGTGAGATGGGCACCGAGTTTGCCTCTTCTGTGGACAGGCCTGTTTCTCCCTCAGTCTCCGTGAGGTCCACTAGAAGCCTTTCCGAACACAATATGTTGCATCTTGTGGATCATGTGCTCTTGGCCAGAGGTATCCCACCCCTCAGGAACTATCCTTCCTTGGGAGGTGATCACCTGTCTTCAAAGATCCCTTCTTATTCTCCTCCTTCATTGCCTTTGAAGTCCGTGGATATAGCACAGTCTTCCCCTTCTGAGGTCCCCTTTATGGATCTCACTAAGGAACCGCAGTTACCTTCATGGCAGGAAAGTTTTGCTATGACCCAGGATGTCAGTTGTGACACGCATAGTTTGCTGCTCCACAGCCATCCAGGGACTCCGGGTCGGCAGGCTGAGCCACTTAGGGGAGAGGTGACCCCTGTCCTAGACATTCACTCCTCTTCAGGTGGACCAGCCTTCCAACTGATGGAGAAGTCTTATGCTGCTTCTGGCGATACTGGACTGTCTATCCTTCCGCCCTACTCTGGTACACTGGTTTCACAAGTTGCACCTAGTGGACACCGGGTGCAAGGGCCTCAGGACATATTCCCACAGGAATCCCCTTTTCTGCTGTCTTCTCCAGCTTCTCCTGCTGAGGAGGTCCACTGGAAAAGTTTGTGTAAGAGGAAGCACATTGACTCCACACCTCACTGAAGACACAGATTTTGATGAGGGGGAAGGATCTCTCCCGGTCACCCTCTGAGGTATCCTTTGGTGATATCCTCAAAATCCTGAAACAGAGAGGTGACTGGCAGTCCTCTAATACGACCTCTGAGGAATCTGTGTTCCTGCAGGCCTTTTGCATCCAGCCCCCTACATCCTGGGTTACTCCACCTGCAGATGAACTTGTCTGGCTTATCATGCAGCATGCTTGTAAGGCTCCTGATACCATCAAAGCTATTCCCCGGAGGCCAGATAAGATTTTGTCCCCTCCTGCTTCGGATCCCCATTGTTCAAAAGATCTTCCTGTGGATGCTTTGGTGGTGGT
This sequence comes from Protopterus annectens, assembly GCF_019279795.1. Classification (NCBI taxonomy): domain Eukaryota; kingdom Metazoa; phylum Chordata; order Ceratodontiformes; family Protopteridae; genus Protopterus; species Protopterus annectens. Next base: position 283,262,641 of record NC_056751.1, read on the forward strand.
GGCTGCAACAAAAAAGGATCTGGCAGAAGAAGAAAACCAGACTGTCCATCCGCCTAACAAATAGTCCCGGGCCCTGAACTGGATAGGGAAGTGCACCTTTGCATCAGCAACCTTTACTATCAGGTCCTTGAATTATATGGCACACTTTACCAGGTTTCGAAGGGATCTGATCTCTGAGCTCTCTGATACCTTGGCTGGTGCCGTGTCTGATGAGGTCCATGACAAAGTGGCCTCTCAGCTGGCCACCATTGAATCAATATCTAACTCCTCTATGTGACTGATATCTCACGCATCAGAAGGAGCAGCTAGAGCAGCGGGTTCAGCTGCGGTCTTGAGACGACACGCCTGGATGCGCTTGTGCAATTTCGCAGAACCCTTTAAGGCTTCCTTTCTTAACGCTCCCATTGAAGTCTCCTCGTTGTTTGGGCCCAATGTTAAAAGCACACTGGCCAGATGTGAACAGGACGGTAAGACCCTTTCTGCTGTAGGTGTCTGTTATTCTTCCCCTCAACGTGCTTTCTCCCAAAACCAAAAGAGTGGGAAGATATTTTTCAAGAAATCTCAGGGTCCTTTCCATGACAGACAGGGCGAGTTCTCCCCTAGAGGCAGAGGGGGAAACTCACAGGGAAGACGCTCCTTTCGGGGCAGAGGGGGTCTGCATAACCAGGGTTCCAGGGATTCTTTCCCTGGTCAATCCTACCAGCGCTCCTGAAGAGCGGCCCAACTCCTTTCCTCTGGAGATGGTTGGGGGACATTTCTCCTTGTACCCTTTTGCCTGGCTAACCATCACCACCGATTCTTGGGTACAAAGGATTATCACCAGAGGTTATCATATCCCCTTCGATTTTTATCCTGCCCCTTCAAAAAAAGTCCCAACGTTCCACCCAGTCAAAAGGAAGAAGCAGCACTAGAGATAGAAAAGCTGCTAAGAAAGAGAGTCATCCAAATAGTCCCTCCAGACCAGATAGGATCCGGATTCTACTCAAGACTATTTTTGGTGCCAAAGAAAACCGGGGACAGGAGACCAATTTTGGATCTCAGTGTATTGAACAAGTTTGTGAGAGTACAAAAATTCTGGATGGTCACAAGACAGTCTATCCTCCTGCTTTTGGAAAAAGACGATTGGATGTGCTTGATAGATCTTCAAGATGCGTACTACCACATAAAAGTGGACAGGCCATCATGAAGATTTCTGGGCTTTCGTGTGGGAGCCAGTCACTACCAGTTCAGAGTACTGCCCTTCAGACTCTCTACAGCCCCCAGAGTGTTCACAAAATGCATGGCAGTTGTCCCAGCTCACTTGTGACTTCAAGGATTCCAGGTGTTTCCATACCTAGACGACCGGCTCATTTCCGCCCCCACCAGACATCGTCTGGAAGAAGCCCTGGCATACTCTCTCCTCACTGCTTAAAGGCTAGGCATAACCATAAACTGGCAAAAATCCAGTCTCACCCCTTCTCAGTCGACAGAATTCATAGGGGTTATCTTGGACACAAAGAACTGCAGAGCTGCTATTCCAGAGCACAGAATTTTAATGATAAAGCAACAACTGATTCCAATCCTTTCAAGGGAGAAATCCACGGCTCACTCGGTTCTACAGCTGTTGGGTTCCATGGCAGCCTCCATCACCATTGTTCCCCCAGCCAGGCTTCACATGAGGCTTCTACAATGGCTACTGCTCACCCAATGGTATCCTTTTCTGCATCCTCTTTCAGCCATGATTCGAGTAATCCACAGGTGCAAACAGGATTTAAATTGGTGGATGACACACAATCTGTCACAATGGTCTCGCCCCTTCTTCCCCCAGCAACCCAAGGCCACAGTGACCACGGGCACCTACCTGATGGGGTGGGGGGCTATGTCAGGGACAGACAGTCCAAAGCACTTGGTCCAAACTGGAGGCCCATCTGCATATAAATGTTCTAGAGCTGAGGGTGGTGCTTCTGGCATTGCAAGCATTCCATCCCCTGCTGCCGTCTGGGACAATTATGATTCAATCAGACAACATGGCAGTGGTCTGGTACATCAACAAGCAAGGTGGAACCAAATCTTACCCCCTTTGTCAAGAGGCCATGAGGATATGGCAATGGGTGATGGCTACCAACCGTTTTCTTCTAGCAATGCACATTCCCGGGAGTTCCATCGTGATACCAGACAGACTCAGCAGGTGCATTCTTCAATCTCATGAGTGGTCCCTGAATCCCTTGATAGCGACGGAGATCTTCCACCACTGGGGCCGTCCTTCCTGCGACTTCTTTGCATCCCCGACCAACTACAAATGCAGCAACTACTTCGCCCTGATTCCCCCTCTGGGACAGTCACCCAGGGACGATCTAGTCCACGACTGGCCCTCGGGTCTTCTTTATGCATTCTCACTCTTTCCCCTCATTCCTCAGTTTCTGAAGAAAGCCCGTCAGTTGAAGAGCAGGGTGATCCTCATAGCACCATATTGGCCTCAACAGATTTGGTTTCCCTTCCTTTGACCTCACCTACTAGATCGACCATGGATTCTCCATCCAGCCCCGGAGTTGATCTCACATCCACAGAACCTGATTCATCCCAATTTGAACAGCCTGAAGCTCACCACTTGGCTACTCCAATTCCATTGATTGCCAGGCAGAATGATCTTTCTTTACCAGTACGTGATATTCTCATTGCATCTCATAAGTCTTCCACTAGAATTACTTATCTGAGCAAGTAGAAAAGATTTACCTGTTGGCTGAAAGATAAACAAGTAGATCCCTTCTCAGCACCAGTGTCGATAATACTAGACTATCTGGCTGACCTTTTTCAGTCGGGTCTATTGGCCTCTACCATTAGAGTTCATTTGGCTGCAATTTCTAATTTTCATGAGGGTGTTCAAGATTCCTCCCTTATGTCCCACAAATTCTGCAAGACCATCATAAAAAGTGTGACTCATCTGAAGCCACCTTTTAGAGAACCTATTCAACCATGGGATTTATCATTAGTTCTACAAGCTCTGACAATGCCACCTTTCGAACCAGCCTCTTCTTGCGATCTCAAGTATTTGTCATGGAAAACCTTGTTTATGGTCGCCATTACTTATGCCAGACATATTTCTGAGCTTCAAGCTTTATGTATCAAGAGTCCATACTTGATTTTTCATAGAGATAGAGTGTCTCTGAGAACTAATCCATCATTTCTGCCTAAAGTAATCCCTGAAATGTCCATTAATCAAGCCATTGAATTGCCAGTTTTCTTTCCCAATCATTCAAACAGAAGAGAGTATTGCCTACATACCCTAGATATCCACAGGCAAATCTGTTTTTACTTAAACAGGACTAGGCCCTTTCGTAAATCTGCCCAGTTATTTTTGGCTTTTTCTGGACCTAGATTAGGATCTGCTGTTGTTAAGGTCACATTAGCTAGATGGTTGAAGAACTGTGTGACCTTCATTTATACACAACGCAATATCTTGATGCCTACTACCATGAAAGCTCATTCAACAAGGTCGGTGGCAACTTCTGCTGCCTTCCATGCCAGAGCTTCCTTACATGACATCTGTGCAGCTGCAACTTGAGCTATGTCTCATACCTTCATCAATCATTACAAATTGGATTTGGCCTCCAGGGGAAGAGCATCTTTTGGTTCTATGGTGCTCAGGAATGTCCTTCCATGAGAGCCTCCCAGGAATAGAGGTAGCTGGGGACTCTGTCCCATACGTAAGGAATGAACGAGGATTAACATTATCAGATAAAGAAGTTATGTCTTACCATAACGTTCCATCTGTATTGTTGATCCTCGTTCAGTCATTACAACCCTCCCTCCTTCCCCCTCCTGTGGTTTCTAGTGAATCTCACCATCCGGTTCTCTTAGGTTATTTGACCAGAGGTAGCCTCTACCTTCTTTGACTTGCAAACTCAATCTGAGGTAACAGGGAGAGGGGGATTGTGGGCAAGAGTTTAGCTCGAGAGTTTGAAGCTGACGTGAGCTTGGAAAATGGCTGGCGCGGTTCCGTGGTCGGAACCGATACCCATGCGTAATGACTGAACGATGATCAACAATCCAGATGGAACATTATGGTAAGACATAACTTCTTTTTATGTTAGTTTACTTACACAACTGTACATTTCTGAACATGCATTAAAAAGTGTATATGATTGTACTGATATTCTAGGGTCTATATCAGCATATCGAATGCTGAAAACACTGAATGCAATTTAATCGAAATGAAATGTTCGAAATTTCAAAACAGCGAACTGACGGAACATCGATTTCTTTCCCAGGGAAAGAAATCGGTGTTCCGTGCAAAAAAAAAAATTTTTTTTTCAATACTTTAAACACTGACAGAAGTGGGGGGCTTCGCCCCCCACACCCCCCTACTTTAATATACCAACTCCGAGACTGCACCACAGTGGAGGAAATAGCAAACTCCAATGACTGCCCACCGATTTCTTTCCTTGGGAAAGAAATCGATGTTCCGTCAGTTCGCTCTTCTGAGATTTCAAACATTTCAGTTCAATTAAATTAAATTTGGCGTTTTCAACATTCAAAATGCTGATAGGAATGCATATTCTATCTAGGGCATCTACCTTGGCCACAGTCTTGAGAAAATATGTTTTGGTGTACAACCAGAAGTTTTCAGATTATTTGAATTCAGAAATCCTGAATTCTCTTCTAGATACGGAGATTTTATTTGGGCCATTTGCTACACAGGTGCTTACATAATGGGATGAGAGAGGTAAATTAAAGGAGGAAATTTTTAGGTTTTTCAGGTCCCCAAGGTTTTCCTTCCAAATCCTCTATTCCTTTTAAAAGACAAAACAAACAAATGGCTCTTCCTGCTAACAGACAGACACGAAAAAAGAGATGGCAGCAGGGTTCTAATGAAAACTCCAAAAAAAGGGATCTTTTCTGAAAAAAAAAAAAGGTAAGATGTCCTCCCCAGAATAACTATGGTAGAAGCAAGATCACCCCCCCCATCTCTTTCCATTTAAAAAAACGTCATTAATGCATGCTCCCTTTTGACAACAAATTGTTTTAGACAAACGGGTTCTGAAGATTATTCTGGAGGGCTATAGTTAGCATTGTATAGAAAAGCCTCTTCCTTTCAGGGGAATCCCCCTCACCCTCCAAGTCAAACTGATGCGTTTCCTTGAATGGTCCATAATATGTTGCAGGCAGGAGTCATTCAACATGTTCCTACAAATCAAATAGGGAAGGGCTTTTATTCCAGAATGTTTCTGGTTTCAAAAAGGAGCACTCTTGGGGCCCAGTTTTGGATCTTTCTTCTCTCAAGCACTTTATAAAAATTCCAAAGTTCAAAATGTTGTCCCTTCAGGCAGTGTTAGCTCTGATCTCCAACTAGAGTTAATGGTATCTTTAGACCTCAAAATTGCTTACCACCACATTCCAGTAGCAAGCAACTACAGAAGTTTGCTAGGTTTTGAGTGTCTAGGTCACATCATCAATTCTCTGTATCACCTTTTGGGTTATCCATGGCACCTAGTGTGTTTACAAAGTGTTTAACCTCAGTAGTGGCCCACTGTAAGTTGCTTGTTAACCACATTTTCCCTTAGTTAGATGGCTTGCTTTTTTGTGCAGTCTTTTACTTTTTGTCAGGAGTCCTTAATAAAGGCACCTTCCCTCTTAATAACATCTGGGAATCTAGAAAGACTTGCAGAAATCCTTTCTCACTCCATCACAAATGATTTTATTTCTAAGTTGCCTAATAGACACAAAGTCTCAAAAAGCTTTCCTTCCTCAAGAGAAATTGGATTTGTGTCTGGAAGTCTTCCTGAACTTTTCCTGCCTGTCACAAGCTATGGGTAGAGAATTCTCAGCATATTAAGCGTATTGCTTCTATGATTCTAGTGATTCCCTTTGCCAGGTTGCATATGAGAAAGATTCAGTGGTACCTCACAAATCTGTGGTCACAACATTCTCATCCAGTAGAGTTTCTGATTCCAATCTTGGGCTTCATCAAATTAGAACTGCATCAGTGAAGGGGTCAGATGGCTTACAATCCAGGTTCTTCTTTTTCTCCACCCACCCCAGTACAATCTGTATTGAATGATTCCTCTGATTTTGCAAAGGTGTTAAAGTACAAGGACTGTGAGACCCTTAAGACAGATCAAAGCACATCAGTATAAAAGACATGTTGGTAGTAATTCATGCCATAATGTCTCTGCATTATCTGTGAGGCCCAGGTCCCTTACATATCATGACAGATAACACCACAGTGATATACATAAACAAACAGTGAGGCACCAGATCATACTCCTTGTGCCATCTGGAAATGATAACCTGGGAGTATTCTTCAAGTATTTTATGTACCATTGGAACAAAACATAGTGTCAGACAAGCTAAGTAGATCCTGGACAGACCCTCACAAGTGGCAACTCAACAAAGTGGGCTTTCGGGAGGTGATCCAGATGTAGGAAACACCTCAAGTAGATCTGTTCACCTCCTTTCAAAACACACAATTAAACAGATCCGTTTTCAGTACTCACTGTAAGTAGGCCTGAAAAATGAATGCTGTTTTATTCCCCTTGCTAGGGATGTTCTTATATACGTATTTCTACTCTTTCCAGTCATTTCCAGGGTAATTCTGAATATTCAAAAATGCTCTCCAGAAATCATTGTGGTGACTCCCATCTAGCCTAGACAAAATTGGTTCTCTCTGAAATTTGCCAGGGGCAATTACCACAAACTTCCTCATAGACTTAATCTACTCATTCAGGAAAAGGAGGGTATGATACATCTCAACATCTAATAAGTGCAAATGACTACCTGGATGATTCAGTTTTGATACCTTTTACACACCTCTTTAATGAGGATGTGCAGCAGGTACTGAAGGAGGCAAGAAAGCCTGCCACTAGAAAATCATACATTGGCAAGTGGAAGAAATTTATTTAGTTGGTACGTAGCCACTGACCAGGGATCCATCAAGGATTTTATACTAAACTGTCTTTCGGCTTTTCCCGGTTAGGGGTCGCCACAGCGGAACTCCGGTCCGCTAATGATTGGCAGTAGATTTTTACGTGCTGGCTTGCCGAGCCTAATGCACAACCTTCAACGAAGGAACGCCCATCCACGCATGTCGACACACAGAAGACGCTCTAACTGAGAATCGAACGTGCAACATCTAACTGTGAGGCAACAACGCTACCGCAGCACCACCACCGCAGTATCAAGGATTTTATACTACTGGTGCTTAAATAGTTGTGCGAATTACTATCCTCTGACTTATGCTATTCCTCTATAAAGGCACATCCTGCAGCCAGTTTTACATGTCTGCACATGGATCACCCTTTCTTCTCTTTTTTTTGTCAAACCATTTTTAAAAGGAGTTTTATACCTGAGACCTCTTTGAAGACAGGTTCTTCCTCCTTGGGATCTCATCTTTATGTTAGAAAAACTGTGTCATGCTTTGAACCTGCCTGTCAGGTTGATTTAATCACTGGGAAACTGCTCTTATTGCTCTGACATCTGCAAAAAGAGTATCTCATCATGGGAAATCCCTATCTGATTTTCCATAAAAACAGGGTAACTCTAAGCACAAACCCCTCCTTTATGTCCAAGGTTGTTAAAGAATTCAAATTGAATCAGGCCATCAATCTCCCTCTTTTCTATCTAAATCTTAAAAATGAGAGAAAAGATTATATGCACTCTTGATGTATATAGCTAACTTTAGTACTGTCTTGACAATACTTAGACCTTTAGGAAAGCTACCTAGCTGTTTGTTTCATGTTCTGTGACTAAACAAAGATGATTCCATGTCAAAACAGATTACTTCCAGGTGGTTGTCCTCTGCTGTTGTTTTTTGTTACTATCACCATGGAAGATCTATTCCAAGCAGTGTTAAAGGAGAACAATGCTTTCAGTTTCACATTCCCTCTTCCTGTTTCTTTAATCCCCATTTTTCAATCCTGGTCATAATAAATAGTTATATATGTTTTTGAAGGAGCACTATTTTCTGCACTTAACCCATCTCTGCATCATACAGTAACAGGCTACATGGAGTAGTCTTAATCTTGCAAACGGAAAACATCTCCTGCTGTCCCTGTTTTGCTAACATCATGACTACAACTTCAAAATAATTTTTTTCTTGATTCCCCACCCAGATGCTGACATCACTGCTCCCAAGTAGGAATGGAGCCACCCACAATGTGATATCAGCAGTCCTTTGGTTTGCTTACAGCCCATATGGTGTGAAGTTCACTGACGGAACGTCCTTTCATTGTCTGCTGAAGAGGGTTCTTATTTTTTAATCAGACTTCATAGTTTTTGCAGAAATGAGCAGCATTCATTTCCAGCAATCTCTATTTAGAATAAAAACAACAGCTTTTGTGCAGATATTGGTGCCTTGTATTTTATTATTTTTTTTTTTTTACAATAGCTGCTGCATTTGCATCACACACATGAATAGGGCAACAGTGTTTGTGTGCTATTAAAGAGGGTTGTTGGGTGAAAGGATGTTGTCATGTGAATACATTGGAAAACTGCTTGAAGGGTCATTGGGGGAAAATTTTCATTTTGATGTCAGTTGAGTGATTGTGCATACATGGGCGAACTACTGGATGAGTATTTGTTGAAACACTTCATTTTGGTATCATTTGAATTCTTGTTCATACATGGAAAAACTACTGGGAGCGCCATTGGGAATAATGTTAATTTTTGTGTCATTTGAGTGGTTGTGCTTTCCTGGAAAAACTACTGGAAGGGTCATTGAGGGAAAGTTTTAATTTTGGTGTTTGTGCACTCATTGACATACCAGTGAAGAGATCATTTGGGGAAATGATTTTTTGATGTCAGTGAAGTGACTGTGCATACATGGACAGACTACTGAAGACGTGGGGAAGAAGGTATCATTTTAGTGTCAAACGAATGATTGTGCACACATGGGCACACTGCTGGAGGAGTTGTCAAGGCAAATGTTTCATTTTGGTGTCAGGTGACTGATTGTGCATACATGGGCAAACTACTGGAGGGGTCGTTAGGGAAGTGTTTCATTTTCGGCTCAGTGAAGTGCTTGTCTATTACATGGATAAACATATATTTAAAATATATTTGGATTTAATTTAAAACTTTTATTTCAAATTTTATAGCACAAACACTGATAGGCATTTGGTAAACAAAGCATTACAGTCTCACAATGAGAACAAAATTAGCAGTGAAACCTCTCTGCCTTTGAAACTCACATTCATTGAAATGGCACTGAAACCCACATTCAAAGAAAATGCATCTGGCCAGTGGCAGATAAAGTTTACTTTTGGGCTGTTTTCGAATCACAGGCCCCTTGCACACATTCTTATGACCATACAAACATGCATGAATTATTTGATTCACTATCCTTCTTCTTCTTCCGGCTTTTCCTGGTTAGGGGTCACCACAGCGGATCACCTGGGCGCTCATGATTGGCAGTGGAGTTTTACAGTGTCGAGTTGCCAGCCCGGCGCCCAACCTTCCACAGAAGGCACACACACACACACACACACACACACACACACACACACACACACACACACACACACACACACACACACACACACACACACACACACACACACACACACACACACACACACACTCACACCTAGGGCCAATTTAGAGTGTCCAATCCACCTGCAGCATGTCTTTGGGATGTGGGAGGAAACCGGAGCACCCGGAGGAAACCCACACGACCACAGGGAGGACATGCAGACTCCGCACAGAAGGCACCCCAGCTGAGGATCGAACCGGAGAACCTCTTGCTGTGAGGCGACAATGCTAACCACTGCACCACCATGGCCGCCCATTTGATTCACTATCCTGATTGTATTAAATTATATTCTTTATATAATACAACACCACTTGTTAGAATGTGTTTTAAATTTGAACATTTTTCTAGTAAGCAATGAAACGAAACGTATGAACAATAATAATGACAAAACTGCCCAGTTCAGAACATTTCAACCAAAAAAGGCCACTCAAACTTCTGTCATTACAATCATTACAATCCACCAATATCAGTCAATATGCACAATCTCAGCAGAAGTAAAAGTCATATGAATAATTCCAGATTAAAGAGATCTGTAACTAGCAATCAGCTTCAGTGATTCATCTACAAATTCAGTGCCTGCTGTTCTTGAAGAATAAATTGCCTATGTGACATAAAAAAGTAAGCTGGTAATATTGGAATAGGGAATGGATGGCAAAATGATAACAGGTTCATAGTATTAGGCATCTCATCCAAAGGAGGACATACTCAGGACTGTAGCACCCCACCCCACTAAAAGTACAACATAGTATCAGCAATCCATCTACATCCTGTAGGAGCAGAACTCATCCTTCTGCATCGAAAGCAAATAGGCTGCCTGTTCTGCTACTAATCAAAACTTTTCAGTTCCATAGCACAACAGTGATACCATTTGCTAAACAAAACAGTTGCACATAGTAAATAGACTTAGCACAAGCAGCAGTAAACTTCTACTCTCTTGAAGCTCACAGTTCCTTGAAAATGCACCTGAAAATCAACTCCTTGAAAAATGCACCTGAAACAATTCCTAGAAAAATAACATCTGAAGCTCAATTCCCTGAAAATGCACCAGAAAGTCTCTTGTTTCTTGTAACTAAGGTACAGGGTTTGAACCTGAGCAAATTACTAACCACCTGCTACCCCTAATGAGGGCATTTTACACACAAGCAATCCCCCCTGCACTTGTCTGTTGAAACAGGAATGTTTTCTATTCAAAGTTTGCGTGGAACGGAAGACATAAACAACAACACGTTTGTACTATTCTATACCAATGCACGCACAGATGTGAACGGACACAGAGGGTGCTCTTTTTCAAGAACGGCCTCTGTATCTACTTCCAACATCTGTGTGTGTGTTGGTGTATCGCTGTACTGACATATTACTTCTTTATGTCCTCTGTATTAAAAACACACAAGTAATTTTTTTTTAATTAAAAAAAAATTAATGTGACAGTCCATGGCCAGTGGGGGCCGCCTCACAACCTATAGGCCGTAGACAACTGCCTTGGTCACCTAGTGCTGGATCTGGCTCTGGCTGGGACCTCTCCTTTTTGTACTTACTTCTCAGATCTCCCAGAAGAAAACCAATATCTTTGGCTAACAGAGTCTGCAAATGTTTGAAAAAAACATGGGTTGCTGTTAAGTCACTCTGTGATATCCAAACCCTCCAAAATAAACTCTTGGTCTACTAAAAATGGACTTAAACTAAATGCTAAAAAGTATAGTACGATCACTACTGGTATACACTTCATACTGTCTAGACAATACATCTCTCCAATATGAAAATGTAGTTAGGGACCTATGTACTTGAGTTGACAGCTTCCTTTCTTATGACCATCATGTGACAACGACTGTCAAGAGATCATTTTATTTAGCCCAACTAATTACCAAAGGAATATCATTGAGATCTGAAGAGGTAATCAATTCCTTATACTCAACATTGATTAGGCTAGTTATAGAGTAAAAGAGATAAAAATATTAAGGACATGGCAGTCCAGAATCTATTTTCTCTCCCTAGTGAAACTTTAACAAGTCCCTTGGTTAGTTTAGGTACATTTCCATGTGGCAAGTGGACAGTTTGTAATCATGTGGTTGGAGTATTTAATAAAATAAATGGCATTAATTTTAAGCCTACAGCTACATACTCTTGTACCACAAAGTGAGTACTGTTTGTCTTGCCCATGTGGTCTTTTTTACATAGGGGAAACTAAAAGAGTGTTTAAAGTCAGAATACAGGAACACATAAGAGACATAAAAAAAAAAATTTGGATAGCCCAGTGGCCTCACATTTTTACAAAGTCCATGCAGGGTCATAAACCGATCTAAAAACTTGTATTTTAGAACAGGTTTGTGTTAAGGATGTTGTTTTGTTAAAAAATAAGCTGTTATATAAAGAAACAGTTTTTATATTGAAGTTTGGCACATTGTTGCCTCAGGGTTTGAACAAAGAAGTTGAGTGGAAGGCTCTTTTACAATGAAGTGTTAATTATTTTATTGTCTTAATTGTTTTATGTTTTAATTGATGATAAGTGGTATATTTTGCTGTTTAACTGTGGAGTTTTTCTCACTTTGTATTAACTCTGAGAAAGGCTTGTTTGCCGAGGCGCTAGAGTTTTATATATTACATTTTTTTTTTCTGGTGAGCAGTGCAGTTTGTGTTCTTTACTAGCTACATTGTTGTTTGCAATATTTCTGCTTTTTTCTGGTTGTTATTCGTTTGCTGGGTTTTTCATGGCTAGTGACTCACTTCTGCAACTGCCACGTATATTTCGGGAAGATACTATGGATGCCACCCAGTCTTCTCAAAGAAATAATTTACAACTTGGTGCAGCACTGAGGGATGTGTCCCTGGAGGGTACTTCAGTCCAAAATGCAGAGCCAGCTAAAATTTGGGAAAGACTCTTGGAAGAAGGTAGATCTAAGAGATGTAACAATCCTTTCTAGAATGTCGGTGGACTGACTGTTGGTAACAATTTTTCTGTGGATATTCGTAATAACATTGACTCTCTAGAGAGGATGCTTATAAAAGAAAATGCTGTACACTACAATATTTTGGGCTTAAAGCATTACCTTGACCTTGATATTACACCACAAGGTCTTAGGTTTACTAAAAGCCCTACTATTCCATTTGATCCTACTGATGCTTCTGATGTCCAGTTTGAAACTAGGTGAGTGGCGGCAGCCCACAAGTGTGTAAGGGAGTGGATTCAGATTCTGCTTGAAAGAGATATTTTAAAACAGCGGAAACTGAAGGAAGAAATCTCCGCTTCCTGTTCTAGCCTTTCTGCAAAAGTTGGAACAACTCGTTTTGAGCAATTACTTTGCTCTATGAATGCTACACTTGAGGAGAATCCCGGTGACATCATTAAGAGAAAAATTCATAAGCTGGAGAGGGATCTCCGAGATTTGAGCTAGGGGAACATTTTTAAAAAACTGGCCAATTAAAATTGACGTGGAGGTTCTATAGCCACTTCCGGTAAACAGAAGCGGCAAGTTAATGTTTCTTTTGCCTACTCTGAAGTCAGTAGCAGTGCAGGGGAGTTGGAGAATGAAGCAACAGCTTTTCCCTCGTTACCACAAGCACAACAGCCAAATTATTGGCAGGATAATGTTTGGAACTATGAGACAAGGTGAGGGAACAGAAATCGGAAATGTGAACGCTTCCAGACTAACAAGTATGGACATTTTAATAAATACAGCAGTAAGAAAACAAGATATTGACTATGAAAATGTTTGTAATGTGATTAGATTAACTAATGTGACTGAATGTGAAAATATGGTTGTTAGTTTGTCTGGTGTTCCTTTGACGGCAGTTGAATTTTCAGTGCTACAATGTTGGCTGAAATTTATTCCTCCTTCCTTATCACAGCACATGTATCTAAAATAGAATTGTTTAAACTGTCTTGAAAACTGCATCTATTAGAGTATTTTGAGAATAGAAATGCTGCTTCTGAGAGTGCTACAGTTAATGAATCAGATGGGGAAGATGGGGAGTGTGATCTTTATTTCTCTTGTAATTCATCACTGGATTCTGAGGATGATATTAATTCTTACTGTCTTTTAGATACTTCTAAGGTTCCCTATAGAAGTAATTTTATTCTCCCTTTCTCTAATGATGTTATTCAACAATTTTCCTCTATGGTTAATTATTCCTTGGAAGCCAGTTTAAATGTTTTTTTTTATAAAGAAAAGGGTAAAATATGATCTGAAGTAGTTAACTTCATTTGATCATCAACCTATGGGATCTTCAGATCCACATCGGATCTGACACGGCAGATTTACCAGCTTCTGATCTAAGCTCCAAGCTCATCCCCTTACCCATAATACCCCTGCATCTCCTTCCTTCCCTTAGATTTCATTTGCCATGGCTTTGCGAAGCAGCATGGTCCTGAGCTCCAGACGCTGGTAGGCAATTTTTGGCTATTTTTCTGGTGAAGTGTTAGTTTTTGTGAGTGTAGGTAGGTTAATTCATTCCTTGCCTTTCCTCCCCTTCATGTCACATCGCGTTTTTCAAAAATAAAAAAAAAATCGTTGTTGTTCTGGTGTGGAGAGTAGGCCTATCGCCCTTCCCCTCTTTACGAGCGAGTTTGTGTGTGAGTGTCGGGATTGGGTAGCTTAAAATCTTTCTGCTACCATTGCACCTGTTTTTGTTGGAATATGGCAGATCAGGCCAAGTTAGTGTTTAGAAAGTGCACAGAGTGTGGTCATAAGTTGTCCCCTGCAGATGGCCACACTCTGTGTGTTGTGTGTTTGGGGGCAGCCCATTTGTTGGTGGACTGCCCTATTTGTGCGGGGTTCAACCCCAGGGCCCTTAAGGACCATAGGGCAAAATTGATTCTAAAGGGACTTTTTCCTACTATGGAGGCGGCTGCCTCTTCTTTTTTGACTTCTTCTGTTGCAGTCATGGCCGTGACTGTACCTTCTACACCTGCTGTTGTTTCTTCTTCCCCCTCCAAGTTTGGGAATCAACCTCCTGGACTGAGGCCTGTGGACAGGGAGTCAAGAAAAGAGAGGAAAGAGAGACAAAGAGTCAAAGGGAGGAAAAGGTCCCCAGACAGGTCGGATCCGGCAGACCCTCCTCCTAAACAGTTACGGTTTCCAGGTCAGCTTCTCCTCAGCTCTGATCGCCACGATTTTTGCCGGAGTCGGAGGAGCTTAGACCTCTTTCCAGGGCCTCTGCACACCGGCCATCCCGATCGGTGGCCTATTTGCGATCCACGAGGAGCTTATCTGAAGCAGACATGGACAAGATGATGCGAAGGTTCATTCGCAGCCAGATTCAGATGGGGGTCCTGCCAGCCCCCTCTCCCTCCATAGGGGGGAACTCGTTCCCTTTTTTTGCTCCGATTGCTCCTTCTCTGGTCCGACCACCGGTAGTGGAGTTCTTGGATTTGAGAGGTCTCAGAGTCAGGGGGTTGGTGCCGATGGTACCGGTTACCTTGACACTGGCCATTTCCTTGAGCATGTCTGATCCGACCTGGTCAGACCCGAGCAGCTCTTGGAGCCGAAGGCTGGGCATCAGATCCGAGGGGTTGGGTCTTTCTCCTCTGGCTCCAACTCTGTCGGGTCAAGGCTTACCCCTCGGTATCTTGGCGCCATTATGTTTGGCTCCGATCCCCATGTCAGATCCAAGGACAGCAGCTTCCCTTTCTGTGTCCCGAGAAGCTCTTTCCCCCTCGACATTCTATGTGGTAGAAAGGGTTCTCTCCACCTGATCGAGGCCCCTGACAATCTCTTTGGAGTCCGCCCTGACTCCCTCTCTTCTGAGTGCGTCTTCCCCCGTCTTGCCCATACAGGGACAGCCTGTGCTCAAGGTGCTCCAGACTGTTCCCCCTGAGGATCCACAGGTAGTTCATGAGTCCTCTCCGGAGAGTATCACTGAAGAGGCTCCTCACAAATGGAAGTGCAAAAGGAGGCACCTGGATTCCCTCGAGTCCCTCACAGAGGGTACCGATTTGGAGGAAGGGGAATGTTCCCCCAGATCACCCCCCCCCGAGGATGTCTCCTTTGGAGACATTATGGAAATCCTGCCCCAGCTGGAGGGCTGGTCCACCCTCAAGCCTTCCTGGGACGAGTTGGTATTTCTGGAGACCTTTGACATGGGCCCATCTGCTTCTTGAGTGTCCCTCCCCCTGCTGATCCCTTGGTGGACCTTATTGCCAGCAGGGCATGGAAGGAGCCAGACACCGTGGAGCCAATTCCCAAATGTCCCGATAACATCTTGAGCCCTCCAGTTGATAGGCCAAGTTGGAACAAGGGGTCCCTAGTGGTAGCGGCTGCCACTAAGAAGGAACTAGTCCAGGAAAGTTCTACAGGCCATCCCCCTGACCGAGAGTGCAGGACGATGGACCATCTGGGAAAGCGGACATATACTTCAGCCACCTTTAATATAAGGGAGCTGAATTATTTGGCCCACGTTACCAGACTACAGCGTGACCTGGTCAAAGAGTACACTGTGTCGCCCCCAGAGTCCATATCAGCAGAGGATAAATGCACATTCTCTGCGGGAATGGCTGCTCTTAAAGTGGTTACCAATACGTCCATGTGCCTCCTCTCACATGCTACTGAAGGAGCAGCATGGGCGGCCGGGTCTGACATTGCTATGAGGCGACACGCCTGGCTTAGGCTGTGTAACTTTGCAGAACCCTTTAAGGCATCTTTTGCTAATGCCCCTTATGATGGGTCTTCCTTGTTTGGGAAGACGATTCGTGAAACATTAGTCCAGAGTGAGAAGGACGGGAATACACTGTCTGCCTTTGGGATCCGGTTCTCTAACCCCCAAAGATCCTTTTCCAGGAATCAGCGGGGGCAAAAGAAGATGTGGTTCAGAAAGTCTCAGTATTCCCGGGATACTCAGGACTCCTTCTCCCCTAGAGGCAGAGGGGGACAAGACAGATGCTGGCCCAGAGGCAGAGAGGGTACAAAGAACTTCGGGTCTCGAGAACCGTTCTCAGACATACCTGTGCAGCAGCCCTGAGGGGTTGCCTGACTGCTCTGGAGTCAGTTGGGGGTCATCTTTCAATGCACAAAACAAAAGGAAGATACCTCGGTCTATTCTGAGAAGACGTAGTGCAGATACAGGATCATCTACAGATGAGATTTCATCCTGTACTGACAATGAGTCCCAAGTAGTATTAGGTTCACCAACCCCTAAAAGGATATATGGACCAATCCCTTTAGGTCCAAATACCAGCGGGGGGGGGGGGGACATAGAAGGCATACACAATATACAAGGTTTACTGAAAATGGCAATGAACAATTGAATGTTATTCAAAATGTGAATGTTTTAAATCTGTCCAATTTTGATTTGTTACCTATCCATATGTCAGTTTTGAATAAAGGTCTTACTTTCATACCAGGCTTCATGGTTCCTGAAGATACATTGGCCCAGGATGTCATGTCTTTCTGCAGAAATTTGAATTTGAAATTATACTTTGGCGATACAGACAGTAACTATAATAAGGACAAATTTGTATATCATAAATCCAGTTTTATTCCTCCGATGCATCCCATAGTACATCAGTTCCAGAATAGCGTGCTCAAAGATCTTCATTTTCCTAGCTTTGATACACGTTTTAAATTAAACAATATTATGTTAGTTGAAAAACAGGCTATTCTGGAACTTCAGAACAGCAGAGATATAGTTATTATCTCTGCAGATAAAGGTGGAGCTGTGGTTGTACTAAACTTGGGTGATTATGATAAGGAGGCAAATAGACAGCTTTCGGATCAGAGATATTATTCGGTAATGCCCATTGACCCTACTTTCAGGTTTAAAAAACAGATTGACCAGTTCTTGCTTTTGGCTAGGAATGAAGCTACATTACTAATGAGGTTATGTATCAGCTCATGATCAAAGATTCTGCAATTCAGTATATCTATTTCCTACCCAAAATTCACAAGGACCCGGTGAATCCACCTGGTAGACCGATTGTATCTGGGAAAGGGTATATTACCGAACCATTATCCTTATATCTCACCAAACATCTTAAGCCCTTGTTACATGTAGTACGATCACGATTGCAGGACACGACCAATTTTCTGCAGATTATTTCAGACACTCAATTGGAGCCTGGGTGTTTTTTGTGTACATTGGATGTAAGTTCTTTGTATACTAACATTCCCCATCAAGCTGGTTTGGATGCATTGGCCCATTGGCTTGAAGTGGCGGGTTTATATCAATCTGATTTTAATTCTTTTTTGGTGAGTCTAGCCAAACACGTTCTTACAAATAACGTCTTCTACTATAAGGATAAATGTTATTGGCAAACTAAAGGCACAGCAATGGGGGCATCTTTTGCCCCTATATATGCTGATTTATTTATGGCCTATGTTGAAAAACACATTATTTATGATTGCCATAATAATATCTTTATTGAATATATTGATATCTGGAGACGTTACTTGGATGATGTTTGGATGGTGTGGAAGGGTGGTGTACAACAACTTATGGATTGTATATCCTATCTGAACAACAATACATGGGGGTTACAGTTCACTGTACATTATGATTTAAGTACAATAAAATTTTTGGATGTATTAATTAACAGATTACCTGATCATACACTAGGTACTGAAGTGTACAGGAAGTACCCCCAGTATAATACCATCCTCCATGCCTCTAGCTATCACCCACCACATATCGCACGTAACATTCCAAAATCTCAATTTATACGTGCGAAACGTATCTGTTCACATGACTCTTCTTTCCAGCAGCATAAGGGTGATTTAACTTGGAGATTTAAATCTTGGGGTTATAGCATGTGAGATGTGTTAAAGGCCAGTCATCATGTTAATTCATTGGATAGGCAAGAACTTCTTACTTACAGGGATCATTCAGCCACAGTATCACAACCCATTAGATTTATAACCACCTATGCTAGGAATTCTGACAGCCTAATTCAAAGTGTGCAGAGACACTGGAATATCTTGCAATGTGATTATGAGTTGGCCAGTATCATTCCAGGCAGATGTTTATTTTCCTTCCGAAAAGGGAAAAACCTTAGTTCTTTTTTTAATCATTACAAACGTAGCAACACCAATAATGATTCACAATGTTTACAGACAACATTGATGGGAGGACCACTGTGTGGTTGTTTTCCTTGTGGTCATTGTACCAATTGTCAATATGTATGTAAATCAAAAGAATTTTCTAGCAGGAATTGTGCTTCAGTTTATGATCTTCACTTTTTTGCAAATTGCAGTAGTGATTGGTTGATTTACCTGGCAACATGCAATTGTGGTTCTTTTTATGTGGGACAAACGTCTCGCCCACTACGATTACGTATATCAGAACATATCAGTAATATTAAGAATAAAAGAATTCACAATGCACTTTATAAGCACCAAATGGTACATACTACTGCTAAATTCTCCTTTATGGTTATTGACATCATACAAGGGAATCGTTCGAACAAGACAGGTTGGCATTCCATTTTAAATGCCAAAGAAAAGAAATGGATTGTTAGACTAGGTGGATTATTTACACCTGGTCTTAATGAACAGTTCTAGGCATTAACCAATGAGCTTTTGAGAGGAATATATTTAAACAGCATTGATTGTCATGTTTGTTTTACACTGAAGAAGGCTGTGGTATTGTCCAGCCGAAACCGGTCTGTTTTGCTGTTCAATAAAATTTATTTTACGGGTCACAGCATGCTGGCTCTATAATCTTTTTGGTTTTGGTTTATGTTATGGTTGGCCATGCATTTGCCTTCGCGCAGGAGGTCCTTTTTTTGTGGTGCTTCAAATAATATCCAGAAGTTACACAATTCCCTTTGCGACTCCTCCCCCTTCCCCAAAACACCTCCCGGGGGTCATTGATCTGGCAGGACAGTCCAAGGCATGTGGTCCCTGAATGAGACCAGCCTGCATATCAATGTTCTAGAGATGAGGGTGGTCTTATTAGCGTTGTAGGCCCTTCATGCCTTTCTTCCTCTGGGAACTATTGCTATTCAGACAGAAAATATGTCAGTGGTCTGGTACATCAACAAACAGGGAGGAACCAGATTTTATCCCCTTTGTCATGAGGCCATGAGAGTGTGGGATTGGGAGTTCACCAACTTTTTTCTGGTAGCAACAAACATTCCGGGTCATTCCAACATACTGCTGGACAAATTGAGCAGGACTATCCTAATGCCTTACGAGTGGTCTCTGAATCCTTCTGTAGCAGAGCAGATCTTCCTTGAGTGGGATTGGCCTCGCTGCGATCTTTTTGCATCTCCTTCCAATGCGAAGTGCAGCGAGTTCTTCCCTCTGATCCACCCACAGGGGGAATTTCCCGGGACGCTCTGGTCCTTGCTTGGCCTCCCGGTCTCCTTTACACTTGTCCTTCATTACCTCTCATGACAAAATTTCTCCAGAAGGCTCGTCGGTTGGGGAGCAGTGTCATCCTCATTGCCCCATTCTGGCCTTGCCAAATCTGTTTTCCCTGTCTTTGGTCTCATCTGGTAGTTCCACCTTGGATCCTAGACCCGATACCGGATCTCATTTCACACCCCTCAAGGGTTCCTCATCCAGACCTGGGCAGTCTGAAGCTCATGGCTTGGCTGCTCCAGTTCCATTGATTGTTAGGACTCCTGATCTCTCTTCCCTGGTCAAGTCTATTCAGATGGCAGCTCATAAATCGTCTATCAGAAAAGTTTACTGTAGTAAGTGGAAGCGTTTTTCTATCTGGGCTTCTCAGAGGGATTTAGATCCCTTTACAGCTCCCATTCAGTGGTCCTCGAGTTCTTAGCACACATTTTCCAGCAAGGTGCTAGCTCATCTACAATGAAAGTCCAACTGGCAGCCATTTTCAGTTTCCATGTAGGTGAGAACATGGCGTCTTTAGCTTCCTTTAAATTCTGCAAAGCCTTTATTAAAGGCACTTTTCTTTTAAGACCTCCGGTTAAGGACCCTACTCCTCCTTGGGACCTTACCTTAGTTTTTCCAGCTTTAGTTGCTCTGCCCTTTGAGCCTGCTGCTTCTGTGGACTTAATTTTTTTGTCCTGGAAGACAGTTTTCCTAGTGGCTATTACCTCGGCTAGGAGAGTGTCAGAACTTCAGGCATTACCTGTCAAACCTCCATAAATGAGTTTTCATAAAGACAGGGTTTCACTTCGTACTAATCCGTCTTTTTTGTCTAAAGTGGCTTCAGAAACTAATCTCAGTCAATCAATTTACCTGTTTTCTTTCCAAATTTTCAGAACAGGGAGAATATAAACTGCATTTGTTAGATGTGCGTAGACAACTATGTTTCTTCATACACTATCGCAAGTCTGACCAGTTGTTTGTGTCCTTTGCTAGGCCCTTTCTGGGAAAATCGGTTTCTAAAGTAACTATTGCCAAGTGGATTTCTCTTTGTGTTCTTCAGGTTTACAAAGACAAAGGCATGTCTCTTCCAGGTAGGGTACACACCTGTTCTACCAGGTCCATGGCTACGTCAGCTGCTTTTTGGTCCAGTGTGTCCTTGGACGATATTTGTTCGGTGGATACTTGGTCCTCATCTCACACATTCATTTCCCATTACAAATTGGACATGGTTTCTAGAGGGAGAGCATCCTTTGGCTCTGCGGTGCTCCGGAATATCCTTCCATGAGAGCCACCCAAGGTTTTTGGTAGCTGGAGACGCTGTTCCACAGGTTGATGATCAAATGAAGTTAACTACTTCAGATAAAGAAGTTATGTACTCACCATAATTTTCATCTGAGTAGTTAGACTTCATTTGTCATCAACCATCCCTACCTCCTTCCCCCGACCTTCTCTTGTTGCTGTTCTGCTTTGGCAGACAGGAGAGAAAGTTGTTATGGGTTTATGTAAGGCTATGCCAAACTCGATCTGAGGGAAGGAAGGAGATGCAGGGGTATTATGGGTAAGGGGAGGAGCTTGGAGCTTGGATCAGAAGCTGGTAAATCTCCCATGTCAGATCTAATGTGGATCCAAAGATCCCACAGGTTGATGACAAATGAAGTCTAACTACTCAGGTGGAACATTATGGTGAGTACATAACTTCTTTTTATAATTTAACTAGAGCAGAATGGAAGGCACTACAGTATTTGAGTTTAAGAAAGGATATTGTTATTAAACCTTCTGATAAAGGTAAAAAAAAAATTGTTGTTTTGCACTATATGCAGTATTTTAAAATGTGCATGGACCATCTTTCTGACAGTAGTTTTTACCGAGTAGTAGGAGAAAAGGAATAATGTTAAGTTGTCTATCTCGCCTTCATTCTTGCTGGTTGGGTTCGGAGCTGATCCTTGGCTCCGACTCGGCCATCTACTAAAGCTCGAGAGCTATTTACTGGCTCGAGGCCTCCTCATATCCCACAGTGCTTGGCGCTAGATACCCAGATCTCATTTGCCGCTTCAGCTACGAGGTTGCGAGTTTACTGGCTCAGGTCGTATTATTCCTTTTTTGTATTTTTAGTTTAATATTTACCTTGTATTTTTAGTTTATTTAGATAGTCTTTCCCTCTTAGTGTAGTTAGACTGTGTATCCCCTATTTTATCCCACCTAGGAAACTCTTTTTTTTGTTAGAGAGTCCCCGCCCCTTGTTTCTTCTCTTTAGCGGCTAACCCCTCCCCTTTTGTTTTTTTTATAGGAGTAGTGTTTAGCCTTATAGTATTTGTAATTTTTATTAAGAATTCTTGTTGTTAAAGTGTGGTGATACCTTTTTGTAATTGTTATTGTTAGCTTAACTAGTGCGGGTGTGTGAGTTTTGTTCTGTGTGCCTTGTTTAAGCACTAGTTTAAATTTTTCTCTCTTTAGTATCCCCTTGCACTTTGTCTAAGGATACTAAAGTTTCAGGTTTCAAGAAGTGTGACTCGTGCTGTCAGAAGATGTCTCTGACAGACGGTCACACTTCTTGTGTATATTGCTTGGGTTCCCTACACCTGCAGGACTCCTGCTCGGTCTGTCACGCCTTCAGCCCGAGAGTCCTGCAGGAACGTAGGAACAAGCTCATTTTGAGAGGCTTACTTAAGCCTGAGGGATCCCCGGTGAAGCCTCAGTCGGGGAAATCCTCAAAGCCCGCCAAACCGTCGGCTCCCAGTTTGGAGCCGTCGCCGGGCAGAGCATCTTCCTCCTCTTCGGTTCCGGCTGGAGCCGACACATCTAGGCCTCAATCGGCTCCGACTTTAGTGTCGGAACCATCTTTGGGTTGAAAACGTTCAAGGTCCCCTTCCCTTGAATTGGTTTGTTCAGCTCCGAGGTCACCATTGCTTCAGTCCGAACTAAGCCATAGGTCCCACTCCTCTCGGTCCTCCAGGCTATCTGATCATGACTTGGAGAGGGTGGTCAGTAGATTCCTTAAATCACAGGCCCTGGCCCAAATGCTAACCAACCCTTCTCAACAGACTGTGGCTGTCCTGGTGTCTTCAGCAATTCCTCCTCCAACTTCCCCTTTGTGTTCGGAGCCAGAGCTGGTTGGGGCTCGAATCTTGGAAACGTCGGAGCCGATACCACACCTTTCGGCTCCTTCGTCGGTTCCGATCTCTTCATTGGTTCCGTCCTTGGAGGGATCTGGGTGCTGGGACTCCCTCGTCGGCTCCGAGGGGGCGAGTGGCATCGGACCTTTGTCCGACCCCGTTCTCCCTCTCAGAGCTTCGGAGCAGGTGAGCTCGGCCCCATCCCTCTCGGTGCCAGCAGGGGTTCACGTCTCTTTGGAGTGGGGACCTTCTGCTCTGCCTGATATGGGCACCTTCGAGGTCATGAGGAGCGTGCTGACTCCTGAGTCGACTCCTCGATCAGCCCCTTCGGCTCCTCCCTCGATGGTGCCTGCATTGGTCTCTGCCCACCCTCCCGACCCCAAGCGTGGAGAACAGACGCTCCAGGTCGCCCCATTGGGCATATCTTCCTCTTCCGAGGCCTCCCCTGATCTTTCAGAGGAGCCCCCTCGGAAGAGAAAATGTAAGAGGAAACGTGTCGACTCCCCCGAGTCAGTCACGTCTGATACCGACTTGAAGGATTTGGAAGGGTCCCCAAGATCCACCTCCAAGGATGTCTCTTTTTCAGACATCCTAGAGATCCTTAAGCAGAGGGGGAAATGGACTGCCCTTAACCCTTCCGAGGACGAGTCGGTATACCTGGACGCGTTTAGTTCTCGCCCTTCCACCTCCTGGGTGTCTCCACCCTTCGACCCGCTCATGGAAGTAGTGGTTCGAAGGGCGTGGTCAGCCCCGGACACAGTGGAACCAACTCCCCGTAGACCCACTAAGTTCATTACAGCCACACCCAACAAACAATTTTTGACAAAAGGTGTCCCCGTTGATGCCATGGTGGTGGCAGCAGCCACGAAGAAGGAGTTGGCTGACCCTTCGGTGCCTGTTCATCCACCTAATAAAGAGTCTAGGACAATGGACAGGTACGGGAAGCGGATGTTTTCCTCAGCGACCTTTTCCATGCAGTCGCTGAATTATCTGTGCCACTTCACACACCTCCAAAGGGATCTTCTCAAGGAGCTGGGTGATACCCTTCAGGATCCATCAGCTGTGGGGGCTCAAGATAAGATTAACTCCCAGCTGGCGACCCTTAACTCGATCGTCAACTCCTCCATGCGGCTCATTTCTTATGCAGCCGATGGGGCGAGTAGGGCCGCAGAGACAGGCGTGGCTTTGAAAAGACATGCCTGGATGCAGTTATGTAACTTTGCTGACCCCTTTAAGGCGTCCTTCACCAATACCCCCTTCGATGGTTCGACTCTGTTTGGACCACAGGTGAAGGATACCCTGACTAGGTGTGAGCAGGAAGGCAAGACTCTCTCTGCCGTGGGAGTCCGTTTTTCTACTCCCTCTAGACCATACCCTAAATGTCAGAAGAGTGGGAAAATGTGGTTTCAGAAACCCCTGGGAGTCGTGCCTGACACACGTGGCGAGTTCCCCTCCAGGGGCAGAGGAGGGAACAATAATAGATGCCACCCGAGGGGCAGAGGGGGTCCGCAAAATCAGGGTAGCAGGGAATCTTTCTCTGACAAACCCTTTCAGCACCCCTGAGGGGCTGCCCGACTGTCCACCTTCGGAGGCAGTCGGGGGAAGATTGTCACTGTACCCAGAAGCCTGGCATCTCCTCACACAAGACAAATGGGTACAGTCCATCATATCCGAGGGTTACAAAATCCCCTTTGTCCACACCCCTGTTCAAATAATCAAGTCCCTTCCAGATGTTCCACCTGGTCTAAGGGAACAAGCAGTGCCAGAAATTACAAAACTGCTAAAAAAAAGGGCCATCCAGCCAGTCCCAGCAGACCAGCAAGGATACGGAATTTACTCCAAGTTCTTTTTGGTACCAAAAAAGACAGGGGACTGGAGACCCATTTTGGATCTCAGCAGGTTAAACAAATCTGTTCAAAGAACGAAGTTCCGGATGGTCATGCTTCAGTCCATTCTACCCTTTTTGGGTCAGGACAATTGGATGTGCTCCATAGACCTTCAAGATGCGTACTACCATATCAAAATGGACAGGTGCTCCAGAAGGTTTCTCCGCTTCCAGCTGGGAGCCAGTCACTATCAATTCAGAGCCCTGCCCTTTGGTCTCACCACAGCCCCCAGGATGTTCACCAAATGCATGGCAGTGTTTACGGCTCACCTGAGATGGCGGGGATTCCAGGTGTTTCCATATCTAGACGACTGGCTCCTTACTGCTTCCACCAGGCATCAGCTACTGCGAGCCAGGGATTATACCATCCAAACTTGTTCCGAGCTAGGTATCTCAATAAATTTCGAAAAATCTGCATTGTCGCCTTGTCAGTCTATAACCTTTATAGGCGCAAGATTAAATACAAAAGATCGGTCCGCAAAACTTCCTCTAGACAGAGTGTCAGACATTCGCCGGCATGTGCAGGTCTTACTGCAGTGCAAGAGGATTCAGGCCAGATTTGTACTAAAAATTATGGGTCTCATGGCAGCAACAATCATACTAGTTCCCCTGGCTTGTTTCCACATACGGATTCTTCAGTGGATGCTTTTTACCCAATGATCCTTTCAGCAACTGCCGATGTCTCACAAGATAATAATCACTCAAACATGCAAAGACCATCTAGCTTGGTGGATGGTCTCCCCTCTATTACTCCAGGGCAGACCATTTGTTCTTCCTCCTCCTGTTGCCACAGTGACCACGGATGCCTCCCTGATCGGGTGGGTGGGGCATTTTCAGGGCAGGACTGTCCAAGGCACTTGGCAACCTCTAGAGTACCACCTGCACATAAACGTCTTGGAGGTGAGAGCGGTGCTTTTAGTATTGCAAGCTCTTCAGGACTCTCTACCGGAACCATTGCAATTCAAACAGACAATATGTCTGTAGTGTGGTACATTAACAAGCAGGGCGGAACCAAGTCCTATCCCTTATGTCAAGAAGCACTCAGACTCTGGCGGTAGGCGATCTCCTCTCAACGGTTTCTGATAGCAATGCACATCCCTGGGAAGTCCAACGTCATAGCGGACAGGCTAAGCAGAGCTATTCTCATGCCTAACGAGTGGTCTCTCAATCAGTCAGTAGTGAACAAAATTTTCCGCAGATGGGGTCTACCTTGCTGCGACCTTTTCACAACTCCTCTCAACAGCAAGTGCGACGATTTCTTCACTCTCTTCCCCCTTCCCGACCACTCCCCCAGAGACGCTCTAGTTCACGATTGGCCCCGGGGTCTTCTGTATGCATTCCCACCTTTTCCCCTAATTCCCAAACTAATTCAGAAGGTGACTGCATTGGGATCCAGGATGATCCTCATTGCCCCTTACTGGCCTCGACAAATTTAGTTCCCATTCCTGCATCGTCATCTGCTGGAGCAGCCTTGGAATCTGGACCCAGTGCCAGACCTCTTGGTCCATCAGTCGGGCGGGCTGCACCAATCCCTTCAGTCTCTCAACCTCATGGCTTGGTTGCTCCACTTCCAACCTTAGCCAGGCTTCCATATATTTCTCAGCCAGTATGTGAAATCATCCTTTCTTCGCACAAATCTACCACCAGGAAGACTTATGCTAGTAAGTGGAAACGTTTCTCTTTCTGGGCAGAGGCTAGGAATATAGATCCCTTTTCAGCCCCTGTCCACCACGTTCTAGATTTTTTTAGCAGAACTTTTTCAAGCTGGCTCCTCGTCTGCCACCATTAGGGTCAGGTTAGCTGCTATTGCAAATTTCCACGCTGGCCTATCAGAAACCAGCATCATGTCTCACAAACTTTGCAAGGCCTTTCTTAAAGGGACTTTTTTGCTTAGGCCCCCGGTCAGAGATCCCCCCCCCCTCCGTGGGATTTAAACTTGATATTAGCTTCCTTGATTCTTCCCCCTTTTGAGCCTGCGGCTTCCTGTTCCTTAAAGTTACTCTCCTGGAAGACTCTCTTTTTAGTAGCCATCACTTCAGCTAGGAGAGTTTCGGAACTTCATGCCCTCTGTATTCGTCCTCCTTACCTTGTGTTTCATAAGGATAGAGTTTCACTCAGGACTAATCCTTCGTTTCTGCCCAAGATATCTTCTGAGACAAACCTGAATCAGGCTATTGATCTACCTGTCTTTTTTCCTAACTATTCGAGCAAAGCGGAACAAAAATTACACCAATTGGACGTTCATAGGCAATTACGTTTTTATTTGGATAGAACTAAGCAAACAAGAAAATCAGACCAACTGTTCCTGTCCTATGCTGGGGGCAAACAGGGACTGCCAGTTTCTAAAGTAACCTTATCCAGGTGGTTGTCCTCTATTATTACTTTGATTTATCAACTGAGACATAAACAACTCCCTACTAAACCTAAGGGTCATTCCACCAGAGCGTTAGCTACTTCGCTAGCTTTTCAAGCAAGACTACCAATGGAATCTATTTGTGCTGCAGCCACAAGGGCCACTCCTCATACTTTCATTTCACATTATAAGTTGGATATGGCCTCTAGGAGTAGAGCTGATTTTGGTTCCACTGTGCTCAAGAGTCTGTTCCGATGAGCCACCCAGGACTGAGGTGCTAGGGACGCTGTCCCAACCAGCAAGAATGAAGGCGAGATAGACAACTTAACATTAAGAAGTTATGTACCTACCATAACGTTCCATGTTAGTTGTCTTCTTCTCGCCTTCTTTCTTGCGTCCCACCCTCCACCCCCCTAGCCTGGACAGACTGAGAAGAGTCCCTTTTTGAGGCATTCTTCCTCTGGCAAATTCTTATCTGGGTTACGTCCTTCCTCTAGGTAAACGTTGTAGTTTGAACGGATGTCCTTGGAATTTTTCTGTGGTGTTAGCTCTGCCAAACGAGATCTGGGTATCTAGCGCAAGCATTGTGGGATATGGGGAGGCCTCGAGCCAGTAAATAGCTCTCAAGCTTTAGTGCATTGCCGAGTTGGAGCCGAGGATCGGTTCCGAACCTAACCAGCAAGAAAGAAGGCGAGAAGAAGACAACTAACATGGAATGTTATGGTAGGTACATAACTTCTTATTATGTAGCCATGGAAAGTTTTAAAGAGTTGCTAGATAAAGGCTATAGACTAGGTTACCTTACTAAATAGGATGTGGAGGTTAGGTTTAAAGTGGAAGGGGGCTGTTTAGCAAAATTCTACTGCCTACCTAAGATCCACAAAAATATCACCCCCCCCCCAAGAAGACCCATTGTGGCTGCTGATAACTATTTTTTACACAATGTGGGTTTAATGCTCCATTCATATCTGTTAAAATATGTGGTCAAGTTGGATTCATATATAAAAGATTCTTTAAAAAAAATATAGAGTCAGTTATTTATGAGGAAGGTTTATTTGAATTGATATTGATGTCAAGAGTCTTTACACTAGTATTGCACATAGGGTTGGAATAGAAGCCCTTAGATTTTTCTTGGGCACTAGCCCAGTTAGTACTTATGTTATAGAGTTGTTACATTTCAATTTAACCCATAATTGTTTTGAGTTTAATGATTGCATATACCAACAAATGCAAGGAACAGCCATGGTTGCATCTTTTGCACCCATGTATGCTAATTTAGTTATGGGTTTATTTGAAATCGATTTTCTGTATAAATTAGAATTTTTAGGGAGCATGTTGTTTTATATAACAGATAGATATAGATGATCTGATTTTTTATGCAGGGGTGGTGAAACTTTGGTGGAATCTTTCCAAATCAACCGTTTTGGTTTGCAATTTGATGGTTTGCAAAAAGGTAATTCTGTTTTTTTTTTTTTTTTTTGGATTTAGAGTTAAATATTAGTGGTAGCACTATTGATACTAAAATAAACAGGAAATTTAATGATGGAGTATGCTTTCTGGCTAGTAGGAGCTGTCATCCCCCACATACCTTTAATGCTTTACCCTATAATGAATTATTAAGGGTAAGTAGGTTGTAGTAATACTAAGGTTCCTCAAGATGAGATCAGACAGTCATGCATAGCCTTTAAACAAGGTGGCTATGGAGATGAGTTAGTTATTAATTCTTTGAATAAATTAATGCATTTGGATAAGGATACTGATATTTCTCCTGGTGCAGTACAAACAGAAGGTAGGAATAAAATACTAAATAATAGCAATAATAACATGTCGGGGGAAAATAATAATAATAATTATTATTATATTTTGTTACCTCTTATAATATTCATAGTGATGAGATAGTTAAAATTATTAAATATTATTGGCCTTTTGTCTTTAAAGGTAAGAATGGGGTCAGAAATTTGCCAAGGTTTATCTCTGTCTCCTATAAAAGAGGCAGAAATATTAAGGACATGGTAGCACAGAATCTATTTTCTTTCCCTAGTGAAAATTTAACAAGTCCCTTGGTTAGTTTAGGTACATTTCCATGTGGCAAGTGTTCAGTTTGTAATCATGTGGTTAGAGCATTTAATAAAATAAATGGTGTGAAGGCTGCCAACCTAGCTGGATAGAATTTTGTAGATAATTCTGTCATTTGTAAATATTAATATAAGCCACAGGCTTGTTCTCTTAAATGTAAGAGAATTGTGTTAAATGTTGAATGTCAAAAATGTAACAACAGTGCACTCTGCTGGAAGAAGCTGATAAGACAAGCATTGTATCACTGATCTCAAACTCAGAGTTTAACATATCATTGACCTCGCACAAGACATTATATATGTAAAATCTAGCAATTAACTCTGGTCTCAAAACAATAGAAAGAATCTGTTGGTCCAGACATCATGGCTCTGAGTTTGAGATCAAGCAGTCATACAATGCTTGACTTATCAGCTTTCTTCCAACTGAGTGCACTGTTGTTGCATTTTTGATGTTCAACATTTAACACAATTTTCTTACATTTAAGAGAACAAGCCTGTAGCTTATATTAATATTTATAAATGACAGAATTATCTGCAAAATTCTATCCAGCTAGGCTGGCAGACTTCACAGGCTTTATTAGTAGCTTATATTAGTGGTTGGTGGCAGCTAGTACTACCTTACAAACTGGCAGGAAGAGGCATAGCTGCAGAACCTGTACCAGCCTTCCCCAGGAGTGTTTGTGTGTTTGTATATAACTCATATCTTAAAGTGTGTGCATGTGTCAGCTACTTGGGCAAGAACACGAAGCACTGGTTGGACAGAGAGGGTGCTGGAGGTTTTAGCTTGACCACTATGGTGAGATCTATACCCTATAGCTGTGCCAGTGGGGGGGGGGGTCTTATTAGGTGTCTGGAGAGAAAGGGAGAAACCAGCCACAGACTGACTGTGATCTCTGTGTGCCCTTAAGGGAAATTGTACTTTACTGTGTGTGTACTTGATATCCATACCAATGTGCATGCCCATCGCTGGTGTTAGTGGTGAGGATTGAGGCTCCTTGATTGCTGGGCCAGTGCACGGGCGTCACATATTAATTGGTTGGTAGTCTTGGGATATCCACACCACATATTGGTTGGCAATTGGCTTGTAGAGGTGTGGATAGTAAATTCCTGTAGCTTGTGTATAGTGATCACTGAAAGTGTTTTTGTACTGTAAATCAGCCACGCAGTGAATATTCAGAGTTCAGATCACAGTTGTTTTATTATTTCTTCTGTTAGGTTAGTTAGTCAGGGAGAGCAGGCAAGCATGTCAGCAGAGGAGTACGACAAGCTGACAAGGAGCCAGTTGGCTGAGATGTGCCAGGCTAAGGGACTGGTGCATTGTAACCTGACTGAGGCAGACATGTCTGCAGCTTTGGTCACAACTGCATCAGAAAACAGCAATCATGAGGGTGATCAGACTGGCCATGGAGATGTACAACACTCAGAGAATGGACAGCTCAACCTTTCTGCAGAGGATTTAAAAATCCATCTGGAGATAAAGAGACTTGAGTCAGAGACCAGGCATTTGGAAACAG
The DNA here is from genome assembly GCF_019279795.1 of Protopterus annectens. Lineage (NCBI taxonomy): Eukaryota > Metazoa > Chordata > Ceratodontiformes > Protopteridae > Protopterus > Protopterus annectens. The sequence continues at coordinate 283,293,354 of NC_056751.1, forward strand.
AAGCAGCAGAGAGACTGAGATGTCTACAGGCTGACGAGAATGAGAAACTGCTATGCCTGGAAGCTGAGGAAAAGGAGAGACAGAGGCAGCACGAAAAGGAGATGCTGACTCTTTGCCAGAGTCATGGAGGTAATGGGGAAGGGAGTAACTGGACCCCAGAATCACAAAAGGTCAGTAAATTTCTTCCACAGTTTACAGAGGGGGATAATTTTGATAGTTTCATTCATATGTTTGAGAGGGTATGTAAATAGTATGATGTTGACCAAAGGCTCTGGGTACGGTTCTTGACCCCCTTAACTCAATGGTAAAGCCGTAATTATTTTATCCAAAATATCTGACCATGATTTCTTAAATTATACTGCTGTTAAGAATTGCCTGTTAGAATTTTTTAAGCTAACACCTGAAGCTTATAAGAAAAAGTTTCGAGAGCATAGAAACAAGGCAGATGAAAGTGTGTGTGAATATGTTGCTGAACTGAGCAATTATTTTCATAAGAGGGTGAGTGGATGTCAGGTCACCGCTTTTGAAGGGCTGGCAGACCCTTTGGTGAGGAAACAAGCCCTTAGCACTATGCCTGAGGGCATGAGGGTCTAGTTAGCTGATAGACAATGTGCTACTTTAGATGAGTTGGGGAAGAAGGGAGACCCATACCTAGCGAGCAGGGCATCCCTGCACAGGAAAGGGACCCCCAGTACTGCTCATGGGTCTAAAGGAACCCATGGTGGGCAGCCCAGACTGCCCCAACAGAATCTGCCAGTAGTAGGGGAAGCCACTAGTCCAGGTACACGTCCAGGACCTAGGGTTAAATGTTTTGAATGCAACCAGTTGGGCCATGTTGCATATAGATGTCCATAGAGCCAAGGTGGGGAACAAACGGTGAGGGAGCCAGTAAGTGGAAAAGACAAAATGCCAATAGTAGGTTGTCTTGAGACAACAAGGGTATCAAACTACCACAATAGGTTATATCCTATTGTAGTGAATGGCAAAGAGGCCATTGCTAAGAGAGACACAGCCGCTGACATAACCATTGTAAAGCCTGCAAATGTTACAGAGGAGCACTACTTGCCTGGGCAGTCTACTCCAGTCAGAGCTTTAGGAGGGACTGCATTCCAAATACCTTTGGCTAGGGTTCACCTTGACTGGGAGAGTGGAAAAGGAAACCAGCAAGTAGGTGTGTTTGAGGATATTCCTGCAGATATCCTGATAGGGAATGATTTTGATAATGCAGTACCATGTGCTCATGCAGTTAGATGTAGTCAGTCTTGGAAACAAGCATGTGGGTCTGGTAGCCTGGGGAGACCCAGTCAGACTGCACACTTGCAGCCAGGGCCTGTGAGGTGGTTACTTCAGGGAGAGAGCTACTCTGTAGCAGTGACACTGGAGGTGAGCCACAGCTGCTTGTGGGTACTGATGTTCCCTTGGACAGAGTGACTGCAAAGGTAGAGATGAGTAGTAGTACCTGGGCTGACAGTGAGGCACCAATGGGAATGCCAGACTTCCTGTGGAACTGGGAAGGGTTACAAAGAGAGTTGAGACAGGCTCAGCTCTCAGTCCCTACATTACAAGGCCTGAGGCAGGTAGCTAGTGAGGCACCTTATTCTCAAGGGAAGGGGGAATCTGTATACTGAGACAAAGGGTTACTGTATAGATGGTGGACCCCTGAGGGAGGTCTAGAAGGTGAGAGGATACAGTTGGTAGTGCCTAGAGCCTACTGTCTGGCCCTTTCTAGCCATAGCCCATGATATTCCCTTTGCAGGTCATTTGGGTATAAAACGTACAATGAGACATATTATGCAGAACTTCTATTGGCCTGGAATTTCCAGAGATGTAACAGGTTACTGCAGGACCTGTGAGCAGTTCCAAAAGGTAGTCAAGGCAGGAGATAAGGTGAGAGCTCCTTTGATGCCTTTGCCAGTGATTGAGGAGCCATTTCAGCTATGGATATTGTGGGGCCTCTGAGTAGCCCAAGTTCCAAAGGGAAAAAGTATATCCTAGTGGTAGTTGACTATGCTACAAGATACCCTGAGGCAGTGGCTTTGTCCTCCATTGACACAGAAAAGGTGGCAAATGCTTTGCTAGAGATTTTCAGCAAGGTATGTTTCCCAAACGAAATACTAACTGACAGAGGTGCCAATTTCATGTCAGACCTGCTGGCTTGTCTGTGGAAGTACTATGGGGTGAAGCACCCGAAGACCACCCCTACCATCCCCAGACTAATGGTCTTGTTGAGAGGTTAAACTCTACAATCAAGTCCATGCTACGGGCATTTGCAGACCAGTTTATGAGGGAGCGGGACGAATATTTGCCCCATCTGTTGTTTGCTTAGAGAGAGGTCCCCCAGGAATCCACAGGTTTTTCACCCTTTGAGTTCCTGTATGAGCATAGGGTGAGGGGACCTCTAGATTTAATTTACGATGAGTGGGAAGGTGAGTGTGAATCTCACAAGGAGTCTGTTGTGGCATATGTCCTAAACTTCAAGACAAGGCTCAGGGAACTCATGGGCTTGGCCCAGGAAAACCTGGCAGAAGCCCAACAACAGAAAAAGGTATGGTATGACAAGAATGCTCGAGCTAGAGAGTATGATGTAGGGCAGCAGGTAATGGTTCTCATTCCTGTCAGACACAACATGCTGAAAGCAGCTTGGGAGGGACCCTAAAAGGTGGTAAGAAAGGTAAGTGATGTTAACTATGTGATGGAACTGCTAGGCAGGAAGCAGGGGCACAAATTGTACCATGTTAACATGATGAAACCTTACCATGACAGGGAGGCCCTTGTGCTGAGTATTTGCAGTGGATTGCAGGAGGAGTCTGAGGGAGAGCTGGTGACTGATTTCCTCAGTGAGGCTTGGACTGACACCTCAGTGGAAGAGGTAGCAATGTCCCAGCATCTATCTCCTACCCAGGTTTGAGAAATCCGAGCAGTGTTGCAGGAGTTTGGGGACATGTTCACTGGGAAACCAGGGTGCACCCACCTGGTGCAGCACCAGGTGGATACAGGACCCCAAAGGCCTATTAGGCAGGCCCCATATAGGGTGCCTGAGAGTCAAACAGTCCCTGAGAGAGGAGATACAGGAGATGTTGGAACTAGGGGTAATTCAAGAGTCCAACAGTCCCTGGGCCTCCCCAGTTGTGCTGGTGCCAAAGAAGAATGGCAGTACCAGGTTCTGTGTGGACTACAGGAAATTAAATAGTCACACAGAGTCAGATGCTTACCCCATGCCTAGAACAGATGAGGCCCTAGAGCAGCTGTGTGGGGATAAGTATCTTACCACCACTGATCTTACCAAGGTTTATTGGCAAGTGCCCTTGACTCCCAGTGCTAGAGAGAGGTTAGTCTTTGTGACTCCTTTTGGGTTGTATAAGTTCACAAAGATGTCCTTTGGGATGAAAAATGCCCCAGCAACTTTGCAAAGGCTGGTCGATCATATCCTAGCAGGAGCAGGATGGTTTGCCCTTGCTTACCTAGATGATATTGCCATCTACAGCCATTCCTGGCAAGAGCACCTTCAACATGTCAGGGAGTTGCAGGGCAGACTACAGAGGGCAGGGTTGACCTTTAAGCCCTGCAAATGTCAGGTGGGTATGGCAGACATCTCCTAACTGGGACATAGAGTGGGGAGTGATAAGATCAGGCCAGAACCTGCCCGAGTGGAAGCCATTCAGGCATGGCCTGCATTTGTTACCAAAAGCAGGTGAGGGCATTCTTAGGGACAGCAGGGTACTACAGAAAGTTTGTCCCCAATTATAGTACCATAGCTGCTCTCCTCACAGACCTGACAAGGAAAAACTGGCCAGATAAGATAGTGTGGACCACAGCCAATTGAGCAGGCATTCCAGAAGCTTAAAGAAGCTTTGGGAGGACCCCCTGTGTTAGCCAGTCCAGATTACAGCAAAAAAGTTGTTGTGCAGGTGGATGCTTCAAACCATACTTAGCCAGATTTCTTCAGAGGGAGAAGAGCACCCAGTGGTTTATCTCACTTGTAGGCATCAACCCAGGGAGGAATGCTATGCAGCTCTAGAAAAGGAATGTCTAGCCATAGTGTTGGCACTGCAGAAGCTTCAGTCTTGTCTGTATAGAAGAAAATTCACTGTAGTTACAGAGCACAATCCCCTAACATGGTTATACCAAGCCAGTCATCAAAATGCCAAGTTCCTAAGATGGAGCCTATGGTTGCAAGCATGTGATATGTCAGTGCAGTACCACAGTGGGATTAGCAATGCCAATGCAGATGGGCTGTCAAGACAGGGAATGGAGAAAGATATACTCAGAAAGACCTAACCCTCTGAAGCAATGTTTCTCAAGGGTCACTTGAAAAAATAGCTTGAGTTCTCCGAGGGGGGGGGGTATGTGAAGGCTGCCAGCCTAGCTAGATAGAATTTTGTAGATAATTCTGTCATTTGTAAATATCAACATAAGCCACAGGCTTGTTCTCTTAAATGTAAGAAAATTGTGTTAAATGTTGAACATCAAAAATGCAACAGCAGTGCACTCTGCTGGAAGAAAGCTGATAAGTCAAGCATTGTATGACTGATCTCAAACTCGGAGCCATGATGTCTGCACCAGCAGATTCTTTCTATTGTTTTGAGACCAGAGGTAAATGCTAGATTTTAGATATATAATGTATTTAATTACTGTAGTTTCCTGACCAGGTGCAAGATCAAATATATGTTAAACTTTGAGTTTCTGTTAGCCTGGGAACCAGAAAAGAATGATGCAATCTAAAATGAGTCAGCAGTGATGTATAATCAATTTGAAAGACTGTCTCAGAGAGAGAGCATTTTGGATTTTGTCTAAAGCTGACAACAACTCACCAGTACTCTGCTCTTGCTCTATATGTAAGTTTATTTAGAACTGTGATTGCTGTTAGGAAAAGATAGAAAAGAGTAAGGTTAGTCTAGCTGTTTTATGTATTTATGTCAGATCTATTCTACAGTATTATTTTAAGCATTTTCCTGTGATGTCTGAGCTCTCGACTAGCACTGTGTAGTAAGAAGTATTATCTTGTATTTTTATTATTTATTATTACATATTTTTAAACCTTTCAACTGTGGCTGTTTTGTGTAGAGATAATTTAAGCTCTAGAATACATTGCATGTATATAGGGATACTGTACAAAGCCACTCCAATAAGCCTTAAAAGTTCTGGTCACACTTACTAACTGGATAATAATATTGCACAGTAATAATTGGACACCCTTTGGGAAGGCCTTTATTAGTAGCTGATATTAGTGGTTGGTGGCAGCTGGTACTACCGTATAGACTGGCAGGAAGGGGCATAGCTGGAGAACCTGTTCCAGCCTTCCCCACAAGTGTCTGTGTGTTTGTGTATAACTCATATCTTAGTGTGTGTGTGTGTGTGTGTGTGTGTGTGTGTGTGTGTGTGTGTGTGTGTGTGTGTGTGTGTGTCAGCTACTTGGGCAGGGACACAAAGCACTGGTTGGACAGAGAAGGTGCTGGAGGTTTTAGCTTGACCACTAGACTGAGATATATACCCTATAGCTGTGCCAGTGGGGAGTCTTACTGGGGATCTGGAGAGAAAGGGAGAAACCAGCCCCAGACTGACTGTGATCTCTGTGTGCCCTGAATGGAAATTATACTTTACTGTGTATGTACTTGTTATCCTTCTCAATGTGGACACCCCTCACTGGTGTAAGTGGTGAGGACTGAGGCTCCTTGATTATTGGGGCAGTGCACGAGCTTCACAAATGGGATTAATTTTAAGCCTACAGCTACTTACTCTTGTACCACGAAGGGAGTAATATACTGTTTGTCTTGCCCCTGTGGTCTTTTTTACTTAGGGAAAACTAAAAGAGTGTTTAAAGTCAGATTACAGGAATACATAAGAGACATAAAAAATAAAAATTTGGATAGCCCAGTGCCTTCACATTTTCACAAAGTCCATGCAGGGTCATATATTGATCTAAAAACTTATATTTTAGAACAGGTTTGTGTCAAGGATGTTGTTTTGTTAAAAAGTAAGCTGTTATATAAAGAAACATTTTTATATTGAAGTTTGGCACTTTGTTGCCTCAGGGTTTGAACAAAGAAGTTGAGTGGTAGGCTGTTTACGATGAAGTGTCAATTATTTTATTGTCTTAATTGTTTTATGTTTTAATTGGTGATGGGTGGTATATTTTGCTTTTTAACTGTGGAGTTTTTCTCACTTTGTATTAACTCTGAGAAAGGCTTATTTGCCAAGGCGCTAGAGATTTATATATTAAAAAAATGTAATGGTGAGCAATTCTGTTTGTGTTCTTCACTGACTACATTGTTTGCAATATTTCTGCTTTTTTCTGGTTGTTATTCAGTTTTAGAGTAAAAGACTCCCTTTGGGATGTATGTCAATAAACATATTAAATAATTAGAAAGACCTCAAAAGTTCCTAACAAAATGATCACATGCCTAAATCCCCTGAGCTACAAGAGAGTCTGGAAGCTCTATGCCTTTATTCACTTCTTACAGATTTGTGAGGGGAGATATCTGCTCTCAGTTACCATGCCATTAGAGATCCAAATGTCCTGGACCTACTATTTCTCTACAAGCCCAATATCTCCAGCCATACTAGAACCATGGACATAAATCTTCACCAACAGGTACATAAAACAACCCAGAATGTTAGGTTTATAACCTAGTACCTCACCTCCAGGTTTGGGAGGGTGGCTTAATGGTTAAGGTGTTTGCCTTACAAACACAAGTTGCAGGGTTTGAGTCTCACAAGGGATAACTGGCTATGCTTACAGTGGCTCGCAAGGGCAGTTAGCCTAGTACTAACCTATGAACTATAAACCTCTGAAATAAACTTTTACTGTATGTTAAACAGTGAGATTCACTATCTTCCAATAAACTAGATGACAGAATTGGTATTCATAAATGTGCTCCAGGATTGACTGGTATGGCCTTTCTGGAAAAAGGAGATGCTGCCTGAGAATACTGGCTCAGCGAGAATGGTCATGAGACAGTGACCTTGGAACATTTATAACTCTATGAATCCATAAGGAACTCACCTTGAGAGAAAAGTGGCAGCAAAATATCTTGCCGATCTTCCCTCCTGAAAGGAAAACTGGGTAGGTCTCATAAGAAGTATACCTGCCAAACTTCCTCCTGAAAGAAAAACTGGATTGGTCTCATAAGAAGTATATCTGGCAAACTAAGAGGCTCAAACTCTTCTAGGATATTACTGAGCATTTCTGTCCTGGGTCACTTGTAACAAGGGGAAATGAGGAAGGTAAAAGCAAAGACAGAAGAAAAATGTAAAGCAGTATGCATTTCTGCCTTCAGACCCCAGTTTCATGCTGACACAAATGCCACACAGATTAAGCCCTGCACATACGCTCTTGGGACCTGAGACACCTATCCTGCAGATGATTATATTATGCTATGTAGGTCTTGTGGCAAGAAAAAGATTGGCAGTGTGGTGATAAATAGGTCTTAAAAATACAAAACATTGACTAGAGTGATGGATAATAACACGAAACAGGACATTAAATACTGTGACCATACTTTAGTTGGGATAACAAACCTTCCAACACAATAAAATCAACCCATGGAAATCTAAAGGCGTTACTGCTCAATGCCAGGAGTTTAAACAAGAAGCCCCACTCCCTCCAAGCTCTCCTCACCCTAGAGAATGCAAACATCTGTGCACTTATCAAGACATTTTAAAGACACAGAAAGTACCCCAGCAGTGCAAGGTTTCAGTCCCTTCCACACATTTCCAACAGCAGCTGCACAGATGGACTAAAGGTGTCCAGATCTGCATCATTAGCAAGCATATCTCTATGTTGGTTAAACAGGATGACATCCTAGAGTTTCTCCAAGTAGAGGTTATCATAGGCAGAGTTTAGTACTATATTCAAGCAAGCTAATGGTCACCATTCATCATCTCAGGAAACCTGTAGCCCATACTTACTCCATCTGGAGACATTCACCATTCAACCAACTACCATATTCATAGGGGACTTAAATTATCCCTAAACAGACTGGGAATTCGATATAATCCCAAATTTGCAGGCACAGAGATTCCTGAACTTGTATAGACAAACACTAGATCATGTAGTTCATTTGTCTACTAGAGGTACAAACATATTGGACCTGGTGCTCACAAATGTGGGAGAACACTGCATCCCATCTAATGTCATGACCTCTCTGGTAAACTCAGATCACAAGTGGTATCCCTTGAATTAAAAATTACTTCTGTGACTCTAGTAAACCCAGTAACAGTTAGGAACTGTTCCAAGACAAACTACCTTTTATTAAGTGATAACCTCTCAAAATTCCAAGCCCCTCCAAACCCAGATAACACAGTAGCTGATCTAGAATTGTTCATGGAAACTCTTTATAAACATGTTAATGGTAGCATAGAGGATGCTCTCCCTACCAGAGCAAGCCCAAAACAAACTCTAAAAACAAACTACCCTGGTGGAATCTAAAGCTGAACAGGTTGTGCAGCTAAAGAAAAATGTCATAGCTAAAATTAGGAATAATAACAGCCAAAGGGATAAAAACTCTCTCATCCAACTAAATAGACAACTAAGAGGGCCAATTAAGTACAAGAATGTATGGATGTAAAGATGAATTCTCAGGCCAGTGATAACCACAAGGCCACCTTCAGTTGTGTCAGAAACCAAAGGTCAGCATATAACAGTGTGCCAAAGTGGTTACAAATGGAGCCAAGTTTGTGGAGCTGGGAGATGTATCAAATCTAATGGCAGACAAATTCAGCTCTAACTTCACCCCCACTCAGCCCCAGCCACCTCCCAGGAAATGCTATATGACATAACCACTCTTAACTATCAATAGGGCACAGGTCTAGCTGTACTCTCTAAAGCCAAGAACACAGATTCAATGGGCTGCACTATCTAAGGCCAAGAACACAGCTTCAGTGGGTCCTGATAACATTTCAAGCCTTTTAGGAGGCTTCCTTGGATAAAAAGGAGGTTGGCATAATGGTTAAAATATTTGCCTTACAGACACAATGTTCAGGGTTTGATTCTCATGTGGGTTAATTGCTATGCTTAAAATAGTCCACAGGGGCAGTTAGCCTACTACTAATCTATGAACCTCTATGAACTTAGGACATCCTGGGATATGACCTATCAGTACCACTGGAGTCACTATTCAACTATAACCTCCAAACAGGCTTTGTGCCAAGTGAATGGAGGACTGTATCAGTCATCCCTCTGCACAAACGTGGACCATCAACAGATCTCAGGAACTAAAGACCCATTAGTCTGACTAGTCTCATATGCAAAGCCATGGAAAGAATTATCAAAAATATGACTAATTATGACATAGGAAACCTCAAGACACTGGAACACAGCCAATTTGGTTTTGTTAAAGGCAGGTCATGCTTACTAAACCTGGTGGATTTCTTTGAGAAGGTCACCAGATCAAATGATGAGAGAATAATGGTGCATACTGCCTACCTTGACCTGACTAAGGCATTTGATACAATACCCCACTCTGGTATTATAAACAAATGCACAGAATCAGGTGTAAACTCCTGTGTAATGTGCTGGATAGCTAGCTGGCTCACAGACCACCTCCACAAAGAGGCCATTTAACAGCAGAGTCCCTCAGTACTGGGTCTGCTCCTCTTTGGTATCTACTTCAGAAGTCAAGTCCAGTGTAAAGGGTCTCTGTCTGACCAAGTCTGCAGACAATTGCTAACTAGGAGCAGTCAATGAATCCCCCAAGATACCAACATTTTACAGAAAGGTTTAATGCAAATACATGACTGGAGCCAAAGCCATGGCTTAAAACTCAGTGCCAAGAAATGCACTGACAAAATTGACAAAACAGCCATAAGAGTAGACCCAGTATTCAGGAATTTGGGGGCACGTAGATAGTAATATGGCCTTTGACCAACATGTGTCTAAGGTAGTAAGAAAGTCATTCTATATCGCTCAACATATAAGTAACAGCATGGCATCTAGGTTGAAAGAGGTCATTGTGCCACTGTATTTGGCCTTCATCAGACCCATCATTTAATATAATGCCCCTTTGGTATGTACCTGACTAGGCACATGCAACAACTGGATTAGCTACAGGGGCTCCTCTCAAAAAGAATACAGGACATAAATATAGTGTCCTATATAGGTTGTCTCAAAGCCCTAGCTTTATACTCTGTTTCCTTCAGTCTGCTGAGAGGTGATTTATGCCTGGCATGCAGGGCATCCTTGGATCCTGCTCTGATGGACCTTTGCATACCTGCAAAATGAACAGCATCAGAACTATGAACTATGAGCTCTAAGGACCTAAACTTCATTTTCAATGTAAATAGGACATGCTGGAGAAACAGGCGACAGTCAACATGATACCCTAACCCCATGTAGATAAATGGGGAAAAAGGGAGTTGACGATGATGATGATGGAGGAATAGTTATGTATTTCAGAGAATTCCCTTTCTTTGGAATAGACGTCCCAAAAATGTGAAGTACAGCCCTTCCCTAACCCTATTTAAGTGTTAACTGGGCCAGTGAATGGGAAATCAAAAATTTTCCCCAGGTCTGCCACCTATGTCTCTGATGGACAGAGGCAACCATTAAATCATTTCGTAGCTGAAATACTCCCTTTAGAACAGCCTCTAAGGCACTGTAACTCATGGGTTACCTTTGGTTGCATGGCTAGGTTTATAAAGACCCTTGTGTCCATTAGCCTAGCTATACATCTATGAACATATGAGCAGTCCTGGAAAGCAGTATATGAAACTTTACCTGACTGACTGTCACTTGATTTCAGGTCCACAGAATGGCATGGGCAAAGTGTTCAATGTAATAAAAAAGAAAAAGATTAAAGGCCAGTCCCTATCCTGGTAAAAAGTAACAAACAGAAAAAGAAACCGGTCTAAACTTTACAGTGGTCACAGACCACAATAAGAATCCTATGCAGTGATGGTAATCTTGCAGCATCTCTGCAGTCAGCAGTACATATGAACATCAGTGCAAAGGGGAGAAACTCTGACCACCACTCACATTATAAACAAGCAGCAGCAAAGGCAAGCACCCCCACATCTCCCAGAAGTGATTCTCTGCCATACTGTGATGCAGACAAAGGAACTCTACAGTTTTCCCTTTCCACCACAGAGATACTGTAGCTTTAGGCAGAAGCTGCAGAACAGATGTGTCTCATCCATTTCATATGGTCACTGTTATCACCTCATCCCCATCTCTTAATACTCCATTGCTTGCTAGTTTATTGCTATTCACACATAATGGAAGGTTGTGCATTTAGCACCAGTTTGTGAATTTCTAGGCAGAATGTGCATTGTCTGATGGCATAGTTAAACCTTCATCCTTCAGATGAGACTTTATAAACTGAGGTCCCATCTGCTTCAGCTGGTGGCCGCTCCAGTGGAAAAAAAAATCCCACGGCACCTATAGAAAAGAGCAGGGGAAGTTCCTTGATGCCCTCTCGAAATTTCCCCTAGTAATAGTAGTATAAATACCACCTCAGGTGTCCCCTGAAAAGTGGCCATTAGCCTAGTGGGAGTTACCCAGTCAACAAAGGCTAGGTAAAAAAAACAAAAAAAAACAAATAAATAAAAAATAAAAATTTCATATTAGCCTGCAACTATTCACATGAGAAAAGAATGGCCTGCTAACACCACCAATGGGTGAATTCCAATTCCTCCTAGCAGCAGTAATAATACTTCTCAACCTGCAAATGTTAAAAATCTGGACAAAGGCTGTTAAAAATGTTCATACATCTGGCCAATAATCTGGACAGTTGATTTCCATGGAATCTGAATTCCTAATAGGATACCGGTTCCCACTTCCAATAGGATTGTGGAATAGCACCACGTTAAAAAAAACACAGACATCTGAAAAACACGGTGACAAAATATAACGAACAAACAGAATCAAGAAAAACCACTAGTAAAACCGCAAATGGAGAAAAATCACACTGGAGCCAAAAAGTATTGTAGTAAGCGCTTTCGTTTACTAGAATAAGTAAACTTCTTCAGACAAAGTCACAAAGGAAATTAATGCCCTTAAGTACAATGAAAATCATGACATCATTTCCTTCAAAAAATAGCCAGCCCCAATAAAAGTCCCAAATATTAAAACTAAAATATTAAAACTAAAAGAATTCTTATAACCTATAAAATACATACTCAAGTCTTACTAAGCATTACCCTATATACAAATAATTTACATGAAGATAGTACAAGAAATATATATGTATATATATATATATATATATATATATATATATATATATATATATATATATATATATATAAATAGATATTTAAATAGATATAAATAAACTCATTAAGTCAATCTAAGCAGTGCTTTTAATTTCAGAACACTCATAATAGAAACTGCATCATTTAATCCTGGCGGAACCAAGGCATTTAATTTAAGCTGCCATATAAGTTCTTTTTCTTCAAGCTTCAAACCTATTGGACCTCTATTGTTTTCAGGGATGTTTTCAATAATCAAAAAATGGAATTCATGCTCAGGAAACAACAAAATATGCCTAGCCAATGCATTATTTACATTTTCTTTCCTCATGGCATAACAACGTTCATATATTCTATTCTTAAGGGGTCTATCAGTTTTGCCCACATAAAAGGCAGGGCATTTCAAGCATAGTCCTAAATAAACCACCCCCTTGTATTACAATTGAACTTATCATTAATGAAGGATTTTCTACCATTAACTGTGAACGAAGTCGTCACATTAATAAATTTACACCAATGGCAGGCCCCACATTTGAACATTCCACAATGTGGAAGATGACATTTTAAGTTGTTGCATTCCAAAAGAGTTTTAAGATTTTTATAGGTTCATAGGTTGGTACTGAGCTATCTGCCCGAAGGCATATATTAGCCCAGCCACGTTGTGCGGTATTCACCACCCCTTTAGTAGCTCCCTAGACCTTTGTACTAGCAGCTAGTACCCTTGCCCCTATCTAGTAGTGCTGTTGGTGTGATCCCCGGTGTGAACTTTCTGTTACCCATCCACTCATCAAGGTTCCTCTTGAAGAGTGATAGTGAGGGGCTCTGTCTTATGTACCCTGATTTACCCTTCCTAAACACTACACAAGGGTATTCCCCTACATGTTTACTAATCAGGTGGTCATCAAGCAAAAAGTACCAATTTTTAAATATAATAGACTTCAAAAGGGGGGCATCAGTGGAAAAGGTGGTTATGAAACTCGACTTACCAAAATCCCAATCTGGTTGATCAACCTTTTGTATAACACTCCCATCACTACTCGAAGAATTCAAAAGTGACGTGTCGGGGAAAAACATCCAGATTATTTGAACCATTACATACCAGACTAGTCTCCACATTATCTTCTTTAATGTACAAAATTGGTTTAAAAAAAACCCGGGACCTTTTACTAGAGACCTCATCAGTAAGGTCCTCCACCAGTCTATCGGGGTACCCACGTTTGACAAACATATCCTTCAGTAAACTGCATTCCTCAAAAAAAATCACTCTCCAAAGTTACCATCCTAGCCGCCCTCACAAGTTGCCCCTTGACAACCCCTCTCTTTTGATGAAATGGGTGGCAACTGGAGAAGTGTAGGAATGCGTTTGAATATGTGGGTTTCCTAAAAATCCTAGAAGTAAAGCCATTTAATAGATAACATTTGGCCAAATCCACATCAAGGAAGGAAATGCAGTCAACATGGAATTCCCAAGTAAATTCCAGAAAGTCCGTAAAATTAGTAATTTTTTCAACAAAGTCTGCAGCAGAAGTTTTATCACCCTTCCAAAGGATGAAAATATCATCCAAATAACGGGTGTACCATGCAGCCTTTTCTTGAAAAATAGGATCTCTGAAAAGAAACTGTTTTTCCCAGTGTGCCATCACTGTATTTGCAAAAGTTGCCCCACACGGGGACCCCATGGCTACACCCGTTTTCTGCAAATAAAACTCTTTGTTGAATAAAAAATTATTATTATTCAACACCAAGTCCAATAGATAAATAATTAAATCAATAGTCTGCCCATTCAGTTGTTGTTCCAACAAAAAATCCCTAACCGATTCACAACCCAGGTCCTGTGGGATAGAAGTGTATAAATCACAGATATCAGTGGTAAAGAAGTTTAAATTCCCATAAAAAAAAAAACTATTAATGGCCTCCAAAAATGCCCAGGAGTCTTTACATATTTGCGTTTCATTCTTCAAAGCCTCCTTAAGTTTACTATCGACAAATTTCGCACAACCATAAGTTATAGATTGTCTGCCATCAATGATGGGGCGAAAGGGGGGTTTAGTCAGGTTTTTATGAATTTTAGGTAACCCGAACAAAGTAGGAGTGATTGGGTAAGGGATGATAAGAAAATTCAAAAGATCCAAATCAATATGGTCTTCAATGAACAGGTCATTAATGAAGCCTTTAATTCTACGGTAAGCCCCATTATTTCATTTCATTAAGGGACACCTTAACATAGGCCTCATTAGTTAACAATAACCTCATGTTCAAAAAATAATCCTCTTTGTTCATAAAAACCAACCCACCCCCCTTGTCAGGTTTACAGCTTCTAAAATCGCAGGCCCTGGCTAAAATGTTATCCAGCCCCCCTCATCAGGGTTCGGCTCCGCCTGTCTCTGCAGTAGTTCCTCCTTCGACTCATCCCTTGAGTTCGGAGCCAGAACTTGCTGGGGCTCGGATCGTGGGACCGTTGGTGCAGATACCTACCCTTTTGGTTCCGTCGTCGGTTCCGATCTCCTCCATGGTGCCGTCCTTGGAGGGATCTGGGCGCCGGGATTCCCTCGTCGGCTCCGAGGGGATGAGTGGCATCGGACCCTTGTCTGACCCCGTTCTCCCTCTCGGAGCTTCGGTGCAGGTGAGTTCGGCTCCTACATCGGCCTCGGAGCCATCTCTCTCGGTGCCGGGAAGGATCCTGGTCTCTTCGGAGCTGGAACCTTCTCCAATATCGGGAAGGGACGCCTTTGAGGTCATGAGGAGTGTGCTGGCCTCTGAGTCAGCCCCACGGTCAGCCTCATCGGCTCCTCCCCCCATGGTGCCTGCGTCTGCCTCTGCCCCTCCTCCAGACCCCAAGCGTGGGGAACAAATGCTCCAGGGCACCCCATTGTGTGTATCTTCCTCTTCCGAGGCCTCCCCTGATCATTCAGAGGAGCCCCCTCGAAAGAGGAAATGCAAGAGGAAGCATGTTGACTCCCCTGAGTCTGTCACTTCAGATACCGACTTAGAGGATTCGGAAGGGTCCCCGAGATCCCCCTCTGAGAACGTCTCTTTCTCAGACATCCTTGAGATACTTAGGCAGAGGGGGAACTGGACTACCCTTAACCCTTCCGAGGATGAGTCGGTATTCCTGGACGTGTTTGGTTCCCGACACTCCACCTCCTGGGTGTCTCCGCCTTTCGATCCACTGATGTCTGTGGTGGCTCGGAAGGCGTGGTCAGCCCCAGACACAGTGGAACCAACCCCCCGAAGACCCACAAAAGTTATTACTGCACCACAAAACAAGCAATTTATGATGAAGGGTGTTCTCGTTGATGCCATGGTGGTAGCAGTGGCCACAAAAAAGGAGCTGGCTGAAACTTCTTCATCTGTCCATCCCCCTAATAAGGAATCTAGGACGATGGACAGATACGAGAAGTGGATGTTTTCCTCAGCGACCTTCTCCATGAGGTCGCTGAACTACTTGTGCCACTTTACCCGCCTTCAAAGGGATCTCCTTAAAGAGCTAGCAGATACCCTTCAAGATCCATCAGCTGCGGGGGCTCAGGCTAAGGTTGCCTCCTAGCTGGCGACTCTTAATTCGGTAGTAAACTCCTCCATGTGGCTCATCTCTTATGCAGCCAATGGTGCGAGAAGGGCCGCAGGCACAGGCGTGGCCTTGAGGAGGCATGCTTGGATACGGTTATGCAACTTCGTGGAACCTTTCAGGGCGTCTTTCACCAACACCCCCTTTGATGGTTCTGCTCTTTTTGGACCACAGGTGAAGGATACCCTTACCAGGTGTGAGCAGGAAGGCAAGACTCTCTCTGCTGTGGGAGTCTGTTTTTCCACTCCTTCAAGACCGTATCCCAAGGGTCAGAAGAGTGGGAAGATGTGGTTCCGGAAACCCCAGGGAGCCCTGCCTGTCACACGTGCAGAGTTCCCCTCCAGGGGCAGAGGAGGGAACAACAATAGACCCCGCCCTCGGGGCAGAGGGGGTCCGCAAAATCAGGGCCAAAGAGAATCTTTCTCTGACAAGCCCTTCCAGCATCCCTGAGGTGCTGCCCGGCTGTCCTTCTTCGGAGGCAGTCAGGGGCAGATTATCGCTGTACCCAAAACCCTGGCAAAGTATAACACAAGACAAATGGGTACTGTCTATCATATCCGAAGGCTACAAAATCCCCTTCTTTCGCACTCCCTACATTCCCAACAAATCCCTTCCAGATGTTCCACCCAATCTAAGGGATCAAGCAGTCCAAGAAATTGCAAAACTGCTAAGAAGAAGAGCCATCTAGCCAGTCCCAGCAGACCAGCAAGGATCCGGAATTTACTCAAGGTTCTTTTTGGTGCCAAAAAAGACAGGGGACTGGAGACCCATTCTGGATCTCAGCAGACTAAACAGGTCTGTCCAAAGAACGAAGTTCTGGATGGCCACGCTACAGTCTATTTTACCCTTTCTGGGTCAGGACAATTGGATGTGCTCCATAGATCTTCAGGACGCGTACTACCATATCAAAATGAACAGACGCTCCAGAAGATTCCTCCGCTTCCGGCTGGGAGTCAGTCATTATCAGTTCAGAGCTCTGCCCTTTGGTCTCACCACAGCCCCCAGGGTGTTCACCAAATGTTTGGCAGTAGTTACCACTCACCTGAGACGGCAAGGATTCCAGGTGTTTCCATATTTAGACGACTGGCTCCTTACTGCAACCACCAGGCATCACCTGCTGCGAGCCAGAGACTACACCATCCGAACTTGCTCCAAACTAGGCATCACAATAAATTTCGAAAAGTCTGCATTGTCGCCTTGTCAGTCTATTACCTTTATAGGCGCAAACTTAAATGCAAAGGACATGTCAGCGAGACTTCCATTAGACAGAGTGCTAGACATTCGCCAACATGTGCAGGTCTTATTAGGGTGCAAAAAAATTCAAGCCAGATTCGTCCTAAAACCATGAGTCTCATGGCAGCGGCTATCATACTAGTCCCCCTTGCTCGTTTTCATATGAGGATTCTTCAGTGGATGCTGTTCACCCAATGTTCTTTCCAGCAACTTCCAATGTCTCACAAGATAATGATCACACAGACATGCAAAAACCAACTTGCTTGGTGGATGGTTTCCCCATCAATACCCCAGGGCAGACCATTTGCTCTTCCTCCTCCAGTGGCTATGGTGACCATGGATGCCTCCCTGATCGGGTGTGGGGGGGGGGCATTTTCAGGGCAGAACAGTCCAAGGCACCTGGCAGCCTCACGAGTACCATCTGCATATCAATGTCTTGGAGATGAGGGCCGTGCTTTTGGCGTTGCAAGCTCTTCACAACTATCTTCCCACCGGGACCATTGCAATTCAAACAGACAATATGTTGGTAGTGTGGTACATCAACAAGCAGTGCGGAACCAGGTCCTACCCCCTATGTCGAGAAGCACTCAGACTCTGGCAGTGGGCGATCTCTTCCCAACGGTTTCTGAGAGCAGCGCACATCCCTGGGAAGTCCAACGTTATAGCGGACAGGCTGAGCAGAGCAATTCTCATGCCTCATGAGTGGTCTCTCAATCAGACAGTGGGGGACCAAATCTTCCGCAAATGGGGTCAGCCTTGCTGCGATCTTTTTGCCACCCCCTTCAACAGCAAGTGCAACGATTTCTTCTCTCTCCTCCCTCTTCCCGGACACTCCCCCAGAGACACTCTAGTTCACGATTGGCCTCAGGGACTTCTTTATGCATTCCCTCCATTCCCCCTGATTCCCAAATTAATACAGAAAGCTACCACATTGGGATGCAAGATGATCCTCATTGCCCCTTTCTGGCCTCGACAAATTTGGTTTCCGTTCCTGCATCATTACCTTCTGGAGCAGCCCTAGACCCTGGATTCAGTTCCAGACCTCCTGATCCAGCAGTCGGTCGGGCTGCACCAATCCCGTCAATCTCTCCAGCTCACTGCTTGGTTGCTTCTGACCTTAGCCAGGCTTCCGAACATCTCCCACTCGGTGCGTGAAATCATCTTATCATCGCATAAGTCTACCACTAGAAAGACTTATGCTAGTAAGTGGAAACGTTTCTCTTTCTTGGCAGAGGCTAGGAATATAGATCCCTTTTCAGCCCCTGTGCACCATATTTTGGATTTTTTAGTGGAACTTTTTCATGCTGGATCGTCTTCTGCCACGATTAGAGTTCAGTTAGCTGCAATTTCAAACTTTCATACAGGTCTGTCAGATACTAGTATTATGTCCCATAAGCTTTGTAAAGCTTTTCTCAAAGGGACTACTTTACTCAGGCCCCCAGTGAGAGATCCCCCGCCTCCATGGGATCTAAATTTGATTTTAGCTTCCCTGATTCTGCCCCCCTTTGAACCAGCAGCTTCTTTGAAGTTTCTTTCTTGGAAAACCCTTCTTCTGGTTGCAATTACTTCAGCCAGAAGAGTTTCTGAACTTCAGGCTCTTTGTGTTCGCCCTCCTTATCTAGTTTTCCACAATGACAGAGTTTTTCTTAGGACTAATCCTTCCTTCCTTCCAAAGGTTTCTTCTGACAGTAATTTGAATCAATCTATTGATCTGCCTGTGTTTTTTTCCAAATTATTCCAACAAAGCGGAATACAAATTGCATCAGTTGGATGTTCATAGACAGTTACGCTTTTACTTGCATAGAACTAAGCAAATCAGAAAATCAGACCAGCTGTTCCTGTCCTATGCTGAGGGTAAGCAAGGTCTACCTGTGTCTAAAGTAACCTTATCTAGGTGGTTGACATCTATTATTACATTTATATATCAGCTAAGGAATAAAGAGCTTCCTGCTAAACCAAAAGGTCACTCCACTAGAGCTCTAGCTACTTCAGTGGCTTTTCAGGCAAGATTGCCAATGGAAACTATTTGTGCGGCAGCTACATGGGCCAGTCCTCATACCTTCATTTCACATTATAAGCTGGACGTGGCCTCCAGGAGCAGAGCTGATTTTGCTTCCACTGTTCTCAAGAGTCTCTTCCAATGAGCCATCCAGGATTGAGGTGCTGGGACGCTGTCCCAACCAGCAAGAATGACGGCGAGATAGACAACTTAACATTAAGAAGTTATGTACCTACCATAACGTTCCTTGTTAGTTGTCTTGTTCTCGCCTTCTTTCTTGCGTCCCACCCTCCATCCCCCTACACTAGTAGACCGAGAAGAGTTCCTTATGTTTTTATCACTGGCTGAGTCTTCTCTGGCTATTCCTTCTGACTAGTAGTCTCTCCATTAGGATTTATGCATTCTAGGACAGGATTCCTGTATGATTATTATTATTATTATTATTATGTCTGCAGTTAGACTTACCAAACGAGATATGGGTATCCAGCGCCAGGCATCATGGGATATATGGGGGTCTCGAGCCAGTAAGTAGCTCTCGAGCTTTTGATGATGGCCGAGTCAGAGCCGAGGATCGGCTCCGAACCCAACCAGCAAGAAAGAAGGCGAGAAGAAGACAACTAACATGGAACGTTATGGTAAGTACATAACTTTTTATTATAACCTATAAAATACATACTCAAGTCTTACTAAGCATTACCCTATATACAAATAATTTACATGAAGATAGTACAAGAAATATATATATATATATATATATATATATATATATATATATATATATATAAATAGATATTTAAATAGATACAAATAACCTCATTAAGTCTATCTAAGCAGTAAGTCTATCTAAACAGTGCTTTTAATTTCAGAACACTCATAATAGAAATTGCATCATTTAATCCTGGCGGAACCAAGGCATTTAATTTAAGCTGCCATATAAGCTTGAAGAAAAAGGATTTATATGGCAGCTTAAATTAAATGCCTTGGTTCCGCCAGGATTAAATGATGCAATTTCTATTATGAGTGTTCTGCAATTAAAAGCACTGCTTAGATAGACTTACTGCTTAGATAGACTTAATGAGGTTATTTATATCTATTTAAATATCTATTTTTATATATATATATATATATATATATATATATATATATATATATTTCTTGTACTGTCTTCATGTAAATTATTTGTATATAGGGTAATGCTTAGTAAGACTTGAGTATGTATTTTATAGGTTATAAGAATTCTTTAGGTTTTAATATTTGGGATTTTTATTGGGGCTGGCTATTTTTTGAAGGAAATGATGTCATGATTTTCATTGTACTCAAGGGCATTCATTTCCTCTTTGATTTTGTCTGAAGAAGTTTACTTATTCTAGTAAACGAAAGCGCTTACTACAATACTTTTTGGCTCCAGTGTGATTTTTCTCCATTTGCGGTTTTACTAGTGGTTTTTCTTGATTCTGTTTGTTCACCACACTGCCAATCTTTTTCTTGCCACAAGACCTACATAGCATAATATAATCATCTGCAGGATAGGTGTCTCAGGTCCCAAGAGCGTATGTGCAGGGCTTAATCTGTGTGGCATTTGTGTCAGCATGAAACTGGGGTCTGAAGGCAGAAATGCATACTGCTTTACATTTTTCTTCTGTCCTTGCTTTTACCTTCCTCATTTCCCCTTGTTACAAGTGACCCAGGACAGAAATGCTCAGTAATATCCTAGAAGAGTTTGAGCCTCTTAGTTTGCCAGATATACTTCTTATGAGACCAATCCAGTTTTTCTTTCAGGAGGAAGTTTGGCAGGTATACTTCTTATGAGACCTACCCAGTTTTCCTTTCAGGAGGGAAGATCGGCAAGATATTTTGCTGCCACTTTTCTCTCAAGGTGAGTTCCTTATGGATTCATAGAGTTATAAATGTTCCAAGGTCACTGTCTCATGACCATTCTCGCTGAGCCAGTATTCTCAGGCAGCATCTCCTTTTTCCAGAACGGCCATACCAGTCAATCCTGGAGCACATTTATGAATACCAATTCTGTCATCTAGTTTATTGGAAGATAGTGAATCTCACTGTTTAACATACAGTAAAAGTTTATTTCAGAGGTTTATAGTTCATAGGTTAGTACTAGGCTAACTGCCCTTGCGAGCCACTGTAAGCATAGCCAGTTATCCCTTGTGAGACTCAAACCCTGCAATTTGTGTTTGTAAGGCAAACACCTTAACCATTAAGCCACCCACCCAAACCTGGAGGTGAGGTACTAGGTTATAAACCTAACATTCTGGGTTGTTTTATGTACCTGTTGGTGAAGATTTATGTCCATGGTTCTAGTATGGCTGGAGATATTGGGCTTGTAGAGAAATAGTAGGTCCAGGACATTTGGATCTCTAATGGCATGGTAACTGAGAGCAGATATCTCCCCTCACAAATCTGTAAGAAGTGAATAAAGGCATAGAGCTTCCAGACTCTCTTGGTAGCTCAGGGGATTTAGGCATGTGATCATTTTGTTAGGAACTTTTGAGGTCTTTCTAATTATTTAATATGTTTATTGACGATGGAAGAATAGATGGCGTACTTACTGAATTGCCATGTTCCGTGTTAGAAGGTAAACAGTCGTTTATTCCATTAGCCAAAGACGTCCGGACCCCAGAACAAGGCAAAGGAGACATTAGAAACACCCGAATATGTAAATCCCCGATCCTGCGATCCAAGGGCAGCCCCAGCAGTACTAGGAGCTGGATGAGTAGGCAAGCAGTTCAAAGAAACATTGCCAGAACTTCCGGGTCCTTGAGGCACAACAGACGCAACTTCACTTGCCAGTCAACCCGTTGCGAAAGAAGTTCAATCAAGGCTGTCAGTTTACCCATAGCACCAGATTGAATGGTCCATACTGTTGGGTAATAAATCAATAAACTGAAAAAGTAATTGCGAACCAGATGTGGCACTCTTCTCCATACAAACCAACGAACAAACAGAATCAAGAAAAACCACTAGTAAAACCGCAAATGGAGAAAAATCACACTGGAGACAAAGAGTATTGTAGTAAGCGCTTTCGTTTACTAGAATAAGTAAACTTCATCAGACAAAGTCACAGAGGAAATTAATGCCCTTAAGTACAATGAAAATCATGACATCATTTCCTTCAAAAAATAGCCAGCCCCAATAAAAGTCCCAAATATTAAAACTAAAAGAATTCATGTTAAGTTGTCTATCTCACCTTCATTCTTGCTGGACTCGGCCATCTTCAAAAGCTCGAGAGCTACTTACTGGCTCGAGGCCACCCTATATCCCATGATGCCTGGCGCTAGATACCTAGATCTCATTTGCAGCTTCTGCTGTGAGGTTGTTATTACTGGCTCAGGTCATATTTTTCAATTTTATTGTTAGTATATCAAAATTTTTTATATTATAGTTGGTGTTTAGAATAGTTAGTGTACTTACAGTAGTTGTAGTTATCTATTTGTATTTAGTCTTCTTCCCTTGAAAACTCGTTTTCTTGTTAGAGAGTTTTCTCCTCCCCCTCCCCCGTTTCTTTTCTTAAAGGTAGCCGTTTTAGTTAGAGGCTAATCCTTGTTTCCAATTTTTATGTAGTAGTTGTTTTATTAGAAATTGTGGTAGATTAGTAGTTCTATTTACCTTTTCTTGGATAATAGAGTGTGTGTGCTGTTAGTGTTTTTACTAGTTACCTACTCCCCTTTTGTTACCTTTTTCTGTTGTAATTGATATGTCTTTTTACAGAAATGTCTAAAGATACAAAAGTATCTGGATTCAAGAAGTGTGACTCATGCTGTCAGAAGATGTCACTGACAGATGGTCACACTTCTTGTGTCTACTGTTTGGGCGCCCTACACCTGCAGGACTCTTGTTCGGTGTGTCACGCCTTTAGTCCGAGAGTCCTGCAGGAACGTAGGAATAAGCTAATCCTTAGGGGTTTGCTCAAACCTGAAGGGTCACCGGCTAAGGCATAGTCAGTGAAACCCTCTAAGCCAACGAAGCTGCCGGCTCCTAGTTCGGAGCCGTTGTCGGGTGTGGCATCTGCTTCAACTTCAGTTCTGACTGGAACCGAGGTACCTATCACCCAGTCAACTTCGGTGCCGACTGGAACCGAAGTACCTATCTCCCAGTCGGCCCCGACTCTGGTGTCGGAACCGTCAGGGAGTTGAAAACACTCTAGATCTCCATCCCTAGAGTCAATACACTCGGCTCTGGAGTCGCCTCTGTTACAGTCGGAGCGAAGTCACCGAGCCCACTCTTCTCGGTCTTCTAGACTATCTGACCATGATTTGGAGAGAGTGGTGAGCAGGCTTCTAAAATCGCAGGCCCTGGCTAAAATGTTATCCAGCCCCCCCTCATCAGGGTTCGGCTCCGCCTGTCTCTGCAGTAGTTCCTCCTTTGACTCATCCCTTGAGTTCGGAGCCAGAACTTGCTGGGGCTCGGATCGTGGGACCGTTGGTGCAGATACCTACCCTTTCGTTTCCGTCGTCGGTTCCGATCTCCTCCATGGTGCCGTCCTTGGAGGGATCTGGGTGCCGGGATTCCCTCGTCGGCTCCGAGGGGATGAGTGGCATCAGACCCTTGTCCGACCCCATTCCCCCTCTTGGAGCTTCAGCGCAGATGAGTTCGGTTCCTACATCAGCCTCGGAGCCGTCTCTCTCGGTGCCGGGAAGGATCCTGGTCTCTTCGGAGCCGGAACCTTCTCCAGTATCGGGAAGGGACGCCTTCGAGGTCATGAGGAGTGTGCTGGCCTCTGAGTCAGCCCCACGGTCAGCCTCATCGGCTCCTCCCCCCATGGTGCCTGCGTCTGCCTCTGCCCCTCCTCCAGACCCCAAGCGTGGGGAACAAACGCTCCAGGGCACCCCATTGTGTGTATCTTCCTCTTCCGAGGCCTCCCCTGATCATTCAGAGGAGCCCCCTCGAAAGAGGAAATGCAAGAGGAAGCATGTTGACTCCCCTGAGTCTGTCACTTCAGATACCGACTTAGAGGATTCGGAAGGGTCCCCGAGATCCCCCTCTGAGAACGTCTCTTTCTCAGACATCCTTGAGATACTTAGGCAGAGGGGGAACTGGACTACCCTTAACCCTTCCGAGGATGAAACCACAAAGAGATGAAGGCAAAATGAATTAAACTAGTAACAACTGCTGAATTTTGCCAAGGACACCACAAAGGAAGCTCGCACTCCACCAGAAACTCCGTTTATTGAAGTACAATGAAAAATAACGCTGGAAATCCAAAATACGTTTTCGATCAACTATCTTCATCAGAATGAGCATAAAACACTTGATTAACATCCTTACTAGTTATATACCCTATCCAATTAACAAAACAATACAATTGATTGTCAATTAGTAAAAATAATGTCAATTAGTAAAAATAATTTAAACCTAGCAAGCAATTTTTTAAAAAACTCATACAAACAGCCTTAAAAATAATTAAATAAAGTATTTATATTACTAAATTATGTAAAATAAACATACTTAATTTAAAAACATTCTAAATAGTAATATTACAGATTAAAAACACTAATTATAAAATATGACCCTGTTTTGAATGCAAAATGTATATTTATGCAGTATATGGAAAATGTTGACATCTAGTGGCTTAATTGTGTAAATGCAAAAAGCTTACAATTTTGCTGATCTAAGTTTTAAAACTGGCTTAATAGACAAATAGTCATTTAAACCTGGAAATTTATTACAATCTAATACTATTTGCCAGTATAACTCTTTATATTCCAATTTATCTTCCCATAATCCACCCCTTATATCCTTGGGTACAGAGTCCAACACAAAGAAAGAAAAATCTGCTTGTGGGCAAGAAATTTGATGTCTAAACAATGCATTCTTCATATTCTGTTTTTTGATTTCATACAAATGTTCATAAATGCGACATCTCAATTTCCTTTCTGTTTTTCCCACATAAAAAGAGGTGCAAAAGTTGCATGTTACTAAATATACAATGCCATAACTGTTGCAATTAAATGTACCTCTGCTAATAAGTGTTTTATTCCTAGCTTCCAAAAAAATCTCCTTTCTATTGTTTACCCTAGGGCATTGGGAACAAAAACCACATTTGTATGTTCCCACCCCACGTGGACCAATATTCTTAGCTTTAGAACCTCCATATTCAAAAATTTGTTTAAAATTAGTGTCCTTCCGATAAATACATTTTAAAGGGCTTTTACTATTCAATGGTAGGTCTGTAATTTGGACAAATCTTGTCCATTCCCTAGAAATCACATCCTTGATGGGTGCTGAATCACCTGTATAATCAAGTATATAAGCTCTATCATATAAGGTGGGTTTTTTGTTACCAAAATCAGTAGTTAGGGCAGGCATGCTCTGCCCTAAAATAGGGGCAAATCTTTTGTGCCTTTCCTGAACCACTTCAAATAAGGCACCATCAAGTAAGGACCTTGGTTAACCCCTATCTACCAACATGTTGCACACATTGTTGCATTCCTTTAAAAATTCTTGATCATCCGAGGTCATTCTGCTGACCCTGACAAGTTGACCCTTCACTAAATTTTTCTTTTGAAAATAAGGATGAGCACTTTTATAGTGGAGGTATGAATTGGAAAAGGTTTTCTTACGATGTATACTAGAGGAAAACCCCTTGTCCAGCTTTTTGAGTGTAATATCCAAATAAACCAACTGTTCTGTATTTACCTCAAATGTAAAATCCAAAAAGTTGGTCGTACCTTTCAAATACTCCAAAAATTCATAGAATCTTTCCTTGGTATCTATCCAGAAAATACATATATCGTCCCAAAATCTCTTGTACATAGACCAACATTGGGTAAATGGACAATCCAAAATGAATAATTTCTCCCACCAATTCAAAACAATGTTCGCATATGTTGGGGCACATTTAGCACCCATGGCAACACCTTTATTTTGTCTGAAAAATTCCCCCTGAAAATACATGAAATTATTTTTCAAAATAATTTCCATGAATAAAAGGCAATTGATAAAATCAACATGAGAAAATGTACCATTATCTATCATTGCCTGTTCCAACCATAAAAGACCTGTCTCGTGTGGAATGGAGCCAAATAAGTCCACTATATCCAAAGTGATGAAAATAAGGTCTGGGGAATATAAATCTGTTTTAACACACCTCAAAAAATCCCAGGAATCCTTAAGGACAATGTCCCCAGTGTATGACAAAACCTTTAGTTTGTCATCTACAAATTTGGCCAATGGCGTGGTAATAGACCCCTCTGCTGAAACAATTAGCCTTAACGGTGGATCCATGGGGTTTTTATGAACCTTAGGTATGCCAAATACTGTCGGAACTCGGGGATGTTGGTTGAACAAAAAATTATATTGTTCCTTACTAATGGAACCGTCCAACAATAAATCTTCTAACATTAAATGTATTTTACTTTTGGATATGTTCACCTCATTAATTGAGGCCTTGGAATATTTACTTGTGTCATGTAAAGAATCCCTCATCTTGGATTCATAACAAATATTGTCCATTAGGACTGTTCACCCACCCTTGTCAGGATACATCACTCTCAAGTTCTCATTCTGTTTTAATTCATTTAACAATTTTTTCTCTGCCTGAGATAGATTGGGAATGGCAAAATGTTTCATAATAGTATTCCTTAACTCTCTCTCCATCAAATTGCCAAAATTCCTTAATTGGGGGTGTAGAGGAGGGTTAAAAACACTCTTCCTTTGAAGACCAGGAGTTAAAGGTGTGGTCATTTCTGGCCCATTAAATAATAAATGCAGATTTTGTTTTCTCAGGAATAATTTTAAATCTATAATGGATCTAGGAATACTAGCCTTCCTATTTGGAACAAATTTAAAACCTTTGGAAAAAAGCTGAAAATGTTCAGGATGTACATCAATATTACTGTAGTTGAAAATTTTATAGTTATATAGTTCCAAAATATTCCCTTCCTGGGTGATGGTCAAATTATCATCTATCTCCTGTTGTAACCCCTCTGATTGTAATAAATCCGGTTCTGATTGCGGATCCGGTTGGATCGGCGAAGCGGGGGACCCTGATCTAAAGGGCATTCTTCTTCTTGGAAATGGTTGTCTGTAAAATCTCCCCTTTTATCATTGTCGGGGATATACTGTTGAAAACCACCTTCGTCCCTAATGGTCCTGTAATCTTGCATCCCTGAAAAAAACTTAGGTTTTGGGTATGCCAAATTATTCCTATATTCTTTAAGATCCCTGGCCAACTTGCCACGCTTCCTATTCATATTAGTAATACAATCAGAATCTATTTGCAAAAAGATATTGTGATACTGTTGTTTTTCTTTTTCAACCTTAAATAATAGGTCATTGACTATCCTGTCATTAATGGTCTCCATCTCTTTTACAAGACCTGCCATCACTCTCCCATTTTCTTTTATGATAGCTTTGATAACCTCAAACCCACACTGGTCAAAAATTTGTATTAAATTTAAATGAAAATCAGACCCTTCCTCAACTTTGTTAGGAAACTATGACAATCTTAAACCTTTAGGTACAACCTGCTTGTCAAGACATTCCTTCAAATAATTACAGTCACATTCTAACCTTTTATATTTATCTAAGAAAAAGTACAAGTCGTCGAGGCTTTGTCTATATGTTTTAAAAGCTTTAGCCCCATTGTCACATACACCATCTTGCATACCATAACATTTGTTTAAAAAACCTTGAAAATCAAGGTTTGGCTGTTTGTTATTAAAGTCACCTTTGTTAAAGTGTCCAGAAGAACCCTCTGCTGGAATAAATAATGGCGTTCCTTCCGTGGATGAGTCGGTATTCCTGGACGTGTTTGGTTCCTGACACTCCACCTCCTGGGTATCTCCGCCTTTCGATCCACTGATGTCTGTGGTGGCTCGGAAGGCGTGGTCAGCCCCAGACACAGTGGAACCAACCCCCCGAAGACCCACAAAAGTTATTACTGCACCACAAAACAAGCAATTTATGACGAAGGGTGTTCTCGTTGATGCCATGGTGGTAGCAGTGGCCACAAAAAAGGAGCTGGCTGAAACTTCTTCATCTGTCCATCCCCCTAATAAGGAATCTAGGACGATGGACAGATACGAGAAGTGGATGTTTTCCTCAGCGACCTTCTCCATGAGGTCGCTGAACTACTTGTGCCACTTTACCCGCCTTCAAAGTGATCTCCTTAAAGAGCTAGCAGATACCCTTCAAGATCCATCAGCTGCGGGGGCTCAGGCTAAGGTTGCCTCCCAGCTGGCGACTCTTAATTCGGTAGTAAACTCCTCCATGTGGCTCATCTCTTATGCAGCCGATGGTGCGAGAAGGGCCGCAGGCACAGGCGTGGCCTTGAGGAGGCATGCTTGGATACGGTTATGCAACTTCGTGGAACCTTTCAGGGCGTCTTTCACCAACACCCCCTTTGATGGTTCTGCTCTTTTTGGACCACAGGTGAAGGATACCCTTACCAGGTGTGAGCAGGAAGGCAAGACTCTCTCTGCTGTGGGAGTCTGTTTTTCCACTCCTTCAAGACCGTATCCCAAGGGTCAGAAGAGTGGGAAGATGTGGTTCCGGAAACCCCAGGGAGCCCTGCCTGTCACACGTGGAGAGTTTCCCTCCAGGGGCAGAGGAGGGAACAACAATAGACCCCGCCCTCTGAGCAGAGGGGCTCCGCAAAATCAGGGCCAAAGAGAATCTTTCTCTGACAAGCCCTTCCAGCATCCCTGAGGTGCTGCCCGGCTGTCCTTCTTCGGAGGCAGTCAGGGGCAGATTATCGCTGTACCCAAAACCCTGGCAAAGTATAACACAAGACAAATGGGTACTGTCTATCATATCCGAAGGCTACAAAATCCCCTTCTTTCGCACTCCCTACATTCCCAACAAATCCCTTCCAGATGTTCCACCCAATCTAAGGGATCAAGCAGTCCAAGAAATTGCTAAACTGCTAAGAAGAAGAGCCATCTAGCCAGTCCCAGCAGACCAGCAAGGATCCGGAATTTACTCAAGGTTCTTTTTGGTGCCAAAAAAGACAGGGGACTGGAGACCCATTCTGGATCTCAGCAGACTAAACAGGTCTGTCCAAAGAACGAAGTTCTGGATGGTCACGCTACAGTCCATTTTACTCTTTCTGGGTCAGGACAATTGGATGTGCTCCATAGATCTTCAGGACGCGTACTACCATATCAAAATGAACAGACGCTCCAGTAGATTCCTCCGCTTCCGGCTGGGAGCCAGTCATTATCAGTTCAGAGCTCTGCCCTTTGGTCTCACCACAGCCCCCAGGGTGTTCACCAAATGTTTGGCAGTAGTTACCGCTCACCTGAGACGGCAAGGATTCCAGGTGTTTCCATATTTAGACGACTGGCTCCTTACTGCAACCACCAGGCATCACCTGCTGCGAGCCAAAGACTACACCATCTGAACTTGCTCCAAACTAGGCATCACAATAAATTTTGAAAAGTCTGTATTGTCGCCTTGTGAATCTATTACCTTTATAGGCGCAAACTTAAATACAAAGGACATGTCAGCGAGACTTCCATTAGACAGAGTGCTAGACATTCTCCGACATGTGCAGGTCTTATTAGGGTGCAAAAAATTTAAGCCAGATTCGTCCTAAAGACCTTGGGTCTCATGGCATCAACTATCATACTAGTCCCCCTTGCTCGTTTTCATATGAGGATTCTTCAGTGGATGCTGTTCACCCAATGGTCTTTCCAGCAACTTCCAATGTCTCACAAGATAATGATCACACAGACATGCAAAAACCAACTTGCTTGGTGGAATGTTTCCCCATCAATACCCCAGGGCAGACCATTTGCTCTTCCTCCTCCAGTGGCTACGGTGACCACAGACGCCTCCCTGATTGGGTGGGGGGGGGCATTTTCAGGGCAGAACAGTCCAAGGCACCTGGCAGCCTCACATGTACCATCTGCATATCAATGTCTTGGAGATGAGGGCCGTGCTTTTGGTGTTGCAAGCTCTTCACAACTCTCATCCCACAGGGACCATTGCAATTCAAACAGACAATATGTCGGTAGTGTGGTACATCAACAAGCAGGGCGGAACCAGGTCCTACCCCCTATGTCGAGAAGCACTCAGACTCTGGCAGTGGGCGATCTCTTCCCAACGGTTTCTGATAGCAGCGCACATCAATGGGAAGTCCAACGTTATAGCGGACAGGCTGAGCAGAGCAATTCTCATGCCTCACGAGTGGTCTCTCAATCAGACAGTGGCGGACCAAATCTTCCGCAAATGGGGTCAGCCTTGCTGCGATCTTTTTGCCACCCCCTTCAACAGCAAATGCAACAATTTCTTCTCTCTCCTGCTTCTTCCCGGACACTCCCCCAGAGACATTCTAGTTCACGATTGGCCTCAGGGACTTCTTTATGCATTCCCTCCATTCCCCCTGATTCCCAAATTAATACAGAAAGCTACCACATTGGGATGCAAGATGATCCTCATTGCCCCATTCTGGCCTTGACAAATTTGGTTCCCATTCCTGCATCATTACCTTCTGGAGCAGCCCTGGACCCTGGACCCAGTTCCAGACCTCCTGATCCATCAATCGGGCGGGCTGCACCAATTCCTTCAATCTCTCCAGCTCACTGCTTGGTTGCTCCACTTCCGACCTTAGCCAGGCTTCCGAACATCTCCCACTCGGTGCGTGAAATGATTGTTTCATCATATAAGTCTACCACTAGAAAGACTTATACTAGTAAGTGGAAACGTTTCTCTTTCTGGGCAGAGGTTAGGAATATAGATCCCTTTTCAGCCCCTGTGCACCATATTTTGGATTTTTTAGCAGAACTTTTTCATGCTGGATCGTCTTCTGCCACAATTAGAGTTCAGTTAGCTGCAATTTCAAACTTTCATACAGGTCTATCGGACACTAGTATTATGTCCCATAAGCTTTGTAAAGCTTTTTTCAAAGGGACTACTTTACTCAGGCCCCCAGTGAGAAATCCCCCGCCTCCATGGGATCTAAATTTGATTTTAGCTTCCCTGATTCTGTCCCCCTTTGAACCTGCAGCTTCTTGTTCTTTGAAGTTTCTTTCTTGGAAAACCCTTCTTCTGGTTGCAATTACTTCAGCCAGAAGAGTTTCTGAACTTCAGGCTCTTTGTGTTCGCCCTCCTTATCTAGTTTTCCACAATGACAGAGTTTCTCTTAGGACTAATCCTTCCTTCCTTCCAAAGGTTTCTTCTGACAGTAATTTGAATCAATCTATTGATCTGCCTGTGTTTTTTTCCAAATTATTCCAACAAAGCGGA
This sequence comes from Protopterus annectens, assembly GCF_019279795.1. Classification (NCBI taxonomy): domain Eukaryota; kingdom Metazoa; phylum Chordata; order Ceratodontiformes; family Protopteridae; genus Protopterus; species Protopterus annectens. The sequence continues at coordinate 283,324,547 of NC_056751.1, forward strand.
ATACATATTGCATCAGTTGGATGTTCATAGACAGTTACGCTTTTACTTGCATAGAACTAAGCAAATCAGACCAGCTGTTCCTGTCCTATGCTGATGGTAAACAAGGTCTACCTGTGTCTAAAGTAACCTTATCTAGGTGGTTGACATCTATTATTACATTTATATATCAGCTAAGGAATAAAGAGCTTCCTGCTAAACCAAAAGGTCACTCCACTAGAGCTCTAGCTACTTCAGTGGCTTTTCAGGCAAGATTGCCAATGGAAACTATTTGTGCGGCAGTTACATGGGCCAATCCTCATACCTTCATTTCACATTATAAGCTGGACATGGCCTCTAGGAGCAAAGCTGATTTTGGTTCCACTGTTCTCAAGAGTCTCTTCCAATGAGCCACCCAGGATTGAGGTGCTAGGGACGCTGTCCCAACCAGCAAGAATGACGGCGAGATAGACAACTTAACATTAAGAAGTTATGTACCTACCATAACGTTCCATGTTAGTTGTCTTCTTCTCACCTTCTTTCTTGCGTCCCACCCTCCATCCCCCTATCCTAGTAGACCGAGAAGAGTTCCTTATGTTTTTATCACTGGCTGAGTCTTCTCTGGCTATTTCTTCTGACTAGTAGTCTCTCCAGTAGGATTTATGCATTCTAGGACAGGATTCCTGTATTATTATTATTATGTCTGCAGTTAGACTTACCAAACGAGATCTGGGTATCTAGCGCCAGGCATCATGGCATATATGGGGGCCTCGAGCCAGTAAGTAGCTCTCGAGCATTTGAAGATGGCCGAGTTGGAGCCAAGGATCGGCTCCGAACCCAACCAGCAAGAAAGAAGGTGAGAAGAAGACAACTAACATGGAACGTTATGGTAAGTACATAACTTCTTATTATAACCTATAAAATACATACTCAAGTCTTACTAAGCATTATCCTATATACAAATAATTTACATGAAGATAGTACAAGAAATATATATATATATATATATATATATAGATATTTAAATAGATATAAATAACCTCATTAAGTCTATCTAAGCAGTAAGTCTATCTAAACAGTGCTTTTAATTTCAGAACACTCATAATAGAAATTGCATCATTTAATCCTGGCGGAACCAAGGCATTTAATTTAAGCTGCCATATAAGCTTGAAGAAAGAGGACTTATATGGCAGCTTAAATTAAATTGTGGGGCAACTTTTGCAAATACAGTGATGGCACACTGGGAAAAACAGTTTCTTTTCAGAGATCCTGTTTTTCAAGAAAAGGCTGCATGGTACACCCGTTATTTGGATGATATTTTCATCCTTTGGAAGGGTGATAAAACTTCTGCTGCAGACTTTGTTGAAAAAATTACTAATTTTACGGACTTTCTGGAATTTACTTGGGAATTCCATGTTGACCGCATTTCCTTCCTTGATGTGGATTTGGCCAAATGTTATCTATTAAATGGCTTTACTTCTAGGATTTTTAGGAAACCCACATATTCGAATGCATTCCTACACTTCTCCAGTTGCCACCGATTTCATCAAAAGAGAGGGGTTGTCAAGGGGCAACTTGTGAGGGTGGCTAGGATGGTAACTTTGGAGAGTGATTTTTTTGAGGAATGCAGTTTATTGAAGGATATGTTTGTCAAACGTGGGTACCCCAATAGACTGGTGGAGGACCTTATTGATGAGGTCTCTAGTAAAAGGTCCTGGGGTTTTTTTAAACCAATTTTGTACATTAAAGAAGATAATGTGGAGACTAGTCTGGAATGTAATGGTTCAAATAATCTGGACGTTTTTCCCGACACGTCACTTTTGAATTCTTCGAATAGTGATGGGGGTGTCATACAAAAGGTTGATCAACCTGATTGGGATTTTGGTAGGTCGAGTTTCATAACCACCTTTTCCACTGATGCCTCCCTTTTGAAGTCTATTATATTTAAAAATTGGTACTTTTTGCTTGATGACCACCTGATTAGTAAACATGTAGGGGAATACCCTTGTGCAGTGTTTAGGAAGGGTAAAAATCTTAAAACTCTTTTGGAATGCAACAACTTAAAATGTCATCTTCCACATTGTGGAATGTTCAAATGTGGGGCCTGCGAGTGGTGTAAATTTATTAATGTGAAGACTTCGTTCACAGTTTTTGGTAGAAAATACTTCATTAATGATAAGTTCAATTGTAATGCAAGGGGGGTGGTTTATTTAGGACTATGCTTGAAATGCCCTGCCTTTTACGTGGGCAAAACTGATAGACCCCTTAAGAATAGAATATATGAACATTGTTATGCCATGAGGAAAGAAAATTTAAATAATGCATTGGCTAGGCATATTTTGTTGTTTCCTGAGCATGAATTCCATTTTTTGATTATTAAAAAAATCCCTGAACATAATAGAGGAGGTCCAATATGTTTGAAGCTTGAAGAAAAATAACTCATATGGCAGCTTAAATTAAATGCCTTGGTTCCGCCAGGATTAAATGATGCAATTTCTATTATGAGTGTTCTGAAATTAAAAGGACTGCTAAGATTTAATGAGGTTATTTATATCTATTTAAATATCTATTTATATATATATATATATATATATATATATATATATATATATATATATATATATATATATTTCTTGTACTATCTTCATGTAAATTATTTGTATATAGGGTAATGCTTAGTAAGACTGGAGTATGTTATAGGTTATAAGAATTCTTTTAGTTTTAATATTTGGGACTTTTATTGGGGCTGGCTATTTTTTGAAGGAATGATGTCATGATTTTCATTGTACTTAAGGGCATTAATTTCCTCTGTGACTTTGTCTGAAGAAGTTTACTTGTTCTAGTAAACGAAAGCGCTTACTACAATACTTTTTGGCTCCAGTGTGATTTTTCTCCATTTGCGGTTTGACAAAATATAACCACATAATGGTTTCTTTCAAATTAAACTTACTGAGTGACGTCATCAACTTCACTCTGGTGCACTTGTTATTTCCTAAAGCCATATGACCTTCCACGTAGTTTTTAACATGCTGTACACCTCCCCTGTTGTTGCACATTTTTGGCTGACAGCAGCTTGATCATGTGGACCTCATCCCCCACCCCTTAGAACATTATTGTCCTTTCTGATAACGCCAACTTAATTGGTAAAGCATACATCACATAGATGACATTGCAGACACCTTGGCACTAAAGAGCCCAAGCACAGCATGCATATACTTTAGGAAATGACTGCAAAGTCGCCATTCTGTCCCAGCACCAAAACAGTCGCCAGTAAAGCTCAGTACAACACCACACAGTAGATTAACCATCACTGACACCACTTCACAAATGACATATGCCATGGAAAAATAAATATCAAAAGCTCATATTTCACCAATGTTTATGTACCCGCATGCACGCACACAAACATAAAAATGTTTCATTGTATACTCTTACAAAACAAAATGACACTGCAAAGATTCACGATAAACCCTTCTTCAGACAATATAAAATCATTGCACAACAATTATATACATTGTAGCTGGTCCAACAAAATTTAAAAGGACCAATCAGATAAAAACATTTAAAAAACATTTAAACTCTGTATTTGCTTTAACATCACCTCCTCGTATATTCTGTATATCTTTATTCCTTATGGCACAAATATGACATTTTATTAGTCAAGCCAACATAGAAAAAACTAATTATATACAATCTTGGTTGACATTCATATTTGATTCTCATTTTAACAGTAATATTTTCTCATCTTTTTATGTTCCTTTCACTGTAAAACTCAGTTTTTCTCAATATACATTTCTGGAACTGGTAATACATTAATGATATTTTTTCATGCCTCATAAACACATCTTCCACAGTGAAGTCAATATCTACTAGACATAAACTTCTTCATAAATGAGTTGTCTAAACAATTTGCCTCAAAACACCCATTACGATGTACTCAATTCTGTTATTGGTAATCAAACATTCAGTTTTATTGTCTTCACTTCCAAGTACACTAGCTGTTAGTTTGTGTTCTCTCAGACATGTATGTTTTAACGTTGTTGCACAGAGTTAACCAATTTCCAATTTTAATTCAGTTAGGTTCTAGCTGTAGATTAGTGAAAAAAACTTGTCCTTATATCCTTGTGGTGCATGCTCTCAGTATCACTGCTGTAGAGCCTTGCTGAGAAGTGAATATTACTTTTTACCTTCCTATTTGCTCATTCTAAAGATTATTTCATCCACCTCAGACCTTAAGCAGTATAGCATATTCTACTAACTTTAACACATTTAATTTTGGCTGTACAGTTTTCACTTTCCTACTGACAAACACACGCACATAGACACACACACACACACACACACACACACACACACACACACACACACACACACACACACACACACACAAACTAATAGAAACCAGGGGACTCAGCAAAACCCACTTGGGCATAGGGATTATATGCAGAGTCCGTCTAGAAGTCAACCCACCTGATGAATGGAAGACTAAGCACTATGAGGCAAGAATGCTAAATGCAACTGTGCTGCCTCTAACTTGTACATAATCCAGTGTCTCTCACAATATTTCATTATATCTTGAAACAGCAAGCCTACTCCCCCAACTGTATTCCCAAGTTTTTCCCTTTCCTCTTATCCCCTTGTGCTTTGCTGCATACTCTTTTACAGTACATGTGCATACATATTTCTTTCTCTTATTAAAATTTGGAAACTAAATAAATAAAAAGACAGGTAGAGCTCATTAGTTATGTTTTAGTAAAGTAATAACAAGGAATTTAAGTTAAAATAAGAAGTGAGTACTTCCCTATAGGGTAAGTAGAAGTGCTCCAACTTTTAATACACTCTGCCTTTGAAGTCCGTGGCTAGAAGCTGGCTGATCCAGGTTAGTATACTAATTTAAAAAAAAAATCACCCCTCCTCAGCTCCTGCCTGCAGTCAAGGAAGTGTTACTTTTTACTGTTCAATACATACAGAAGTTATACTGTTACCATTGCTTACATTAACTTGCATCTATAACATATTTAACTCTGCCTGCTAGATAAATGCTTGCAATGGAGCAATTGCACAGTTCGCTATCACACAGCCGTAGCATTGCAGCCATCATCACATTGCTGACTTTGCAGTGCTGCCTGCAAAAAATTATAACTTAAAGGGGACACTTGCAATTTTATGGCACCCTGTTATATCAGGATTTGGTGTTTTGCATTACATGATAGCAGTTGAGAGGTATGACATTAATACAGATTCTGCCCTGGAATACAAGAAGTGGCAAAGTATGGGCCATTAGATTCTTGTGGTAGTTGATTTATTTTGTATATTTTTTCTGTACTGTTTTAAGAGGAAAACAGTTGAGCTTGCTGCTAAAGTGGAGGGCCCCCCACCCTATTGTTTCGGCACCCTTGGCTCCTATCAGCATTCCCTATTCTTGGCCTTCAGACAATTAATTGTTATTCCTTAGTGCTGTTCTGGTCAGGTGTTTTACATTAGTTGATCCAAGTTTTTTTTTGTCTTCCTTTTGACACTTGTAATATCCCCCTACATCCATGTATATCATGGGCCAGATTGAGTAAGGCCTACACTCAATGTACATGGTCTGTATTCAAGGACATTCCTACCATATTTTTGTGCTGTCTATTGACTCAGAAAGATTATACTAAGTGTACATGTAGTCTATATTTTGTTGCAACCTTTATGGATTCACATTGATGTTTAGGCTGCAAGAAAATCCATAAGAAAACTAAAATTAAGAGAAAGAAGATAGGAGCTTTGCTTGTTTTGTCTATTGACTCAGAACAGTGTCGACTTAGTGTATACTTAATGTAGTCATTACTGAATCTGGCCCCATACTTATAACTGATTTCTTTTACCCTGAGCATAACTGAGCAGTCAGCAAAGTTTTCCATGAACTCAAAAGTAAAAGGTATTTGGAGTTAATCATGCTGTTAATGTTTCCTTTTGGTGCTGGGGGTTCCATGTATGTTAAGGCACAAACCATTTCTTGATGCTTCTTGCAGATGGTATACAGTTATCAACTCTCTGTATGTTGTGTTTGCATTATCAATAAAAGGTGTAGAACAATAAAGTAGTGTTATAATCATAGGTGACTCAGTAGTGAGGCACACTGATGTCCCACTCAATAGGTTGAATAAGGAGAAGGTAACAGTCAGCTGTCTATCAGGTGCCAGAATTCGACAGATAGCACACGCACTCAGGTCACTCCACAACAAGTACAAGTATATCTCTGTCATTGTCCATGTGGGTGTGAATGACCTGAGATGCACCTCCCTGGACTACATAAAAAGAGACATGGAGGAGCTCTCAGATTATATGGCCCAGGAAGTTATGACCCCAGCCCTGAGCAGCATCCTACCGTCACCCAGAATGATACGCAGTACAAACAGAAAATGATTGACTTCAACAATTGGTTAAGTTTCTGGTGTCATTCTAAGGGGATCCAGTGTCTGTCTGCTTGGGATGACATGACTGACAGACCTCGATGCTTTGCCAGAGATGGCCTGCATCTGTTACCCCTGGGTTTCCGGGTACTGGCTAAGGCTCTTACCGCCCCTATTGTGCCTTTTTAGGTGGTGTTCCAAAGACCAAATTACCACCGTAATAGATATAAATAAATGCAATCTGAGGGTCATGCTGCTGAATGCTAGAAGTCTAAATGTCAAGATGCACTCGCTCAAAGCAGTCCTCAAAATGGAGAACATCGACATTTGTGCTGTAATGGAGACCTGGTTTAAAGCAGTAGAAAGCACCCCTGCACTACCAGGCTATAACTCATTCCACACCTTTTGGCCCCAGAACATGGACCGAAGCTCCAAAGGCAGTGGTGTCTCCATATTCATAAAGGATATGCAGGGTCTATATTAATTCATCGACCGCTTAGAAAAGTGAACGATTATTTATCGACCCCATGTAAGCAAAAGCTTACGAACTTGAACACTTAGAACAGCGATTTTTTTTTCCAAGGGGAAAAAAAAAATCGCTGTTCAGAAAAGAAAAAAAAACCCCTTAAAACATAACATAAAGTGGGGGGCTGTGCCCCCCACACCCCCCTACTTAAATATACCAACTCCGAGATCGCACTACACTGAAGAAAATGGCAAAGTAACGGACGTGGCCAAGTAATTGCTTTCCCAGGGAAAAATTTGCTTATATGCCGCTTCGTCATTTTGCCTTTTCGTCTTTTCAAGTTCGACCAAGACACATTCGAAAGAATGCTTCTTCGGTCATCTAATGAGAACCCGTATATGCAGACCTCCAGACTAGTAGCCCAGCATTACGCATCTGAGGTAGTCTAGGTACAACTAACATTGGTAAGACAGAGATTCAAGTCGTAGCCTGCTATAGGTCCCCAACCATGTCCCAAGAGTCTCACTCCACATTCTTAAGCATTCTAGAAACTATTAAGATCCAACTCAACACTCTAATACTAGGTGACTTCAACTGCCTCTCCATCAACTGGGAAAACTACTCATGCACCAATGCACTGGCCCAACGCTTCCTGGAATTCATTAGTTCCAATGCCCTGGACCAGCTCATTCCTACCCCCACTACAGGAAGCAACATCCTTGACCTGGTTATTACTAACATGGACAACCATTGCTCTACACCAATAGTCACTTCCTCCCTGGTTAGATCCAACCACAAACTAATCACCATGGAAATCCACATCTCACCCACACCCCCCGCAAAGGTATGCACTATGAAAAACTTCTCCAAAGCTGACTTTGGACTCCTAAAGACAGATGTGGCTAACTTCACAGCACCCGTGCCAGTGGAAAATAGATGCATGACTGCTGAATCATACATCAATGCACTGTACGAACATGTACATAAATGCATGGAATTAGTCAGACCCAACAGAATCAAGATACTCTCCTTCAAGAAAGGAAGCCAATCTGGTGGTCCCCTGCCATTAATAAACTCTACAACAGAAGGGACTAGACAAATTCCCTTATTAGCCTCAACAAAAAGTTGAGATCCCTCATCAAAACCTCCAAAGCCAGCTATGAAGGCAGAATTACGGCAAACACTAAAAACAACCACAAAGCCTTCTATAGTTATATCAAGAATCTACACGGCAATACCCAGATTTGCTCTGAGTTACTGCACAATTGTACTTCCTATACTGAGCCAACAGATATTGCCAACATACTGGCCGACAGATTCAGTGCCAACTTTACCCCTCTCCACCCCCCTAAAGGACCAATCTCAGTACCAGAAGAATGACAGGCACCCAACATTACTGCAGCACAGGTTAAAGCTGCATTGCCCAAGGCCAAGAATACATCTTTCATGAGACCCGACAATATCCCTGGTTGCATTCTACATGAATTACAAAGTGAAATGGCACCACATCTGTGTGCCCTGTTGACTCACAGCCTCACCTCAGGCTTTGTCCCTTCTGAGTGGCGCACTGCTACCGTCATCCCTCACCATAAAGGAGGAGCGACTACAGACCCTGGAAATTATCGCCACATTAGCCTGACAAGTCTGATATGTAAGGCTATGGAGCGCATCATCATCGACCTAATTAACAAGGATATAGGGAATCTCCAAACTCTAGATCCCACGCACTTTGGTTTTGTGAAATGTAGATCATGTCTGCTCAACCTGGTTGACTTCTTTGAGTCAGTCACCAGAGCTGTGGATGAGGGTAAGGCAGTTCATACAGCCTACCTCGATCTGGCCAAGGCTTTTGATACCATTCCTCACTCAAGAATTACTGATAAACTCACCAAACTAGGCATCAACCCCTATATTTTTAGGTGGGTTGCAAATTGGCTCACAGATAGAACCCACACTGTCAAAGTAGTGGACTTCAATTCAGACTGCCAACCAGTCACGAGTGGAGTCCCGCAGGGATCGGTCCTGGGTCCTCTTGTGTTTGGCATCTACTTCTCAGAAGTCCAGGTCAACACGAAGGGACTCTGGCTGACCAAGTGCACAGGGGACTGCAAGCTGGGAGCCATTATTAACTCCCCAAGTGATGCAGACATCCTACAGAAAGGCCTTACTGAGACCAATGACTGGTGTAAAAACCATGGCCTTAAGCTTAATGCCAAAAAATGTGTCATCATCCCCTTTGGGAAAAACTCAGTTCTCACTAATTACCACATCGATGGAAGCCCACTGAACGTTGAAGGAGTTATAAGAGATCTGGGGACACAAGCTGACAATAACCTCTCCTTCAACCACCACATTGCCACTGTGGTCAGTAAGACCTTCTATGTGGCACATCTCATAACCAAGGGTTTTGCATCCAAGAAAAAAGAGGTCATCATTTCTCTCTACTCTTACCTCATTAGACCAGTCATAGAGTATAATGCCCCATTTGGCATGTACCTCACTAGACACCTGTAACAGCTGGAGAGGCCACAAAAGTACCTCACGATGAGGATCCTAGGCCTTAAACACATCTCCTAAATGGACAAACCCAAAAAACTCCAGCTATTCTCTGTTTCATATCATCTACTAAGAGGCGAACTTTGCTTAACTTACAAAGCCATGTCTGACCCAGCTCTGTTAGAAATGGTACATCTAAAGAAATCCCAATCCCTCTGCACCACACGCTCCAGAGACCTCAGCCTCATTACCACAATCAACAGAACATGCTGGAGGAACAGGTTCATAACCCAGAGACTGCTGTACTCTGGATAGACTTCTCATACATATCAAGCAGAGCACTTCACTGGCCCTCTTCAGGAGAAATCTTGATGAGTGGATGGGATATAGAAAGTTCACCCCGGGGATTACTCCAGCGGCTCTACTTGATAGAGGCAGTGGGAACTGACGTCAGGTGGCACAGTGCCAGGGCACTTCTATGGGCTAGGCTTGTAAAGGCTCCATGGCCATTAGCCTAGTATACACCTATGAACCTATATAAGCAGGAGGAATCAGCACATTTTATTGAGTTGCTTAGATGCATCACACATGTGTATGTGGCACGCACATCCTGAAAAGTGTTTTATGTGTGTGATTTTCCTGCACTTGATATCACTGTGCTGTGCTGTCTGAATAGAAAGGTAGAGCATTACACAGGAATGCAAGGCTTAGTGACGTGGACTGAAAATGATCCAGTATTGCAACATAATCTCTGTTTGGGACTTGGAGCACACACTGTATATTCTGCCATAGCCAATTTCAAATCATGCAACATGTGAAACTGTGTATAAAATCTTGTGCAGTGCTGTTAACAAGGAAGATAAATTCACTGTAAAGTGATACGGAATCATAGAATTAAAAAAAAAAAAGACACCTAACTTGCATTCCAGATTAGTGATTCTAAGTACCAGTTTATGACGGTCAGCAACCCTTTTGTTAATGTATGTACAATTTCCAGATGTGCATTGACAGCCCATTAGCACTCATCCCATTTGCAATTTCAGCATCTTGGGCGTGCTGAAACGTAATTGCCATAATGACTGAGTTGATACTGGGGGAGCATGCAGAGTTGCTAGTATTTGCTTTAAGCAGCATCTGTTACAAGCTTTACATTCACTAATTTAATTCCTATGTTAATGTACTATAATGGTATAAGAACATTATATACGGGTGTTGTGAATCCAACTCAATGCCAATATGCACATGCCAGCTATAGCTGTATATTGGGGAATAAAGGTGTATAGTCATGTCAGTGCTATGACATAACACAGCCAGTATAGTAAGTAGAAGTGTGAGTTTGTGAACTGAGTTGTAACACTGATTATTAAGTATAAGTAGGGTCTGTATGCATACTAGAGGCAGTGAAGGAGGTAAGTAATGCATTCTTTCCAAAGAAGGGAGTATTTGCCCAGTCAGTGCATGTGCTGTATTCTGTTGTCTGATGCAGGGTTATGAACTTGGATGTCTTTGTAGTAAAACAAAAAAAAATGTCATTGGAATAAGTGACACGGTGGTGCCTAGAAACTGAAAAGGCAGGAAAATATCACAAGCATATTTAAATAATTGAGAATAAATAGTAATAAGTGGGGATGATTTATAAAGAGGAATGCACATTGTGTGCATAGCTCTGCTTTGATGAAGGGAGTATGATCAGAAACAAAATTGTGAATTGGGACCTGCATACTGACTTAAAATGTGTGGAAAAATAAGAACAGATGCATTAAAAATGATTTACAACTGTAGAAAATATTCCAGAAAACTTAGAAAAGTCCTACAGTTGTAAGAGATAAATTCCAGAGAGTAAATGCAGGCAACAATACAGTAAGAGGTAAACATAGCAAGGTTATATATTTCCTATGTACCTGATTTTGCAGAATGCTGTTGATGTTGAAATCATACTTTGGACTTGTCCCTCAAGCTTTCTTTCAGTTAAAACAATGGTGATTACTGTTAGTTGTTAATATGATACATTAATATTGAATTACTGTTTCAAAAATGCATATTGAAGCATAAGTATTTTAAGAGCATTGCAATGATATCTAAAAACAATGTTCTAAAATTAAAAATTAAATTAAATTAAATTAGGTTTTGCAGACTTTGTGGCGTAATTATTTAGCATTTTTGCCTTCTTAAGAATTCCTGCAAAATTAAGTTGTAAGGTTTGCCAAGCAAACATGTTAAAAATTAGTATAGAGTATGGATTACAATTTGAGGACAGAAAAAGGCTGTGGTGCAACTAAAATATGTGTCCCACTGGGAGTAGGAAAAGGCTTGCATAAGTAAACAGTACATGAGGTTAATCTGCTATCAGCTATCAATCACAGCAGCAAACAGCTCAAGCTACCTTTGTCACTCTGACAGCTACAAAGGGGAGGTGTTTAGGGGGAGGGGAGATGAGTTTATGGACTACAACTCAGGCATAGCAAAGAATGAAAATTAACCACTTTTGAAAGAAAAAGAAATAACAGGCACTGAGAACACTTTTCTGTGTTATTATCCCTGTTTGTTTTTTAAACAGTCATTGAAAAGCAAGAAATGGTACTTAAACCTGTCTAAAAGAAAGCAGGGTACGTGTGAAAGCACATATAAAGCTGATGCATTGACAGGAGCTTAGGGGCTATAATGTAATGATGGAAAACTCTCTGGTGGCTATCATCAGCTAGAGAAAGAATTTCAGAACTTCAAGCACTCGGTTAATCGTTTCTCTTTATCTTTTGTTCCATAAGGACAGAGTATCCTTCTGAACTAACCCGTCCTTTTTGCCTAAGGTGGTTTCAACATCATTTTACAGCCAAACACTATTATGGGATACCTAGAGGTTGTCTAAAAAATCAAAATCACATAAAGATGCTGGACCCCATGTAGGCAGATTGTTTAAGTTCAGAAATAACATAGCGTTTTACGTTTTAATCTTGAGTCAAAAATAAAGCTTCAGGATGTGCAAATACTTGTTTATTCGATAAACATCGCTGAGAAACTGCCTAGTAAAAGTTTCAGATCAGTCTCAAAGAATAGAGGAAAATACCTCATTTATATATTTTTCTTATTAATTTCATGCATTCAGAACTTTGATGTAACACAACTTTTAGCAAATAACATTTTTATATATTTTATGTCCCTGTCATCCTCGCTTTGAGCTTCATGTAAACACTTGACAATATGGATTTTAAAACACAGACCACTTATGCTTAAGATTTATTGGCTTGCAACGTTTTAACATTTGGTACCAGTACACACAATCTCATAGACATCCTTGCATGGACTCATCCCCCAGCCTGAGAAGGCCAAAGCGTACTGTTGATTAGTCTGGTTTCCATGAACATCTGACACTTTTAAACATAACATCCCTTAACTCCTTCATCACTTACTTTGCCTTCAACTATCTGTCAGTACATAGAGAAAATACAACTGTAAGACACTTGAAATATAAAGCTACTATATATATATATATATATATATATATATATATATATATATATATATATATATAAATTACAAGAAAAATACAGCCAAGCTACAGATGTAATGTGATCCTATCTCGCCTACATTCTCTACAGATGGGTTCGGAGCCGATCCTCGGCTCCGACTCGGCGCTATAGAATAGAACGCAGTCTCTTATTGGCTGAGTCACCTCATATCCCAGGATGCACCACCGCTACTTCCCCAGATCTCGTTTGCCGCTTTCCAGCATAGATGTGGTCTCGGACTTGGCTGAGCTAAGTACCTCTAGTCAGAAACTTTTTCTGTCAAATTTCTCTCTAAAACTCACCCAAAAGCTGTTTTAACGGCTAGTGTTGTTGTGTGATTGTTTTTTGGTACCTTTTTGTGGAAGATTGTGTATTTTGTTGGTAAAAGGTTCCGTTTAAGTTAGAGGGCCTAGCCCTGCCTTAGGCGTTTAAATTAGAGCCTAGTTGTCGGTGTTAACTGTTTTGTCTGTAATTGTTGTTAAGTTTTCTTTAAAACCATGTCTAAAGAACATAGACCTTCCGGTTTTAAAAAATGTGTTAAGTGTGGTTACAAAATGTCTATAACGGATGATCATTCCTTGTGTGTATATTGTTTAGGTCCCAAACATCTCCAGGAGTCCTGTAGCGTTTGCCACGCTTTTTCCTCTCGAGTCCTCCAAGAGAGGAAAAACAAATTGATTTTAAAAGGGCTCATTGCCCCTTCTTTTGAGGAAGCCTTATCCTCTTCTTCTTCTCCTACTGGCAAGAAGAAAAAATCTTGGGCTCCGACCAGTCCGTCGGATCCGATAGCTAAAAAGTCTAGGCAGGCTTCTCCGTCGGCTCCACGGACTTCGGAGCCGAGGGCGGAACAGTCTGCCTCGATGTCTCCAGCCTCGACTCCTCTGGCTTTGGAGTCGAGAGCTCGGGCATCGAGAGGCGTGTCACCTTCATCGGCTCCACTGCCTTCAGAGCCGATGGGGGTTGCTCGCTCAGACACTTCCACTTCGGAGCCGAAGTCCACATCGGCTCCAAGGGAGATTGCAATAGTAGTGGAATCTCCCTCGGCGCCGATACGCCTCGAGCCTTTATGGAGCCGGTCCCCCAGTCTTTCGGAGCCGGCGGAGAAGTCGACTCGGACCCGGTCGGTCTCTTCTCGTTCTTCGAGGATGTCCGATTCGGACGTAGACAGGGTGCTTCAGAAGCTTTTCCAGTCACCGGTCTTCGCTAAATTGATCTCGACTCCTGCCCAGTTGGCTTTGGAGCCGATCCCCCATCCTTCTACTTCCATTCCTCCTCCGACAGCCTTGGCGCCGTTGGAGTCGGTGTTGGTGGATCCGGTCGAAGTTATCGAGTCGGCTCCGACTCTAACTTCAACCCCGTCCCTTGGGTCGGGGTTCGGTGCACGGACATCCTCAGTCGGCCCCGGGGGGGGATGCTTCGGATCCGATCCTTTTGGTTCCGAGCCTCCCTCTAGGTGCGTCGGCTGCGGGGGCTCCGGTTACTGTTGTGGCCTCGGGTATGGGACCTTCCCAGGATTCTGGGGGTCCGGCCTTCGATGCCATGAGAAGTGCTTTAGCCAAATCTTCTGTGGCCACTTCGACCTTTCCACCACCACCACCTTCCTTGGGCATGGAGACTGGCGCTTTTGGAATCCCCCTGTCTCATGACAGCGGAGCCCCTGGGCCTGAGGTTACCCCCATTGGCGGTTCCCTTCTTCCTGGAGGTTCCTCCGACACCCTTTCGGAGGAACCGCCCAGGAAGAGACAGTGTAAGAGGAAACACGTCGACTCCCCTGACGAGTCCCTCACATCGGATACCGACCTCGATGATGCGGAGGGGTCCCCAAAGTCGTCTTCGGAAGATGTCTCCTTTGCGGACATTCTGGAAATCCTTAAACACCGAGGCGACTGGCAGTCCAAACCCCCTTCCGCTGAGGAGTCGGTGTTCCTCAAGGCCTTCGGGGCTCAGCCCTCCGCCTCCTGGGTGTCTCCGCCCTTCGATGAGCTTCTGGATTTGATCTCTCGAAGGGCGTGGGAACACCCGGATTCTGTGGAACCGGTGCCAGCTCATCTCAATAAGTTTCTCTCGGCACCCCCGGACAAGGATTTTTTATCTAAAGGTGTGGCTGTAGATGCTATGGTGGTGGCATCTGCCACCCAACAAGATGTGGCAGAGGCTTGACGTCCATCCATCCCCTAATAAAGAGTCTAGGAGCATGGATCGATGCGGCAAGCACCTTTCTTCAGCGACCTTTACGTTAAGGTCTCTGAATTATCTGGCACACTTCACCAGACTACAGAGGGATCTGATCAAGGAGCTGTCGGATGCCCTCTCGGGTAACTTACCTGAACAGTTAACACAGACGGTTAACTCTCAGTTGGCTACCCTATCCTCATTATCTAACTCGTCCATGAGGCTCATTTCCTATGCGGCCGAAGGAGCGAGTAGAGCGGCTGGGACAGGTGTTGCTCTACGGAGACAAGCCTGGCTACGCCTGTGTCATTTTGCAGAGGCCTTTAAGTCTTCCTTTGCTGACGCCCCCTTTGATGGGTCCTCATTGTTTGGACCCAAGGTAAAGGACACTTTAACTCGCTGCGAACAGGAGGGTAAGACCTTGGCTGCCGTAGGAGCCCGCTTTAACACTCCCCTCAGGCCTTATCCCAAGGCCCGAAGGAGAGGGAAAATGTGGTTCCGTAAGTCTCAGAAGGCTTACTCGTCGCAGCAGAGCGACCCCCCTTCTAGAGGCAGAGGAGGGGGAAAATTTTCAGGGAGATGCCATCCCAGAGGCGGCGGAGGCCCCCGCAACACTGGAGACCGCGAGTCCTTTCGTGGCTCCTCCTCCTTCCAGCATCCCTGAAGGAGTACCCGACTGTGCAGCTCCGGAGCCAGTCGGGGTCGTTCGAGCACCTAAAGGCCTGGGAAGATATTACTCAGGACCAATGGGTGCTTGAATCATTGCCGGAGGTTAGTCCATCCCCTTTGTTCAACCCGCCTCACCAGTCCAACGAATCCCGGACCGACCACCCAGTCAACGGGATCATGCAGCCAACAGTATCAAAGCTGCTTCAAAGGAGTCATCCAACCTGTCCCCGCAGACCAGGCCGGATTAGGGACTTACTCAAGATTCTTTTTGGTGCCAAAAAAGACCAGGGACTTGAGACCCATTTTGGATCTCAGCAAACTAAACCGATTTGTAAAAGTCCAAATTCGGATGGTCACTCTACAATCCATTCTCCGCTGTTGGAGAAAGGAGTTTGGATGTGCTCCATAGACCTCAAAGACACCTACTATCACATTCTGATGGATCAGGCGTCGAGGAGACACTTACGCTTCAGCCTAGGAGACAGTCATTTTCAGTTCCGAGCACTGCCCTTTGGTCTCACCACAGCCCCAGGGTGTTTACCAAATGTTTGGCAGTCGTGACTGCTCACTTGAGAAGTCTAGGATTCCAGGTGTTTCCATACCTAGACGACTGGCTCCTAACTGCCGCCTCCAGGCATCTACTCTTGGAAAATTTAGCAGCCACTATAGCACTGGGCAAATCCTTAGGAATCACCTTCAATTGGTCAAAATCTGTATTGCAACCATCTCAGCGTATTCTGTTTATCGGTGCAGAAATAGATTCAAGGCAGATGCGAGTCTATCTTCCTGCAGAAAGGATCGCGACGCTTCAGTCTCAGGTTCGGGCCTTAATCCTCAGACGTCGTGCTCCAGCAAGAATGGTCCTACAACTGTTGGGCTCCATGGCAGCCACCATTCTTCTGGTCCCCTTGGCAAGGTTGCACATGAGGATACTTCAGTGGCTCCTCTCAGTCCAGTGGTCTTATCAGGACCGTCCCCTCAGTCACCGCATTCTGATCACGGACACGTGCAAACAGGATCTTCGTTGGTGGCTTTTATCCCCCAATCTGAATCAAGGGCGACCCTTCGTTCCCCCACTCCCCTCTGCCACGCTGACTACGGACGCCTCCCAGACAGGGTGGGGGGGTCATTATCTGGACAGGTCGGTCCAAAGCACGTGGCACCCCGACGAGAGTCTTCTTCATATCAATATCCTGGAGATGAGGGCGGTGCTTTTAGCGTTGCAAGCACTACACGATCACCTCCCCCAGGGTACAATTGCC
This sequence comes from Protopterus annectens, assembly GCF_019279795.1. NCBI lineage: Eukaryota > Metazoa > Chordata > Ceratodontiformes > Protopteridae > Protopterus > Protopterus annectens. Next base: position 283,341,486 of record NC_056751.1, read on the forward strand.
ATTCAATCCGACAGCAGTCTGGTACTTAAACAAGCAAGGAGGAACCAGGTCCTATCCCCTTTGCAGAGAGGCCATGAGAGTATGGGATTGGGTGATTGCTACCAAGCATTTTCTAAGGGCAACGCACATTCCGGGGAAATCCAACGTGATAGCCGACAGACTGAGCAGAACTATTTTCTCCCCTCACGAGTGGTCCTTGAACAACAGAGTGATAACACAGATTTTCACAAGATGGGGAGTTCCCTGTTGCGATCTCTTCGCAAGCCCCCTCAATGCGAAATGTCACCACTTCTTCACTCTGACCCCAGTTTCGGGGGAGACCCCCAAGGACGCTCTAGTCCACGCTTGGCCCTCCGGTCTGCTATATGCCTTTCCACCGGTTCCCCTTCTCCCCAAGGTGATTCAGAAGGCGATTCGCTTGAGAAGCAGAATGATATTAATCGCCCCATACTGGCCTCGGCAAATCTGGTTCCCCTTTCTTCACAGGTATGCATTGGAGGGTCCTTGGTTCCTGGACCAAGTTCCGGACCTTTTGACTCATCAGTCAGGACAACTCCATCAGTCCCTCCATTCGTTGAAGTTGACAGCCTGGCTACTCCTCTTCCAACCATAATTAGGAGCCACTCTTTGGCTCCTGAAGTCATACACATCTTGTCTTCGGCCCACAAGACTTCTACAAAGAAGATATATAGCAGTAAATGGAAGAGGTTTGCTATTTGGGCCCAACTCCGAGGATTAGACCCAATGACAGCCTCAGTATCAGAAGTACTGAAGTTTTTAGCCTCCCTGTTCCAGCAAGGTTGCTCAGTATCTACCATCAAAGTACAATTGGCGGCTATTTCCAGTTTTCATGAAAGTGTGCAACCTCCCTTAATGAGCAACAAGCTCTGTAAAGCCTTTATTAAAGGAGCTTGGCTTTACGACTCCCCACTTCGCAACCTGCACCTCCGTGGGATCTGAATGTGGTATTAGGTGCTTTAACCTCACCACCCTTTGAGCCGGCAGCAACCTGTGATCTGAAATTCCTTTCTTGGAAAACTGCCCTTCTAATTGCTATTACTTCAGCCAGAAGGGTTTCAGAACTTCAGGCTCTATGTGTTAAACCGCCTTACTTGGTATTCCACAAGGATAGAGTATCTCTTAGGCCAAACCCATCTTTTATACCAAAGGTTTGTTCTAATTTCTGTCTATAACAGTCCCTGGAGCTACCGGTCTTCTTTCCCAAATATTCCAATAGAGCTGAATATACTTTTCACTGCTTAGATGTGCACAGGCAATTATGCTTCTATTTGGATAGGACACACAAAGCACGGAAATCAGATCAACTGTTTGTGTCCTTTTCGGATAATAGATTAGGCAAAGCCGTCACTAAAGTCACTATTGCCAAGTGGATCAGGGACTGCATCACTCACGTTTATCTCATCTCAAACAAGGAGCTCATAGCTCCGGTTAAAGCTCATTCTACTAGAGCTATGGCCACTTCGGCAGCCTTTCATTCCAAGCTCTCTATTGGCGACATTTGTGCGGCTGCCACGTGGACATCTTCACACACCTTTGTTTCTCACTACAAATTAGATGTGGCATCCAGGGGTTGAGCTTCCTTCGGTTCCACAGTTCTCAGGAGTGTTTTCCAGTGAGCCACCCGAATTAGGTGCTAGGACGCTGTCCCATCTGTAGAGAATGTAGGCGAGATAGGATCACATTACATCTTTTAGTTATGTACTTACCATAACTTTAGATGTATGGGCTCCATCTCGCCTACATTCCTAATAACCCACCCTCCATCCCCCTGCCTTGTAGACCAGGAGAGACCGGACGATCCGAAATTGATCTTCTTTCCTCTCTTGAAAGACCTGAGTATGTTATGACAATAGTATGTCTCTGTGAACATGAATGCGAACAAACAAGATCTGGGGAAGTAGCGGTGGTGCATCCTGGGATATGAGGTGACTCAGCCAATAAGAGACTGCGTTCTATTGTATAGCGCCGAGTCGGAGCCGAGGATCGGCTCCGAACCCATCTGTAGAGAATGTAGGCGAGATGGATCCCATACATCTAAAGTTATGGTAAGTACATAACTAAAAGTTTTCACTGTGTGATATCTTAAATATTCGGGAATAGAGACCAATGGATATATGCAATGATCCCTTAAGGACATCAAATGTTTCAGCTATATGGCTCTTGAATGTTTTTCCTTTTTAAGTCTTTATGGACAGATTCAGGCCAACAAAGCCAAATGCCATTAGCTGTGGACGTGCATATTTCAGCCTTCTTAGACCTCGTCAGCACAGCATAAGCAGATTGTTTGGATAGACTCTAGAAACACATGCTCTTTAAACCCAGCTAATGTCCATAACCATTAAGGTGTCTGAAAGATATCCCAACTAACAAACAAAACCAAAAAGTAAAAAGGTCACAGAGACATAAATAAAGTAGCAAGAACTACAAGAAAACATAGCCAAGCTAGAGTTTTCATTGTTTGATACCTTAAACTTCCTGTAATAGAGGCCAATGGGATATATGCAACTGACCCCTTAAGGATATTAAGTGTTTCAGCAATATGGCTTTTGAATGCCCATGACTTTTTCCTTTTCCTATATATTTTCCTTATATATATATATATATCTACTGGAAGAAAAACCCAGCCAGCCTAGAGGTTTCACTGTGTGATACCTTAAACCTGTAATGGAGGCTCATGGGATATATGGAAATGATCCCTTCATGACATCGTGTTTCAGCCACATAGCTTCTGAATGTCAATGACATTTTCGGCCTTTATGGTTACATTCAGACCAATAAAGCCAAACCCAACGAGCAGTAGACATGCATGTTTCGGTCTCTTTATTGACTTTATCAGCACACCATAAGTGGATACTTTGGCTATACTTCAGAAACACAGGGTCTTTAAACCCAGTGGACGCCAATAAAGATTAAGGTGCCTGCAAAATATCCCCAACTAACATCAAAATCAAAGGGTAAAAAGGTCACACAGACAAGCCATTCAGTAAAAGTGCAAGAAAAACACAGTCAGGGTAGAGTTTCACTGCTTGATACCTTAAATCTCCTATAATGGAGACCCATGGGATATATGCACTCATTCAGACCAATAAAGCCAAACCCCATTAGCAGTGGATATGCATGTTTCAGCCTTTTTATTGACCTCACTAGCACAGCCTAAGTGGGCAGTTTGGCTATACTTCAGAGACACAAGGTTTTTAAACCCATCTGATGCTCGTAATGATTAAGGTGTCTAAAATGGTTGCCGCTCACTTGAGATTGCTAGGATGTTGGGTGTTTCCCTACCTTGATGACTGGCTCCTCGCTGCTCCCACCAAGCATCTTTGAGTTGCTCCAGGGAATGCTTGCTCCATCTATGGCTGTATCTGGGCATCACAGTCAATTACAGCAAATCACACTTTTCTCCCACTCATGTCATGGAGTTCATGGGTGCTCACCTGGATACAGTTTCTCTGATGGCAACACTATCTCACTTCAGACTGTCCACCTTGCAACATCAGGCTACATTACTCTTGTCTCTTTTAAACACTCCCAACCAGGCTAGTTTTAGAGCTCCTTGGTTCTATGGTCATCTCTATAACACTTCTGCTACTGGCAAGATTTTATATGAGAGTGCTATAGTTGACACTGGCTGTCCAATGGTCGATAAGACTACAACCCATTAATTTTCCCATTCGAATCACCAAGAGTTGCAAAGAACATGTATCCTGGTAGATCCATGCCCTGGAAGTTCTTCAGAACCACCTCTTTGTCCCACCTTTGCCCAAGGCCATGATGACCATGGATGCTTCCTAGTTGGGGTGGGGGGGCACTACCTGGGACAGATGCTTCAAAGCATATGGTCTCCCTTAGAGGCCAATCTGCACATCAGTGTTCTAGAGATAAGAGCAGTCCTCCTAATGTTGCAGGCCTTCTACGATGTTTTTATTCTGGGGACAATTGCTATACAGACAGCCAACGTGTTTGTATTCTGGTACATCAACACACACGGGGGGACCCTCTCCTATCCTTTATGTTGAGAAGCAGTGAGAGTGTGGCAGTGTTTGTCCCTTCTAATTGCTTTCTAATAGCAATGTACACTCTGGGGAAGTTCAACATATTAGTGGGAAGAATGAGCAGATCTATTCTATTGCTTTACAAGTGGTCTCTCAATCCATCAGTGGCTATGCTGACATTTTGACAGTGGGGTCAGCCATGATGCAGTCTTTTCACCTCTCCCCACAATTCCAAATGCAGCAGGTTTTTTTGCTTTGATTCCTCAGAGGGGAGTCACTGAAAGACAGTTTGATTCATGACTGCCCCCCTGGGCTCCTCTATTCTTATCCCCATACCCCCTTATTCCAAAGTTTCTACAAAAAGCATGCCAACAAAGAGAAAGGTAATCCTCATTGTCCTATTTTAGCCTCAACAAGTATGGTTTACCTTTTTTGGTCTCACTTAATATGCCTTCCTTGGGTAGTGAATCCCTCTCCAGATCTCCTGTCATCTGTCTGGACTGCCTCATCCAGACATCCAAGCCCTCGAGCTCACCGCATAGTTTTTCCACTTCCAATGATGGGTAGACAGCCCAGGCTTTTTTCTCCGGTTATACACATTCTCACTTCCTCCCAGCAGGATACTATCAGGAAGATATACACACCCAAATAGAAAAGATTTTCTGTTTGGCCATATGGGAGACATTTGGATCCTTTCTCAGTGCCCACTCCAGCTGTTTTAGATGTTCCTGTTTCAGTTTCTCATGAGGGAACAAGTTATTCTACAATCAAGGTACAATTAGCTGCTATTTCCAATTTTCATATTGGAAAAAATCATTCCTTACTGGTGTCTCACAAGCTATGGAAAGCATTCCTTAAAGGTACCTTTCTACTCAGACCACCTATTATGGATTCTACTTTTCCTTGGAACCTTACAGTGCTTTTACACTTCTTGATGCAACATCAGGTGTGTTTCCTCTCCTATCAACCAATGCATGTGTTCCTTAGAGATATGTCCCTGTCTGTCTTAGACATTGTGTGGCGGTGTGGTGAGTAGTACGTATATGTTTTTAATTCAGGATTACAATCTGGAGGCCATAAATGAACATATACTTTTTCAGGAACCTTCCCTCACTGAAAATGTAAATCCTTTTGTGGGCCCTGTAAAACATCATCTGAATTACTAATTTAGTTCTAATCTCCTTTTATCTCTGTTAGTCCCTGCTGAGAGGTTATTATTGCTCTCGTTATTTGTGCAACATCCTGGATTTTTGACTTGAGAAGTAAATAAAGCAAAACTATGATCAACTTTACTCCTTGCCATATTCCTTTAACTGCAGTATATTTCCCTTTTCAATCCCATATACAACTTTCCACTGTTAGTCCCACCCCTTGTACAATGATAGTAAGAGTTCCTCCTCTTTTTTCACCCTGGGCCCCAGTGTAGTAGTCTTCTTTCTTATTGTGATGTATAAAAGCTTTGCTTTCTTGCTGTTTTAGGTGTGTTTCCTGCAACAGAAAAATTTGTGCTCTTAACCACATATCTTAACATCCTGTCTTTTCCCCCATTGATGTTTGATGAGAGTACATTTAGCTTACTTATAGAGTTTCTCCTTTCTCAGAAACTTGTGGGAGATTTAGAATCACTCACTATCAATGCCAGAGTTAAAAAAAAATCTAATACAGATGACAGTAAATATACTTGATACTACCTCATAATATTAGATCTGATGTTGTCAATTTTCATTAAATCCTTGACATATGGGTTTGGTTCCAAGCTTTGGAACCAACTCGGCCATTACTACAGCTTGTGAAAGCCAAAAACTCTAAAGCTTAACCCTCACCCACAATGCTGCTCTCCTAGTTACCTAAGATCTTGTTTGCCGCTCTTCATGACAGACACTTTTGCCATTGCTCCCAAACTAAGCGTTGCTTTATTGATATAATTACAACTTTTGAAAAAGTTTTCTACTTCTTTATTGCTTATTAGTCATTAACCCACCCACTACTTTCTAACTCTTTTAAAATTGTCTTCGCCTTCTCTTTCCATACACCTCGGTGTACTCTGAACTATCATTGTTGAAAGTTTTTTTTCCTGCTGCTTTCTCCTTCTGTTAAAAAAAATCCATTTATTTTCTATAGTGAGTGTTAGTACTTGCGAGGCCTTTCTACCTGTGTGCATGTGTGTGTTTGTGTGTGTGTGTGTGTGTGTGTGTGTGTGTGTGTGTGTGTGTGTGTGTGTGTGTGTGTGTGTGTGTGTGTGTGTTTATTTTGAAGGGTATGCTTCCATCAGGCTTCAGTGAGGCCTTATCTGGTGCTGAGAAAGCCAAGAGTATGACCAATGTATCTTCCCCTTCTTACTCACCTTCTTCTTCCAAAGCTTTGGAGAAACCAAAAAAGAGAAGCCTATCAGTTTCTTCTACTTCATTGACACCGTCCTCGAAAAGGGCTAAGTCTTTGGTTCCTTTGGAACCCTTGGAACTGACTGAATCCAGTACTAAACCTTTAGTCCCGAAGGACCTATGGAACCAAATTTATTGTAGCAGACAAAGTGTTCAGCACTTAACGGTTTGGTGCAGGAACATTTGGAATATTTGACACCAAAACTATCAGCGCAGACATCTCCTTCATTGCCAACTACTTTGGCGCTGAGTAAGCAATTTGAGGAGCCATCCATTATAGATCTTCCAAGAACCTCATATTCACCCTCTATTGACACCTTTACAGGAAGGCTGCCTTCGCCTTTTCTGGAAAGGCCAAATCGCCCTCCACCCTTTCGATCCATTCCACCAAGAGATTATCTGAGGATGATGTGGAGAGGCTGGTGAATAAGATACTCTGGGTGAGAGGATTGTCAGATACCTCTTCAGCTCTAGCCCCCTCAGGTATGGGAACTGAACCTTCTGTTACCTCTCCATTTTTTTCTCCACTGACTTCATCTGAAGCATTAGAGTTCTTGGCTCTGTGCTGTCTGGTGCCTACTGCATCAGTTCCAGAAATATCCCTATTCTTCGGAACCAGTTCTTGTTTGGAGGTCTTTGGACCAATTGGATTTAGAAACCTCATGGAACTTAAGTTTGTCCTGTGGGCTCCGGGGGGCATAAGTTGACTCCCATTTTTTCAGAACCATCTTTGCACCTTAGAACTTCTGCATAGATCAGCTGGGTTCCTGCTTTGGTCTTGGACAATGTCTCTTTGGAGTGTGGAGTGACCACAGTTCTGAGGCAATCTTTCTCCGTTCCAGGCTTCCTTCCCTCTTCTGGAGGTCCAACTATCAAGGTGATGGAGAGAGCCTGGACTGCTGCAGTCAGACAGTCGGCCTCTTCCACTTCGGAGCTAGCATCCCTTTCCTCCTCACGCCGATATTCAACCTGCACTCGTACTGGGTCAGAGAGTGCTAAGACCACAGGAGTCCCAGATAACAGTTCTCTCCTCTTTTGATACCTCCCCATATAACCCCACTGAGGAGGTCTCTAAGAAGAGAAAGTGCAAGAGAAAGCACTTGGATTCCCCAGAGGAATTGATCACTGAAGACACCAACTTTGATGATGGGGAGCTGTCACCCCCTGATGATGTCTTCTTTGGAGACATCCTGGAAATACTGAAACAGGGGGTGACTGGAAGTCCCAGATTCCCTCTTCTGAGGAGTCAGTGTGCCTGCAGGCCTTTGGCACTTGACCCTCTTCCTCTCAGGTGACTACAACCACTGACGAGCGCATTCAGTTGATCTCTCAGCAGGTGTGGAAGGCCCCTGATACTACTGAACCTGTCTCCAGGAGACCTGATAAAATTCTGCCCACCACTGAAGACAAACAGTTTTGGACCAAAGGGTTAGCTGTTGATGCCATGGTCATGCTGGCAGCCACAAAGAAGGAACTGGATGAACAGAGTTCCTCTATCCATTCACCCAACAGAAAGTTTCAGGCAATAGATAGATTTGGGAAGTGGGTCTATGCATCATCAACTTTTGCATTATGGTCTTTGAATTTCTTGGCACATTTTACCAGACTTCAGAGGGATCTGGTCAAGGAGTGGTCAGATACCCTAGCAGGAACCATTTTTGAGGACGTCCAAGAAAAGGTGGTTTCCACTTGGCTAACATGGAATCTGTGTCAAATTTAGATAGAGATCCAGATTACAGACAGAGTCTGGAATTTACTCAAGATTCCTTTTAGTGCCAAAAAAGTCAGGGGACTGAAGACCAATTTTGGATTTAAGTGTACTGAACAAATCAGTTTTTCAGACCAAATTCTGGATAGTAACAGTACAGTCTATTCCTCTATTTTTGGAAAAAGATGATTGGATGTTCTCAGTAGATCTTCAGGATGCATATTACCATATAAAAATGGACAAACAATCCAGAAGTTTCCTCCACTTCTGGCTGGGAGCCAGTTACTATCAGTTCAGAGTTCTGTCCTTTGGTATCACTACAGTCTCCAGGGTATTCACTAAATGCATGGCAGTACTAGCAGCTCACTTGAGGCTGCAGGGATTCCAAGTGTTTCTGTATCTAGAAGAGTGGCTCATTACCGCTCTGACCAGGCATCAATTTATAGAAGCAAGAGATGATATATTTCACATTTGTTCTTATCTGGGAAAAAGTGTAAATTATGAGAAAACAAAAGTGACCCCAACTTAGAATTTAGATTTCATAGGAACCCTTCTAAATACTCGAACTTCCATAGCTTCTTTTCTCCCTGTGAGATTACAAAAAATCAGAGTTCAGGTACAGAAAGTAATCAGCAAAAAAAAAAAATATTAACAGCTTGTCTAGTCCTTCAAACACTGGGCTCCATGACTGCAACTGTAACTCTCGTTCCCTTGGCAAGATATCACATGAGGATACTTCAATGGTTGCTAGCGTCTTAAAAGACAGTGATACACCAACTCATGTTGGACCTGATTTTGATCACCAATCATTGCAGAAAAGATTTAGCTTGGTGGATGCATTCTGAAGACATTCTTCTAGGCCACCCCTTTGTCCTATCACAATCCCAAGCCATAGTGGCTATGGACACCTCCCAGATGTAGGGGGGTCATTATCTGGCAAGACTGTCAAAGGCACTTGGTCCCCTACAGAGGCCAACTAGCATATCAATGTACTGGAACTAAGGACAGTACTTTTAGCATTGCAAGCCTTTCAGACTACTCTTCCTTTGGGAACAATTGCTATTCAAATGGACAGTATGTCATTGGTTTGGTACATCAACAAACAGGGAAGACCCAAATCCTATCCCCTTTGTCGAGAAGCTCTCAGAGTGTGGCAGTGGGCGATCTCTTCCATCAACTTTCTGATAGCAACACACAATCTTAGGAGTTCCACTGTGATAGCAGACAAACTAAGCATGAGTATTATCCTGCCTCACGAGTGGTCTGTCAGTCCAAAGGTGACGGAAAGGATTTTCCGTCAATGGGGCCAGCCTTGCTGCGACCTATTTGCCTCTCTCCTAAACAAGTGCAGCAACTACTTTGCCCTGATCCCCCTGCTGGGGGAGTCACAGAGAGATGGTCTTATTCACATTTGGTCCTCCAGACTGCTATATGCCTTTACCCCAGTTCCTCTCATCTTGAAATTCATACAGAAAGCAATCGGGCTGAAGAGCAAAGTAATCGTCATTGCACCTTATTGGCCTCAACAAATATGGTTCTCCTTTCTTTGGCTTTATTCTCCTTTCTTTGGCCTTATCTAATTCAACAGCCTCGATTCTGGACCCGGCTTCAGACCTTCTACCCATCCAGAGTGATTAATCCAGCCAAACATTATGAACTTCGAGCTGACAGCTTGGTTTCTCCAATTCCATTAATAGCCAGGCTTCCCTCACTTTCCTCCCCGGTACGTCATATTCTGTTAGCCTCTCATAAGCCAGCTACCCCTAAACTCTAAGCTAGTATATGGAGGAGGTTTACCTTTTGGCCTCGTGATAACAATATTGATCCTTTTTCTGTGCCCATCGATAAAATCCTAGAATTTTTAGCTTCACTTTTTAAAGCAGCTGCTTCCCAGTCTACCATAAAAATTAAATTAGCTGCTATTTCTAATTTCCATAATGGTTTTAAAGAATCTTCTTTGGCTTCTCACAAGCTTTTCAAAGCCTTCTTAAAAGGAATACTCTTGCTAAAACCCCCTTACAAAGATCCTTGGGATCTCAACTTAGTGCTGCGAGCCATTGTTCAACCTCCCTTTAAACCATCAGCTGAATGTGATCTGAAGTTTTTATCCTGGAAGAGAATATATGTTATATAGTCCATCTCGGTGTAATTCTTGCTGGTTGGGTTTGGAGCTGATCCTTGGCTCCGACTCAGCCAAATACTGAAGCTCGAGAGCTTTCAGTGGCTCGAGGCTAATCCCTATCCCATGATGCCCCAGGCTACATACCCAGATCTTGTTTGCCACGCAAACTTTGAGATGTTTCTTCAGTTGGCTCATTGGCTTATAAGTATAACTTTTCAATTATTTGGTATTTTTTCTAGCTAGTTGTACTATTTGTCTCCCCTATATATCCCTAACTCTTAGCTGTTCGTGTTGTCTGCATTAGACCCCTTTTAAATCTTTTCGCCCGTTTTTTAGAGAGTGCCATTTTAGTTAGAGGCCTCTCTCGGTCCCTTAAGTTTCAGGGCCTTTTCTCTCCCAGGTCAGAACCTGTTTAAGTTAGAGGGTTCTGTCCCTTCCCCTTTTCGGTAGAATCCGTTTTAGTTAGAGGATTCTATTCAAATAAAAAAAAGTTTTAAAAAGTTTAGTAGTGTAGTATCTTGTTATTGTTTGTCTAAATAATGTCTAAGGAGAGTACGAAGGACTCCTCTAAAGAACCCAAGGAGCATAAGGCTTCTGGGTTCAAAAAATGTGTAAAGTGTGCTGGGAAGATGTCGTTGACAGATGCGCACATTAATTGTGTTTACTGTCTCAGTACCATACATCTGCAAGACCCTTGCACTATTTGTCACAGTTTCAGTAGTAGAGTTCTACAGGAGCGTAAAACTAAGTTAATGGCCAAAGGTCTTCTTCCCTTTCAGTAAGCTCTGGATGAGGGCTCTAAGTCATCTAGAAAGAGGCCAGCTTCCGCTCCAGATTCAGAGCCATGAAAAAAGATTTCAGAACAGAGGGCTCTCGGCTCCGACAAGTCTGCATCACCAACCTGTTCGGTGCCATTAGTGTCAAAGGAGCCGACTGAGGTTTGTACTCCTGTGACCCCAGCTTTGGATCCAATGGTGGTGTCACCAGTCTTGAGATCTCTCATATTGGAGTCTAGGAGATCTCCCTCTTTGTCCACCCGCTCCTCCAGGAATCTTTCAGAAGATGATGTACAGCGGGTGGTGAAGAGATTGCTATGCACACCGGCCCTGGCTAAATTGCTTTTGCCTCCGGGCTCAAAGGCATCAGAGCCACTTGTATCCACTCCACTTTCTTTGATTCCTCCTCCGATTACCCTATAGTCTTCAGAGCTGGAGGGTTTGGATCCGATTGTAGTGGAACCATTGGCCCTGAGACCCTTGCTGGCTTTTTCAGTTTGGACTTCATCTCTGGTGTCTTCGGCTCCATCCGGTGCAAAGACATCAGGGAGCCGATGCTCTCCGGTCTGCTCCAGGGGAGAGAGTTGGCGCAATATGTCTTCTGATCCAACTCTCCCTCTTGGTGATTCATCTCAGTTGAGCTCGGCATCTACCTCTACCTCGGAACCACCTCCTCCTCCTCCTTGGAGCCAATCTCCAGCATTCTCAGTGCGGAGGTCTTCTCTGGAGTAGGATGGGGTGCTTTTGAGGTATCAGAGAGGATGCTGTCCCCTCAGATAGCACCGCGCTTGGATCCACTCCCTATTCCCCACCAGGTGCCTGTGTCTATCTCTTCTCCACCCCTTCCTAAGCGTAGACATCCAGATCCCCAGCTGACCACCACGGGTGGTGCCCCCTCTTTCGGGACTTCTGATTATCCCTCAGAGGACGTTCCCAGGAAGAGGCTTTGCAAGAGGAAGCACATTGACTCCCCTGAGTTAGTCTCTTCAGATACTGACTTGGATGAATTTGAAGAGTCCCCAAGATCCCCCACTGAGGATGTTTCCTTTGCTGACATCCTGGAAATCCTGAAACAGAGGGATGATTGTCAGCCCATCAACCCTTCGGTGGATGATTCAGTATACCTAGAGGCTTTTGGATCTCACTCTTCTACTTCCTGGGTGACTCCTCCTTACAACAAGTTGTTAGAGGTAATTTCCAGGAAAGCATGGACTTTTCTGGACACTGTGGAGCCTGTTCTGAGGAGGCCAAACAAATTTATTATGGCCCCAAAAGAAAAGGAATTTTTGACAAAAGGAGTTCCGATAGATGCCATTGTGGTGGCGGCGGCCACGAAGAAGGAATTGTCAGAAACCTCTTCATCTATCCATCCTCCTAATAAAGACTCTAGGATTATGGATAGATATGGCAAGCACATGTTTTCTTCAGCGACCTTCACCTTGTGGTCGCTGAACTATTTATCCCATTTTACTAGACTTCAACAAGGAGATACCCTTCAAGGAGCAGTAGCTGCGGGGTCCACAGACAAGGCATCCTTACAGCTAGCCACCCTTACCTCTATAGCAAACTCCTCCATGAGGCTAATCTGCTAGGCAGCTGATGGAGCGAGTAGAGCAGCTGCATCAGGAATCTCTCTCAGGAGACATTCTTGGATGCACCTTTGTAACTTTGCTGACCCTTTCAAGTCTTCATTTACCAATGCCCCTTTTGATGGTTCAGCCTTGTTTGGACCTGTGGTAAAAGAGACGCTGACCAGGTGTGAGAAGGACGGGAAAACCTTATCTGCCATGGGAGTCTGTTTTTCTGCCCCTTCCAGACGTTATCCCAAAGGTCAAAAGGGCGGGAAAATATGGTTCTGCAAATCCCAAAATGGTTTCTCGGACGCACGTGACAATTCTTCCCCCAGGGGCAGAGGGGGAAGTTATAATGGAAGACGCCGCCCTCGCAGCAGAGGGGGTCCGCAGAATCAAGTCGACAGGGACACCTTCTCTGATAGACCCTACCAGCGCTCCTGAAAGGAGGCCCGCCTGTCCTTCTCTGGAGGCAGTCGGGGGTCGCTTGTCATTGTACCCAAACACCTGGCAACACATTTCCCAAGACAAATGGATACAAGAGATAATATCCAAAGGTTACCTCATTCCCTTTTCTTCCACCCCTCCAAAACAAAAGTCTTTACCAGATGTTCCACCCATGCAAAAGGACTTGGCAACTCTACAGATTCAATCATTGCTAGACAAAAGAGTAATCCAAGAAGTCCCCGCAGACCAGATAGGATCCGGAACTTACTCAAGGTTCTTTTTAGTGCCAAAAAAGACAGGGGACTGGAGATCCATCCTAGATCTCAGCAGATTAAACAAATCTTTAAAGAAAACAAAGTTCCGGATGGTAACCCTGCAGTCGCTATTCCCTTTCATAGGGAAAGACAACTGGATGTGCTCTATCGACCTCAAGGACGCATACTACCATATAAAAATGGACAGGCAGTCCAGAAGGTATCTGTGCTTCTGGCTGGGAGCCAGTGACTACCAATTTTGAGCCCTGCGGCCTCACTACAGCCCCCAGAGTGTTCACCAAATGTATGGCAGTGGTCACGGCTCACCTGAGACATCAGGGATTCCGAGTGCTTCCATATCTGGATAACTGGCTCCTCACTGCTTCCACCAGGCATCTACTATCTCAGGCCAGGGACGAAACCCTTCTGATGTAATGCGATCCTATCTCACCTACATTCATAACTGATGGGCTCATAGCTGAGAATCGGCTCCGACTCGGCCGATACACTAGCACGAAGTCTCTCATTGGCTGGGCCAACCCCCTTATCCCAGGATGCACCATGCCCAAACCCCCAGATCTCGTTTGCCGCTCCTAGAGTAACGACGTGGTCTCGACTTGGCTGTGGCTAAGTACCCTTCTTTTTTGGCCTTTTGGTCGCTTTTTGGCAGTTAGCTTTAGAACTTATACTCAAACAGCTATTTTAATTGCTATCTGGTTGTTAGTTCATTTGTGATTGACTGTGTTTGTCTTTTGAATTGTTGTGGTAATCCCTTCTGTTTGGCGGGCTAGGCCCGTTTGAGTTAGAGGGCCTTTGCCCTATCTCTCAGAGCGTTTAAGTTAGAGCTCCCCCCCCCACTTCCCTCCTTGTGTGTTTTTTGAGTGTGTTACAGTAGGTATGTCTGGTAAAGAAAAGGAACATAAGCCATCAGGCTTTAAAAAATGTTCGAAATGCAATTATAAGATGTCGTTGACAGATGGCCACGCCATCTGTGTTTATTGTTTAGGGGCTAAACACTTGCAAGAGTCTTGCAGTGTTTGCCATGCTTTCTCCTCTCGTGTACTTCACGAGAGGAAAAATAAGCTTATCCTGAAGGGTCTCATCAAACCAGCCTTCGAGGAAGCTGTGGCTTCTTCTCCCTCTTCAAAATCGAGATAAAAGAAGTCTTCGGCTCCGACAAGTCCGTCGGAGCCGCCTGCAAAAAGGGCTAAATCTGTGTCCCCTTCCTCGGCTCCACTGGCCTCGGAGCCAAAGGACAAAGGATCTAAAGCTGGGTCTCCCTCCTCGGATCCACTGTTTTTGGAGTCTTGGGATGAGAGAGCAGGTACTCTGTCCCCTTCCTCGGCTCCACTGATTTCGGAGCCGCAGGCTAGAGGGTCTAAATCGGGGTCTCCTTCGTCGGCTCCATTGGTCCCGGAGCCGCTAGAGAGTGTTTCTGCTCTGGGGTCGATTTCGTCGGCTCCTGAACCGTCGGCACCGAAAGGGGTCTCGGTTCTGCTCGGGTCTGCTTCGGCCCCGATCCTTTTGGAGCCGATTCGGAGCCGGCCTCCTAGCCTTGTTTCGGAGCCGATAGGAAAAGTCTCTCGGCCCCCTTCTGTTTCCTCCAGGTCCTCCAGGCTTTCAGACTCGGATGTAGATAGGGTGGTCCAGAGGCTCTTCCAGTCACCTGTCTTATCCAAATTATTTTCGGCTCCGGCCCAGTCGGCCCCGGAGCCAGCCCCTTCGACACCATTTCTTCCTCCTCCAACAACCTTGGTGTCATCGGAGTCGGAGTTCATAGAGTCGGGTGAAGTCCTTGAGTTGGTCCCAAGACCCACTGCTAGTCTGTCGGCACCGTCTTCAGCTCCAACCCTTTCTGTGCCTTTCAGAGGTTTCGGTTCTCGGGTGTCCTCAGCCGGGCCCGAGGGGGATTCGTCAGGGCTTCTGGTTTCGGCCCGGAGTCTCCCTCTTGGCGCCTCGGCTAGGGGAACCCCGACACCGGTCATGGTCTCGGGGATGGGCCTCTCCTCAGATTCTGGTGGGCCCGCCTTCGAGGCTATGAGGAGCGCACTGGCCAAGTCTCTAGTGACTTCACCTGAATCTGCAACTCCTTCCCTAGACACGGTGGCTAGAGCTTCTGGTGCCCCCCTGTCTTCGGACAGCGCGGCTCCTAGGCCTGAGGATTCCTCCTTGTGCGGTCCCCTTTTTTCCGAGGAGCCTTCAGAGTTCGTGCCTGAGGAGCCCCCCAAAAAAAAATTGTGCAAGAGGAAGCACATAGACTCCCCAGATGAGTCTGTCACCTCGGACACTGACCTCGATGATGCGGAGGGGTCCCCTAAGTCGTCCTCTGATGATGTCTCATTCTCTGATATCCTGGAGATCTTGAGACAGAGGGGTGACTGGCCATCCAAAACCCCTTCCGTGGAGGAGTCGGTCTTCCTCAAGGCCTTCGGAGCCCAACCCTCCGCCTCCTGGGTGTCTCCACCCTTCGATAAGTTACTGGACCTTATTTGTCGAAGGGTGTGGGAACACCCTGATTCTGTGGAGCCAGTTCCTTCTCGCCCCAACAAGTTTTTATCCGCACCCCCTGGCAAGGAGTTTCTAACCAAGGGAGTTCCGGTTGATGCTATGGTGGTGGCGTCTGCCACCCAGCAAGATGTGGCAGAGGCATCTACTTCTATCCATCCTCCTAACAAGGAGTCCAGGAGCATGGATAGGTACGGGAAGCATACCCTGACGTCAGCGACCTTTACCCTGCGGTTGCTAAATTATTTATGTCATTTTACGAGGCTCCAAAGGGATCTCATAAAGGAGTTGGGAGATACCCTGTCGGGTAACGTGCCTGAGGCGTTGACGCAGTCTGTCAACGCCCAGTTGTCTACCCTTTCGTCCATTGTTAACTTGTCCGTGAGGCTCATATCGTATGCAGCCAAAGGGGCGGGTAGGGCAGTAAGTTCGGGCGTAGCCCTTAGGAGGCAAGCCTGGATGCACTTGTGTCACTTTGTGGAGGCGTTCAAGTCTTCCTTCACCAATGCTCAATTCGATGGGTCCTCTCTCTTTGGACCCAAGGTGAAAGACACACTCACTAGATGTGAGCAGGAGGGTAAGACTTTGTCTGCCGTTGGGGCCCGTTTTTCGCTTCCCTTGAGACCTTATCCCAAGGCTCAGAGGGGAGGAAAGATGTGGTTCAGAAAGTCCCAAAAGTCTTTCCCTGCCCATCAGAGTGACCCCACCCCCAGAGGCAAGGGGGGGGATTATTCTGGAAGACGTCGCCCTAAAGGCGGCAGAGGCCCCCGCAACTCAGGAGACCGTGAATCCTTTCGTGGTTCCTCCTTCCAGCGTCCCTGAGGGACTGCCCGACTGTGCATCTCCGGAGCAAGTCGGGGGCCGATTCTCGACGCATCCAAGGGCCTGGGGTTCCATCACTCGGGATCAGTGGGTGCTTTGTATCATCGCCGGAGGTTACACCATTCCCTTTATCTGTCCCCCTCCACCGTCAAAGAAAATCCCGGACGTGCCACCCAGTCAACGGGATCAAGCAGCCATAGAGGTCGCAAAGCTGCTCGGAAAGGGAGTCATCCAGCCAGTCCCCGCAGACCAGACCGGATTAGGAACTTACTCAAAGTTATTTTTGGTGCCGAAAAGAACAGGAGACTTGAGACCCATTCTGGACCTCGGCCACCTAAACCGCTTCGTAAAGAAGTCCAAGTTTTGGATGGTCACGTTGCAATCCATTTTCCCATTGCTGGAAAAAGGAGTATGGATGTGCTCCATCGACTTCAAGGACGCCTATTATCACATCAAGATAAACAGGGCGTCCAGGATACATTTATGCTTCCGCCTAGGAGCCAGTCCCTTCCAGTTCTGAGCCCTGCCCTTTGGTCTCACCACAGCCCCCAGGGTGTTTACCAAATGTCTGGCAGTGGTGACGGCTCACCTGAGACGTCTGGGATTCCAGGTGTTTCCATATCTAGATGACTGGCTCCTCACCGCCCCCCACCAGGCATCTTCTTATTCCGTGAGTGCTATCATCGAATTGGGACATCTATTAGGAATTACATTCAACTGGGAAAAGTCTGTATTGCTGCCATCACAGCGTGTTGCTTTTATAGGCACAGAGCTAGACTCTGTCGAGATGCGAGCATTCCTTCCAACAGAGAGGATAAAGATACTACAGAACCAAGTCCTAGCCTTACTACCCCGAAGCAAAGCCCCAGCCAGGATGGTCCTTCAGCTTTTGGGGTCGATGGCAGCCGCCATTCTTCTGGTCCCTCTGGCAAGATTGCACATGGGAATTCTCCAATGGCTCCTGTCGACCCAGTGGTCGTACCAAGATCTGCCCTTGTCCTACCCGATTCTCATTACGGAAACCTGCCGGCGAGATCTTCGTTGATGGCTCCTCTCCTCCAACCTGAACCAGGGGCGACTCTTCTGTCCCCCCTCCCCCATTGCCACAGTGACCACGGACGCCTCCCAGATAGGGTGGGGGGGGGCATTATCTGGACAGGATGGTTTAAGGCACGTGGCAGGATCATGAAACCCACTTACATATCAATGTCCTGGAGATGAGAGCAGTGCTTCTAGCGTTGCAGGCACTTCACAGCTCTCTTACCAAGGGTACCATCGCAATCTTCTCAGACAATATGGTGGTAGTATGGTACCTGAACAAGCAGGGAGGAACCAGGTCTTATCCTCTTTGCAGAGAAGCCATGAGAGTTTGGAACTGGGCAATCGCTTCCCAGAGATTTGTAGTGGCAACGCACATTCTGGGGAAGTCCAATGTGATAGCAGACAGGCTGAGCAGAGTTAATCTGATGCCTCACGAGTGGTCCCTGAACGACCGAGTAGCGGCTCGGATCTTCTCCAAGTGGGGGTTTCCTTGTTGCGACCTTTTCGCCAGCCCCTGGAACGCGAAGTGCAGCAATTTCTTCTCCCTGATTCCCCCCCCAGGGGGGTCACCCAGGGACGCTCTAGTCCACAATTGGCCCTCCGGTCTGCTCTACGTCTTCCCTCCAGTCCCACTACTGCCAAAGGTGATTCAGAAGGTGATCTGCTTGGGAAGCAACATGATTTTGATCACACCACACTGGCCCCACCAAGTTTGGTTTCCTTTCCTTCGTAAGTATGCAGTGAAGGATCCTTGGATTCTGGACCCAGTTCCAGACCTCCTGACTCTTCAGTCAGGTCAGGCCCATCCATCACTGTGAACTCTCAAGCTAACGGCTTGGCTGCTCCACTTCCGACCTTAGTCAGACAGCATATCCTTTCGCCTGAGGTGCTCCGGATTCTGTCTTCCTCTCACAGAGCTTCCACTAAGGAGATATATTCTAATAAATGGAAAAGGTTTGCCATTTGGGCCCACCAGCACAACCTTGAACCTCTGACAGCCCCGGTGTCCGCAGTATTAGATTTTTTGGCAACTCTTTTTAGACAGGTTTCCGCTGTCTCCACACTTAAAGTCCAATTGGCAGCGATTTCTAATTATCATGTTGCCTTTGAGCCTTCACTCATGAGTCATAAGTTGTGTAAGGCCTTCCTTAAGGGAGCTTGGTTGCTTCGCCCCCCGGTGTCGCAACCTGTTTTGCCATGGGATTTGAATGTAGTTTTAGGATCCTTGACGTCTCATCCCTTCGAGCCAGCGGCCACTTGTGAGCAAAAGTTCTTATCTTGGAAGACTGCCTTCTTGGTAGCTATTACTTCAGCCAGAAGAGTTTCGGAGCTTCAAGCCCTCTCTGTTAAGCCCCCTTATCTGATCTTTCACAAGGATAGAGTATCTCTAAGACTAAACCCGTCATTTCTTCCGAAAGTTTCTTCTGCTCTTTGTCTGCAGCAATCTATAGAGCTACCAGTTTTCTTTCCAAAATTTTCCAACAAGGCAGAATACAGACTTCATCAGTTGGATGTGCATAGACAACTGAGGTTTTACTTGGATAGGACACAGCAGCAGAGGAAATCAGACCAGTTGTTTGTGGCCTTTGCAGATAACAGGATTGGCAAAGCAGTAAGTAAGACCACTATTGCTAGGTGGATTAGGGATTGTGTTTAATTTATTTATGCATCAACAGGAAGGGACCTTCCATTTCCAGTTAGAGCGCATTCTACTAGGGCTATGGCAACTTCAGTGGCCTTCCACGCCAGGCTGTTGGTGGATGAGATATGTGCAGCGGCCACTTGGGCTTCTCCACATACTTTTATTTCTCATTACAAACTGGACGTGGCCTCTAGAGGTCGGGCGTCCTTTGGTTCCACAGTGCTCAGGAGTGTTTTCCAGTGAGCCTCCCAGGATCTAGGTGCTAGGGACACTGTCCCATCAGTTATGAATGTAGGCGAGATAGGATCGCATTACATCTTTTAGTTATGTACTTACCATAACGATAGATGTATGTGATCCATCTTGCCTACATTCGTACGTACCCGCCCTCCTTCCCCCTACCTGTTGGATCTGGAGGAAACACTATTGTACAGTTGGAGTGGCTCATGTGAGTGAGTTGTCATGGGGCAAACAAGATCTGGGGGTTTGGGCATGGTGCATCCTGGGATAAGGGGGTTGGCCCAGCCAATGAGAGACTTCGTGCTAGTGTATCGGCCGAGTCGGAGCCGATTCTCGGCTCCGAGCCCATCAGTTATGAATGTAGGTGAGATGGATCACATACATCTATCGTTATGGTAAGTACATAACTAAAAGTTTTGCAACAAGCTGGGCATCACTATAAATCAAGAAAAATCTGCCTTGTTACTGTCGCAACATATTGTCTTCTTAGGTGCAGAATTAAACTCAAGAGACATGATGGCAAGACTCACCACAGCCGGAATCCACTCCCTGCATCAACAGGAAAAGTTTTGATTTCAACAAAGAAAGCCCAGGCCAGACAAGTGTTACAGACCCTGGGAACCATGGCTGCTGCCATTCTGCTGGTGCCCTTAGCCCGATTACACATGAGACTCCCACAATGGCTTTTATTCGCACAGAGGTCGATGCAAGATCTCCATCTTTCACATCCGATATGCATCACAGAGTCTTACAAGAGAGATTTAACTTGGTGGCTTCAGACAGACCAGTTGTATCTAGGTCGTCCCTTTGTGTTTCCCCAACCAAAGGCAGTGTTAACCACAGACGCTTCCCAGATCGGGAGGGGGGGGTCATTATCTGTGAAGGGCAGTTCAAGGTTTATGGCAGGACCACAAGAACCATCTGCATATCAACATCCTAGAGATGAGAGTGGTGCTTTATGCGTTGCAGGCACTTCAAGACTCACTCCCTCTAGGACAAATTGCAATTCAGACAGACAACATGTCGGTAGTGTGGTATATAAACAAACAAAGAGGAACCAAATCTTACCCCCTATGTCGAGAGGCATTAAGAGTTTAGCAATGGGCGATTGGTTCCCATCGCTTTCTAATTGCAATGCACATCCAGGGGAAATCCAGTGTGATAGCGGACAGACTCAGCAGGACTCTCCTGTTACCTCATGAGTGGTCCCTGAACAGAGAGATTGCGGAGATGATCTTCTGCAGATGGGGCCAGCCTTGCTGCGACCTATTCGCCACTGCCAAGAGTACCAAATGCAGCAACTACTTTGCCCTAATTCTCCTAAAGGGGTAGCCACCCAGGGATGCACTGGTTCACGATTGGCCATCGGGATTACTCTACACCTTTCCCCCTTTCCACTCATTCCAAAGGTGTTACAGAAAGCCAGATGGTCGAGAAGCAAGATGATCCTCATTGTTCCGTATTGGCCTCGTCAGGTTTGGTTTCCCTTTCTACAAACCCACCTTTTGGAGGAACCTTGGATTCTGGATCCATTTCCGGACCTTCTGACCCACACTTCAGGAGAGTTCCATCCGTCCATCCACACCCTCAAGTTGACAGCTTGGCTGCTCCAATTCCACGACTAGCCAGGTGTTATTCTTTCACGCCAGCAGTAAGTCATACCCTGGCTTCTTCCCATAAACCCTCCACTAGGAAATTATACTCTAACAAATGGAAGAGATTTTCATGCTGAGCAGCTAAACGACATATTGAACCTCTTATCGCTCCTATTCCAGCAATTTTAGTGTTTCTCTCAAATCTGTTTGCAGAAGGTGCTGCGGCAGCTGCTATTAGGGTACAATTAGCTGCTATCTCCAGTTTTCATACAGGTGAAATGGGTGTTCCCATTATGTCTCACAGATTATGTAAGGCCTTTCTCAAAGGTACCTTTCTACTTAGGCCCCCGATTAAGGAGCCGATGACATCCTGGGATCTAAATTTGGTTCTAAATTCTCTGACTACATCTCCCTATGAACCTGCTTCCACTTGTGAGCTGAAATATTTATCATGGAAAACCCTCTTCCTTGTTGCCATTACATCGGTCAGAAGAGTTTCAGAACTGCAGGCTCTTTCAGTACGTCTGCCTTATATTGTATTTCATAAGGACAGTGTCTCTCTCAGAACTAATCCCTCCTTCCTCCCCAAGGTTTGTTCGGAAAGCAACATAAACCAATCCATGGAATTGCCAGTCTTTTTCCCCAATTACACCAACAAGGCAGAATATAAACTACACCAGCTTGATGTGTACAGACAGTTGCGTTTTAACCTGCATAGAACAAAAGACATTAGAAAGTCAGTCCAACTTTTTGTCTCTTTTTCTGATAAGAAGACAGGATTACCAGTCTCTAAGGTGACCTTGTCTAAATGGCTTACGGATTGTATCATCCTTTCATACCAAAAGAATGACATACAATTACCAGGGAAGATTAAAGTCACTCCACTAGGTCAGTCTCAACTTCATCTGCCTTTAAAGCAAGGTTTCCCTTAGATTCATTTTGTGCAGCTGCTACATGGGTGAAACCTCACACCTTTATCACTCACTACAAAGTGGACTTGGCCTCCTGGAACAGGGCTTCCTTTGGATCCACGGTACTGAAAAGTCTTTTATCCTGAGCCACCCTAGGGTTTAGGTGCTAGGGATGCTGTCCCAACCAGCAAAAATTATGGCAAGATGGACTACATAACATCCTAGAAGTTATGAACTTACCATAATGGTCCATGTTTGTGGTCCATCCTGCCTATATTCTTGTGTCCCACCCTCCTTCCCCCTCCTGTTCCTGGAGGAACTAGTGGACAAAAATTATCTGCCTGCAGAGATATGATGACTTTCAGCCTCTTCCTTGATTGAATTATAGTGATTTGTAAATATGTATATATATTTTTATGTATATATTATATATGTATATAGAAGATAAGGTGCTTCTTGCTGGCTTGCAAACGAGATCTGGGTATGTAGCCTGGGGCATCATGGGATAGGGATTAGCCAAGAGCCACTGAAAGCTCTCAAGCTTTAGTATTCGGCCGAGTCGGCTCCGAACCCAACCAGCAAGAATATAGGCGAGATGGACTTCAAACATGGAACGTTATGGTAAGTGCATAACTTCTAGTTCTAGTGGCAACAACTTCTGCCATAAGAATTTCAGAAATACAAGCCTTATCATGTAAACCTCCTTACCTGATTTTCCAAAAAGACAGAGTTTCACTGAGAACCAATCCTTCCTTTTTGCCTAAGGTTGTGTCAAAGACCAACATTAATCGGATTATTAATTTACCAGTATTTGTTCCCAACTTTGCTAACAAAGGTGAATACTGCTTACATGTATTAGATGTTCACAGACATATACATTTCTATCTACACAGAACTATGGATTTCAGAAAATCCGACCAGCTATTTGTGTCATTTTCATCTACAATACTTGACCAGCCAGTGAGCAAAGTGACACTAGCCAGATGGCTCAAAGAATGTATTTCTTTCATCTATAACAAAAAGACAATTAGTTCACCTAGGCCTTTAAAGGCACATTCTACAAGAGCTGTAGCCAGTTCAACAGTTTTTCAATCTAGAGCTTCTATGGATGATATTTGTGCAGCAGCAATTTGGGCTTCTCTTCATACCTTTATTACCTATTACAAATTGGATCTGGTCTACAGGGGAAGAGCATCATTTGGTTCTATGGTGCTCAGGAATATCCATCCTTCCTTGAGTCCTCCCAAGGTCTAGGTGGCTTCAGACTCTGTCCCATATGTCGAGGATAAAATGAAAATTGACAACATCAGATAAAGAAGTTATGTACTCACCATAACGTTCCATCTGTGTTGTCCATTTCCATTTATCCTTGACTCCCCTCCCTCCTTCTGCTCTTGAAGATTTTGGTGGAATGGATAATGGATGTATAAAACTTATTGTTATTCG
The DNA here is from genome assembly GCF_019279795.1 of Protopterus annectens. Taxonomy (NCBI): domain Eukaryota; kingdom Metazoa; phylum Chordata; order Ceratodontiformes; family Protopteridae; genus Protopterus; species Protopterus annectens. The sequence continues at coordinate 283,364,960 of NC_056751.1, forward strand.
TATATGATTCCAGATATGGTCTCAGTGAAGGCTTTTGGGGTTTTTCATTCTGTCTGTTTTTTCAGCAAACTCAATCTGGGGTAACTAGGAGAGGAGCATTGTGGGTAAGAATTAAGCTTGAGGGTTTTTAGCTTTTGCGAGATGTAGTAACAGCCGAGTCAGTTCCAAAGTTTGGAACCGAACCCATATATTATGGACAGGGTCCTGATCTACATAAGACAGAGCCCCTCACTATCACTCTTCAAGAGGAACCTTGATGAGTGGATGGGTAACAGAAAGTTCACACCGGGGATCACACCAACAGCACTACTAGATAGGGGCCAAGGGTACTAGCTGCTAGTACAAGGGTCTAGGGAACTACTAAAGGGGCGGTGAATACCGCACAACGTGGCTGGGCTAATATATGCATTCGGGCAGATAGCCCAGTACCAACCTATGAACCTATAAATGAAAATGGACAACACAGATGGAACATTATAGTGAGTACATAACTTCTTTTTTAAATAATATTATAACATGCTGGTTTGTCATTTGATCTGTTGGTGGAATGTCCTCACCCCATATGTTTCAAACAAACAGTAACTTATGAAGAGTTGTGATTTATCAAATTTTAGATTCATCACCTCAGTCTATGCTAATACATACTAATGTTAATAACACTTCCCAATGCATTATTACAGTCAACCTTTTTTACTAACCTATGTGCCCCCGACCCAGAGACGTATAATTATTAAGTGACTCAAGTGCTTATCTGTTTTAAGCCACTGTGTATTGCTAATTTTTTTTATATTCAAGGACATTATAACACCTGACAGTTCACTATTATTTCCTTTAGTTTTGGTCTCTGAGGCCAGTTGTAATTCACCCCCCCTTCCTTGTTATCAATAACAAAAGCTTTCAGGCCAGGAACTTCTCTAAGTAGGGACAGGTACTCAGATGTTATCCATGAAAAGCTCTGGATGAATTAGGGTTAACACATATATCTGATGTCTTTTTCAATCATTCCTCAACAGATGGGTCTCAGATCTGGTCTCAGATTCGGCTTTGGCCACTTCACTAGACTTTGGCTCCATAGCTCAAGCTCCTCCCCTTACCCACAATCCTGTCCTTAGCCTAGATTACATAAGATCTCATATGCCCCTTCAGACTTTGGACGTGGTCACTTGTAGCTGAAGTGTTCTTGGGTAGATAAGTGCTGCTTTTTTTTTCATTCTCCCTTGTAGTGTGTAATTCATTACCTTAACTCCCTTTATCCTCCCCTACACTGTAAGCTGATGTTGTCAATCTTCATTTATTCCTTGACATATGGATTCAGTTCTGAACATCGGAACCAACTCGGCCATTACTATAGCCCACAAGAACCAAAAACGCTGAAGCTTAAGTCCTACCCAGAATGCTCCTCTCCAAATTACCTCAGATCACATTTGACATTTTCCTGTGACAGAAGCGTCACCATAGCTCTCGAGCTAAGTGTGTTTTCTTTTCTATATTTCTACTTTTAGTATTGTTGTGTAAGGTTTTTTTCTGCTTAAGATTGCTTTTGTGTTTTTTTTTGGTATCCTATCCTGTTCTAATAGCTGATCTGATGTTGTCAATCTTCATTTTATCCTTGACAGGTGGGTTCGGTTCTGACATAGGAACCAACTCGGCTGTTACTGCAGCTCGCGCCTGTCAAAAACTCTCAAGCTTTACCTGTACCCAGAATCCCTTTCTCTCAATTACCTCTGATCTCATTTGTCTCTTTCTGAAAATGGTCACGTCTAGCTACTACCCTTGAGCTCTAGTGGGTTTAGGTAAATTTTTTGTCTTTTCTCTTACAGTTTCTGCCTGTTTTCCCTTTTCATATTTCCTTTTATCATCGTTGATACTTTTTCCCTTTACACTTTTGTGTATTTCCCACTGTCATTGCTGATAGATCCCCCTTAGTCATTTTTACATCCCTGTACATGCTTGTGTATTTTTACAGCTATCGTTTCGCTGATTGTCCCTTTTCCCTTTTTCATTTCTTTATAAAACTGAAAATATAGTAAAAAATAATATCCTTTTTGCTGTCACTTTCCCTTTCTTTGTGGAGTGATATTTTTCTTTAGCTGTTTTTTTTTTCTAGCTGCTTTCCTTGCTTTGATATGGCGGAGAAGGTAAGGGCTCCTCTGGTTTCAAAAAAATACCAGAAGTGTGGCCATAAAATTCTCTCGTCAGATTTTCACTCTTTATGTGTGTATTGTCTTGGCCCCCACCACTACAAGAAGAATGCAGAATTGGTCACACCTGTAGCCACTGGGCCCTTGTGGAAAAGCGTAATAACCTTATTTTAAAGGGACTTCTTCCTTCAGCTTTTAGTGAAGCCTTATCCGCTGTGGATAAAGCTAAGACAGATGTTTCATCATCTTCATCCTCTTCTACTGGAAAAACTAAAAAAAGAAGTCTGTTGGTTACGGCCTCCCCATTCGTTTTGAAAGCCAAGACATTGAAAACCGCAGTTCCACAAGTTCCCATGGAATCACAGGCCTCTGCTGCTGACACTCCAGTGCCGATGTCCATTCCAGCACTGCTTGCAATTTCAAGCCCTTTGACATTGAAGGCCTCAATACAGGAATTGACTACTGGATCACCTGCTAAGACCACTTTGCCTAAAACTACCTACTCTCTGTCAACTGATCCCTTTGCTAGGGAGTTCCCAGAAGCTATTTGCAGTGGTCTAAGTCCCCTTCCGCGTCGTCTATCTGCTGCACCAAAAGTCTTTCAGAACTTGATGCGGAGAGGCTAGTGAATAAAATTTTATGAGCTAGGGGACTTTCAGGGCCCCCTTTTGTTTCCAACCCCCTCAGGTCTTGGCTCCAAAACTTCTTTTACCTACTAACTACTTCTCCTCTAACCTGCTCGGAGGTCTTAGAGTTGTCTGTTCCAGACCCCCTGGTGCCGAATGTACCAGCTCCAGAGTTGTTTGCTTCTTCAGAACAGGTAGTTACCCTGAGCTCTTTGGCTACTTCAGAATGGAAGAACTCCTGGAGCCATAGCTACCCTGTCAGTTCCGGGGGGGACAGATCTCGACTCCAGGTTTTTCTGAGCCATTCCTATGCCTCAGAGCTTCGGCTCGAGTTAGTTTGGCTCCGGCTTTGGTCTTGAGAGTCAGTTCTTTGGAGTGGGAAGTGACCCCAGTTCTGAGGCAGTCTATTGCAGTTCCAGGCCCCTTCCCTCTTTAGGGGGGGTGCAGCCTTCAAGGCTTGCAGAGGGACCTTTCAATTGCAGGGACTCAGTTGGTGCCTTCCCCTCGGAACTGGTACCCCCCTCTAGTTCACTTATTCCTCCTTCCTTTCCAGTGGGACAGTGGGTGTTGAAGCTTCAGATGTCAGAGGCACAGGTGCTGTCATCTTCTGATACCTCACCAGATTATCCCCCTAAGGAGGTCCCTCAGAAAAAGAAGTGTAAGAGGAAGCACTTGGATTCCTCCCAGGATTCAAGTCACCAAAGACACAGATTTCGACGAGGGGTAAAGGTCCTCACGGTCACCCCTGAAGGTGTCTTGTTTGGAGACAACATGAAATTTTAAAACAGAGGGGGGTGGAAGTACCATAACCCTTTGTCTGAAGAGTCTATTTACCTGCAGGCTTTCGGCACCCACCCGTCTACCTCTTGGGTGACTCCACCAACTGATGAACTCATTCATTTGATTTCACAGTGAGTGTAAAAGGCTGCAGACACCATTGAGCCTATTCCTAAAAGACCAGATAAGATACTATCTTCCCCTGAAGATAAACAGCTTTGAGCCAAGGGATTAGCCACAGATGCTATGGTCATTACAGCCACCATTAAAAAGGAACTTGCTGAGGAGAGTTCCTCTGTCCATCCACCCAACAGGGAGTCTCAGGCTATGGAGAGATTTGGGAAGCAGGTCTACACTTCATCGACCTTCGCCATAAGGTCTTTGAAGTTTTTGGCACATTTCACCAGACTCCTATGGGATCTGATTAAGGAGTTGTCAGATACCCTGGCAGGAGCTGGAGCCGAGGGAGTCCAAGAGGAAGTGGCTTCCCAGTTGGCCACCCTGGAGTCTGTTTCCAATTCATCCATGAGGCTGATCATCCATATAGCTGAAGGGACATCTGCAGCAGCGAGTACATGCGTAGCCTTAAGGAGACACACCTGGATGTACCTATGTGATTTTCTGGAACCATTCAAGTCTTCTTTCATCAGTGCTCCCTCTTGTTTGGCCTGAAAGTGAAAAAGACTTTATCCAGGTGTGAAAAGGATGGCAAGACCCTTTCTGCTATGGGTTTACATTGTTCCACCCCAAAGGTAATTTTCTAGGAACTAGAGGAGTGGTGGAAGGGTCTATATTAAAACATCGAAGTTTCAGAACTTCAAATGTTCTAATATCAAATCCTATTCAGCAAAAGCTGAAAACATCGAACATACAGAACAGCGAAAATTTGCTGTTCCAAAACACATACACACAACACAAGCACACCAAACAAACAACAATCCACACACATACATCTAAAATCTTACACCTAACCCTACACTAAACTATACACACACCACTAACTATCCACTTACCTTAACCCAAACCCTAACCCTAAGGTCCGTCACCATCGCACACTCACCTCACCCGCTCCCTAACCCTAACTCACCTACCCCGCCCTAACCCTCATATCCACACAATCGCACACTTACCTGACCCATGCCCTAACCCTAACTCACCTAACCCGCCCTAACACTCACGGCACACAACCGCACACATACCTAACCCGCACCCTAACCCTAACTAACCTAACCCGCACTCAATTGCACACTTACCTGAACATGACCTGTAACTTTCCCCCACAGTGCTGAAAATACCGAAGCAACAGAAACGGACAACCAAATTCTTTCCCTAGGAAAAAATTTGGTTTTCTGTCGCTTCGATATTTTCAGCTTTCACTGAATAGGGTTCGATATTAGAACATTCGAAGTTTTGAAACTTCGATGTTCTAATATAGACCCGTGGTGGAAAATTGTGGATGTTCATCGTGTTTCACTGTTGCAATCCTAACCAATGGGTTATCCGACTCCTGGTAGCCCTCAATCGGCCAGAATACCAAAGGCAATTAAATATGACATCGGCTGTCATTGGTTGTAAAGGACGTCAGGACGTCTGATACAAAGGGAGACAGCCAATGTCACTTCCTCAGTCTTCCTTGCCACGGAGCCCAAAGCAGAAGCATTTCTTGCATGAGTGCTGGTCGGCAGTTTACCTTTTTTGCTTCCGACTACAAAGTTGAAGTCAACTACAGCTAAGTACCCCATTGGGGATCCTCTTTTCTTACCTTAACGAATGTCAGAAAAGGTTAATAACTGTCTTAGCCGTTAAAAGCAGATTCCCCATAGAGATTTTCATTCCCATTGCATTACTTGTTTAGGCCTTGACCACGACATTCCTAATTGTGATCTCTGCGCCTCCTTTAATCCGCATACTATTCGTTGTCGGGCTAAGCTTTTAGCAAAACATTTTGGAGTTTGGCCTAAGTTTGTCGGTATTGCGTCTGCTGGTCTTTAGGCTTTGGATATCCCCAAGAAAGGTAAGGATTAGGACCGCGACAGGCATCTGAAGGTCAAGTCCTTGGATGATGTTAAAATGGTCGTCAGTCATGCGGTAGCCAGTGAGGTGCTTTTGCAGCCCCTGCAGTCTGCGGATTTTCAACCGCAGGCCTCGGTTGAGACCATTTCAGAGTCCCCCAGGCCTCAGGCCTCCATTTTGCCTTCTGATCTTTTGCCTGTCGTCTCTTCAGCTAGATCCAGAGCCACTAAGCTGACTCCGGTGTCCAAAGCCTCCGCTCTTCATTCCATCAGCAAGCTCAAACCTACGACCTCTACTACAACTTCAGCGGTTGCCAGGTCTCCCGAGTCCTTCAGACTTGCATGTAAATCTTCCAGTCGTAAGCCTGTGAAAAAGCAGGCTCCAGTTTCTTCTCATTCCCCTCAATCCCAAATGGTTAAAATGGCTAATGACCTTTTGACTCTTATTAGGGGTTCACAGCCTCCTCCTTCTAAAAGGGGTAGGGATGTTTCTCCTGAGCCTTTGCCTTTTTCTAGTTCTGATTCTTCTAGCATTTCTGCTGATGAAGAGGAAGTTTCTCAGGCTTTTTCTCCTTTTGAGGATTCAGATGCAGAGGAGTCCATCCCTTCTGCTTCTCTCCCAGAGGACGTCTCTTTTGGTGATACGTTGAATACTCTCAGGGAGCATTTTAAATGGGAAGGTCAGGATTATCCCCAATCTAAGAAAAGGATTAGGGAGTTTTTGGATTTGCCTCCGCATAAGCCTCTGGCTATTTCCCCAGTGGTGGAAGTGGTTGATGATGTTTTTCTGGAAAATTCCTTGTCTCCAAATTTGATTCCTCCTGCTCCCAGGAAACCTGAGAGGTACTATAGTGTCCCCGATTGTCATCTGTTTCTTTTCAGGAACCCATTGGTGGATCCAGAGGTTATGTCTCAGGGCCCTAAAGGAGTTAAGGCCACTGTCACCAAAAATCCTGTTCCTTCTCACAGGGAATCTAGGAACCTAGCTAGGTGGGTGGGGTAAAAAAGTTTATACCTCTGCCACTCTTGCTATTAGGTCTAATAATTGTCTTTTTCATATGCTGAAGTACCAGCAGCACACATTGGAGGCTATTAAGTCTAGAATAGCAAGTTTGCCTCTTTTGGCAGAGAGTAAGGATATGCAGGATTTGCTGAACTCTGCCAGTCTTGTCACTAAACATTCTTTACATTGTTTTTTTGGCATTCTAGTAACCTCTTGCAGGGCTACAGCTACTGGATCTGTTATTAGAAGGCACGCTTGGCTCAGGGAACAACCCCTTTCAGATCCTGTCAAGGCTAAGCTTTTAGCTGTACCTTTGCATAAGGACAATCTTTTTTGCAGCAAAGCAGAGGAAGTGCTCAAGGAGATGGAGGATAAGGCCAAGTCTATGCAAACTGTTAAGGATTTTCTGCAAGTTCAACCTCCTTGCTTTAGCAGGAATTACCGTTCTAAGAGTTGGATGCTTCCTGATGCCAGCAGACAGAACCGTTTTAGGACTAGAGGTTACAAATCTTCTAGGGGACAGGTGGCTACCCCTCAAAGGACTAAGCATTGGCAGGCTTCCACTTCCAAGGCGGGAAGTTCTAAGCCTGCATCTCAATCAAAACACTCTCAATGACTTTATGCAACTTCTGCCTGTTCTTGCCTGCCTGGAGAGTCCTTTAGGGGGAAGGTTGGCCCTTTTTGCAAATGTCTGGGCCACTGTCACGGATGACAAATGGGTACTTAGAACTGTATCCCTAGAGCACAAGTTTTCTTTCCACACCTTTCCAGTTCCCAAATGATTCCCAGACACTCCACCAAGCCAAAGGGCAGAAGTAGAAAAACAAATTTTGTCTCTGTTTCATCTGGGAGCAATAGAATCAGTTCCTGATCAGCAGGTAGGCCAGGGTTTCTATTCCAGACTTTTCCTAGTTCCAAAAAAAGAAGGCATCTGGCGTCCTATCCTAGATCTATCCATTCTGAACTCTTTCTTGGTAATTCCAAAGTTGAAAATGCTCACTCTGCATCAATTGCTGCCAATGTTAGAAAAGGATTCCTGGCTGGTAACTTTGCATCTCAAAGAAGCTTATCTGCACATCCATATCAGGGAAAGTTGCAGGCAATTCCTTCATTTCAGGGTGGGCAAGCAATATTTTCAATTCTCTGCGCTGCCCTTTGGCTTATCTACTGCTCCCAGAGTTTTCACAAAGTGCCTGGATCCAGTCATTGCTTTTTGCAGGCAGAAGAAAAGTCAGGTTTATCCATACTTGGACGACTGTCTAATTCAAGCAAATTCTCAGGCACAGCTGTTAAAGGATCTAGAATTTGTAAAGACTCCTCTCTTCCCTGGGTTACACTCTCACGAGGAAAAATCAAAAATGGTACCATCCAGAGAGATAACATTCCTGGGAGTGAGTCTGAACACAGCCGCCCAGATGATATATCTCACCCAGGAGAAGCAGACAACTCTTTCAGTCTACTTCAAGGACTTGGCAAGCCTGTCCCAGCTCCCTGAAAGGAAATACCTGCAAGCTCTGGGATACATGGCCTCTTGCATTTTCATGATTCCATATGCAACACTGCATATGAGGAAATTGCAATGGTACCTCAAAAACATTTGGTGTCAACACACACAGGACCTGGATATGATGATTCCTTTGCTTCCATGTCTACAGACAGAGTTTCTATGGTGGGCAACAGCCTGTCTACAAAGCAAAGGCATGCCTTTTTGCCTACCTCCTGCCACTCAAGTTCTTACCACAGATGAATCGGACTACACCTGGGAAGCTCACCTGGATGGCAGATGCATACAGGGACGTTGAAATGCCCAGCAGATGCACCTACACATAAATCTAAAGGAGTTGATAGAGGTTCAGCAAGCTTTACTAGCTTTCAAGCATCTTCTTTCTCCAGGAACCCTGCTCATCAGAACAGACAACATCACAGTCATGTGGTACATCAACAGGCAGGGAGGGACTCATTCTTACCCCCTGTGCAGGCAGAGCATGAATATCTAGTCCATAGCAGCATCCCTGGGCCTGCATCTCCTAGCTCAGTTTCTTCCAGGAAGGCTCAGTGTTTTGGCAGACCAGTTGAGTAGACAAACCCTGGATCCTCATGAGTGGCAGCTGAACAGAGCAGTCTTTTACAGCATCATTTAATGTTGGGACACCTCAGGTGGATCTTTTCTCCTCCCCAGACAACCATCTTCTACCTCTTTTTTGCACCAGACAGCATCACAGCAGAGCCTGGATAGTGGATGCTTTGTCCTTCCCTTGGACGCTGCTGTCAGTTTATGCCTTCCCACCTCTTCCTCTTCTTCCCAGAGTATTATTGAAGATCAGGGACGAACGACCAAGGACTATTCTCATAGCTCCGGACTGGCCCAGACAGCATTGATATCCACTGCTTCGCAGTCTCTCCCAATTTCCTCCTTGGCATCTTCCTCTGAAGCCAGATCTTTGGGTTCAGAAAAGGGGAAGCATTCTACATCCTCATCTTCGGTCTCTCCATTTGGCAGCATGGCTCATTGTATGGCTCCTTCCTTTTCTTCTTCCCTTTCCCAGTAGGTGGTTGACGTTCTGAGAGAGGCTAGGAGGCCTAGCACTAGGAAGTCCTACCCTGGCAAATAGGAAAGATTCTCTCATTGGATGCAGGCTAGAGGGGAATTTTCTTCTCAGCCTACCCTTCCTCTGATCCTGGAATACCTGGATGATTTGCTTCAGGGTGGTCTTTCTTTTTCCTCTATCAAGATCCATGCTTCAGCCTTTTCTGCTCATTGTTCTTTTCAGCAACCCTTTTTCTCTCATCCCCTGATGAAAATGTTTCTCAGAGGTACTTGCAACTTAAAAGCTCCCAGAAGGGCACCTACTCCAGCCTGGGATCTTAACTTTGTTCTAGAGAAACTCACTCTTCCTCCTTTTGAGCCAGCTGCCACTGCAGAATTAAAGTTTCTCTCTTGGAAGACTGCCTTCCTCTTGGCTATAACTTCAGAAAGGAGGATTTCGGAGCTGCAAGCTTTGATGGCTGTGGAGCCTTTTCTTATTTTCCATGTAGATAGGGTCTCTCTGAGAACCAACCCCCTCCTTTATGCCTAAGGTGGTTTCTAGCCTGACTCTTAATCAGTCCATACACCTTCCTACCTTCTTTCCTAATCCTCGAAATAGAGGTAAAAGGATCCTACATTTTCTTGATGTGCACAGACAGCTCAGGTTTTATCTGGACAGGACTAAAGCCCTTCGGAAATCAGCACAGTTATTGGTCAGTTTTGCCCCTGGAACCCAGGGCAAGGCTATTTCTAAGCAAACCATTTCTAAATGGATTGCACATTGTATTACTTTTTGTTATTCCTTTCATGGCAAGGTTCCTCCTCAAGGGGTTAGGACCCATTCAACTAGAGCAGCTTCCACTTCTGCAGCCTTTTTAAGGGGTGTCCCTACTAAAGACATTTTGGAGGCTGCCAGATGATCTTCTGTTCACACTTTCACAAAGCATTACAATTTGCTTTTGTTTTCCAGAGCCAGGGCAGGGTTTGCCACTGCTGTTCTGCAGGGCATTATCTTCAATCCTTGATTCTGTTTGTTCCTCCTTCCTTTTCTCTGGGCTTTGGTAATCAACCCATTGGTTAGGACTGCAGCAGTGAAAGACGATGAACATAGTACAGTTGTGTACGCTTACCATAAATGTAGATGTTCGAGTGTATTCACTGTTGCAGTCCTGGTTTCCCTCACTCCTTCCCCCTTTTTGGTCCTGTCCTATTCTCTTTTCCTATGGTACAGGCTAAATTTCGTATTATTTGCCAAAGTTGCTTTTGGTTTAAGCCTTGTTTTCTGGTGGCTTCTGACTGTTATGGCAAGAAAGACTGAGGAAGTGATGTCGGCTGCCTCCCTTTGTATCGAACGTCCTGATGTCCTTTACACTCGACGACAGCTGATGTCATATTTACTTACCTTTGGTAGCCTGGCCGATCTTGGGCTACCAGGAGCCAGATAACCCATTGGGTAGGACTGCAACAGTGAATACACTCGAACATCTACATTTATGATAAGTGTACACAACTGTATGTTCAAGAAATCCCAAGGGCCTTCCCAAGACACATGTGGAGGGAGTTCCCCCAGGGGCAGAGGGAGAACCAAAACAGAAGATGCCATCCTCGTGGCAAAGGTGGTCTGCAAAACCAGGGCTTCCGGAATTCCTTCCCAGGCAAGCCCTTTTAGCGTCCCTGAAGGGAAGCCTGATTTTCTTCCTATGGAGGCAGTCGGGGATGCTTATCCTTGCACCTAAATGCCTGGATAAATTTAACAAAAGATTTTTTGGGTGCAATGGATTGTATCCAGAGGCTATACCATTCCTTTTTCTCAACCTCCTCCTGTTGAAAGGAAAATCCTTGATGTCCCACCCAATCAGACAGTTTTAGCAGTACAAGAAATCCGGAAACTGATGGACAAACGAGTCATCCAATAAGTCCCAGCAGACCAAAAAGTATCCGGAACCTACTCAAGATTCTTTTTAGTGCCAAAGTCAGGGAATTGGAGAACAATTTTTGATCTCAGTGTACTGAACAAATCTGTTTGGCAAACAAAGTTCTGGATGGTCATGGTACAGTCTATTTTCTCCTTTCTGAAGAACGATGACTGAATGTGCTCAGTAGATCTTTAGGATGTGTATTACCATGTAAACCTGGACAAATGCTCCAGAAAGTTCCTCTGCTTTCAGCTGGGAGCCCGTCATTACTAATTCAAAGTTCTGCCCATTGGAATCAGTACAGCCCTCAGGGTGTTCACCAAATACATGGCAGTAGCAGCAGCTTACTTGAGACTGCAAAGATTCGGAGTGTTTCATACTTGGACGACTGGCTCATAACTGCTTCAACCAAGCATCAGTTAGTAGTATCCAGAGACTACACCCTCAACATCTGTGCCCATCTAGGGATTACGATAAATCTACAAAAGTCACATTTAACCTCGATACATAATTTAGAATTCATGGGGGCAGAATCTACAAAAGTCACATTTAACCCCGACACATAATTTAGAATTCATGGGGGCAGTACTGAATACTCAAACAATGATAGCATCTCTTCCTCCAGAACGACATCAGAGAATTGTGGTCCAGGTTCAAAAGTTAATTCACAGAAAGAAGGCTCCAGCATGATTAGTCTTGCAAGCTCTAGGATTCATGGCAGCTTCTATAACTCTAGCCAGGTTACATATGAGAATTTTCCAATGGCTATTAGCCTCCCAGTGGTCTATCCTTCACCACCCGCTATCAGACCAAGTTCTGATCACTAACTGTTGCAAAATGGATCTTCATTGGTGGATATATTCTGAACAAATTCTTCACTGCCACCCATTTGTTTTTCCAGAGCTCACAGCCATAGTGACCATGGATGCCTTCCAAATGGGGTGGGGGTGGGGGGGGCATTATCTGGGCAAGACGATCCAAGGCACTTGCTCCCTATTAGAGGTCATCTTGCACATCAGTGTCCTGGAGATAAGAGAAGTGCTTCTTGTGTTGCAGGCTTTTCAGACACCTCTTCTTCAGGGGACTACTGCAATTCAAATGGACAATATGTCAGTGGGTTGGTACTTCAACAAGCAAGGAGGAACCAAGTTTTACCCCCCTTTGTCGAGAAGCCCTCAGAGTGTGGCAGTGGCTAACCTCATCCAACCATTTTCTAATAGCAATGCAGTGTGACTGAAGACAAGTTGAACAGATGCATCCTTCAGCCTTACTAGTGGTTTCTCAGTCTAGAAATAGCGAAAATGATATTCCATCATTGGGGTCAACCTTGCTGTGACCTGTTCCCATCTCCCCTAAGCAGCAAGTGCAGCAATTACTTTGCCCTGATCACCCTTCCTGGAAAGTCACCCAGAAACACTGTTCTCCACAAATGGGCCCCCAGTCTCCTGCATGCCTTTCCCCTGATACCTCTAATTCCAAAATTTTTACAGAAAGCACTCAGGTTGAAGAGCACAGTAATCCTCATTGCTCCCTTTTGGCCTTGACAAATTTGGTTCACCTTTCTTTGGCCTTATTTGATTTGATAACCTTGGATTCTGGACCCATTGCCAAATCCTCTGTCCCATCCAGATGGTCTTGTTCACCCAAACATTTCAAACCTCAAGCTGACTGCATGGTTCCTCCAATTCCATTAACTGCCAGGTGTCCTAATATTTCCTTTCCAGTACACCAAAACCTTTTGCTGGCGCTTAAATCTTAAATGGAAGAGATTTACAATTTAGGCTCATGAAAATCAAATTGATCCCTTTTCTGCTTCAGTAGAGCATGTTTTAGATTTCTTAGCATCTCTATTCCATCAGACTACAATTGTCTGAAATGTCTAATTTTCACAACAGTTTAGAAGAACATTCTTTCGCCTCTCACAGGCTTTGTAAATCATTCCTAAGAAGCACACTTTTGTTAAAGCCGCCTTTCAAAGGTCCAACTACTCACTGGGACCTGAACTTAGTACTACAGGCAAGTAATTCATTTCCCCTTTGAACCCTCTGTGGAATGCGATCTGAAGTTTTTATCCTGGAAGGCACTCTTTCTGGTACCCATTAATTCTGCCAGAAGGATTTCAGAAATCCAGGCCTTATCATCTGAATCTCCTTACCTAGTTTTCCATAAGGATAGGGTATCTTTACAAATGAACCCCTCCTTTCTACACAAGATAGTATCAGAGGCTAATATTAATCTGACTATTAATTTATTGGTCTTCTTCCCAAACCATTCTAACAAAGGAGAATATTCCCTGCATTTACTAGAAGTTCATAAACTATTACGTTGCTATGTTCACAGAACAAAAAATATATGACAATCAAGTCAAGTGTTTGTTTCTTTTTCCAATGCAAAGTTGGCAAGGCAGTCAGCAAGATTGTTGTGTCTTTCGGCTTTTCCCGGTTAGGGGTCACCACAGCGGAACTCCGGTCCGCTAATGATTGGCAGTTGATTTTTACGTGCCGAGTTGCCAGCCCTGATGCACAACCTTCAACGAAGGTACGCCCATTCACGCATGTCTCCACGCAGAAGACGCTCTAGCTGAGAATCAAAACGGACTGCGTCTTACTGTGAGGCGACAGCAGTCAGCAAGATTACCTTCTCTAAATGGCTGAAAGACTGCATTTCATTCATTTATGATAAGAATAAATTAACCTTGCCTAAATCTGTCAAAGCACATTCTACAAGGTCTATAGCCACTTCAGCAGTCTTGCAATCTAGAGCTTCAATGGATGACATATGTGCAGCAGTTACTTGGGCTTTTCCCCATACCTTTATTACTCATTACAAATTGGACTTGGTCTCCAGGGAAAGATAGGAGAAGATCATCCTTTGGCTCGATGGTGCTCAGGAATATACTTCCTTGAGTCCACCCAGGTTTTTAGGTAGCTGGGGACTCTATCCCATCTGTCAAGGGTAAAATGAAGATTGACAACATCAGATAAAGAAGTTATATACTCACCATAACGTTCCATCTGTGTTGTCTATCTTCATTTATCCTTGACTCCCCCCATGTGTGTGTGTGTGTGTGTGTGTGTGTGTGTGTGTGTGTGTGTGTGTGTATGTAAATATATATATATATATATATATATATAGATATATAGATAGATATGGATATATATCTATGTAGTTTACCATGAAAAGGTCGAGATTAAGAATGTAATCATTTTTTGTTCGACCCACATAGGTTCATAGGTAGGTACTAGGCTGTCGGCCCAAGGGCCTATGTAAGCTTAGCCAACAAGGTTCCCTGGCTTACGCCACAAAAGAAAGTTATTTTCCTGTGCCACTGTTGAGCAGAGACACAGAAGTGATCCCCAGGGTGTATTTCCTATTTCCCATCCACTCATCAAGATTTTTCTTGAAGAGTGCTAATGAAGAACTTTGCTTGACATAGATGGGTAGCCTGTTCCAGAGTATGGGAAGTCTCTGGGACAGGAATCTATCCCTTCAGCATGTCCTGTTTATTGTGATGACAAGGTTTAGGTCCCTAGAGTGTGTAGCTAGGAGGGATTGGGATTTCTTTAGGTGTAGCATGTCCAACAACTCTGGGTTTGACATATCTTTATATGTTAGGCAGAGATCTCCTCGGAGTAGGCGATATGCTATGGAGTAAATCTGGAGTTTTTTGAGGCGGTCAGTGTAGGGCATTTGTTTGAGGCCAGTAATCCTCTTTGTGAGGTATTTCTGTGGCCTTTCCAGCTGCTGCAGATGTCTTGTGAGGTACATTCCAAAAGGGGAGTTGTACTCTATAATGGGTCTAAATGAGTGTCGAGTAGAGGGGAACAATGACCTCTTTTTTCCTGGATGAGAACCCTTTTATGATGAGGTGTGCCACGTAGAAGGACTTCCTGACTACTGTGGTGATGTGACTATCAAAGGAGAGACTACTGTCCACCTGGGTCCCAAGGTCTCTTATCACGCATTCGGTGTTAAGTAGATTGCTGCCTATGTGGTAGTTCATGGGTACAGAGTTTTTAACCAAAGGGGATGTCACTGCACTTTTTGGCATTGAGCTTGAGGCCATGGCTCTGACACCAGGCATCTGTCTCAGCGAGGCCCTTCTGTAGAATCTCCACATCATTTGGGGACTTGACTATGGCTCCTAGTTTGCAGTCATCTGCGAACTTCATTAGCCAGAGGCCTTCTGTGTTAGCCTGTACTTCAGAGAAGTAGATACCAAACAGGAGTGGTCCCAGGATGGAACCCTGTGGTACTCCACTTGTCACTGCTTTGAGGTTAGATTTGGAGTCTGCAACTTTTACAGTGTGGGTTCTGTCAGTGAGCCAGTTGGCAACCCATCTTGTGACGTAGGGATTTATACCTAGTTTAGTGAGTTTAGCTATAATTCCAGAATGGGGGATGGTGTCGAAAGCCTTGGCAAGGTCAAGATAGGCTGTGTGAACCACCTTACCCTCATCTACGGCTTTGGTGACTGCCTCAAAGAAGTCGATCAGGTTCAGGAGGCATGATCTGCCTTTTACAAACCCAAACTGGGTGGGATCCAGAGTTTGGAGGTTACCAATGTCTTTGTTTATGAGTTCCATGATGATACATTCCATGGCCTTGCAGACCAGGCTCATCAGGCTAATAGGTCGATAGTTCCCAGGATCAGTGGTGGCTCCCACTTTGTGGAGTGGGATAACTGTTGCTGTGCGCCATTCAGTGGGCACAAAGCCTGATGTGAGGCTATTACTGAACATGGTGCTTAAGTGGCGAGCCAGTTTGTTCTGAAGTTCGTGTAAAACGCAGCCTGGGATGTTGTCCGGTCCCATGGATGCTGTGTTTTTGGCTTTAGAGAGTGCAGCTTTTACCTGCGTAGTTGTGATTATAGGGACTCTGCATTCTTCCTGTATAGATATGGGCCCTTTAGGGGGTGAGGGGGGGGGTAAAGTTAGCACTGAACCTATCTGCCAGGATGTTGGCAATATCAGTTGGTTCTGTAATTTTCTTGGCTTTGTGCTGTAACTCAGAGCAGATCTGGGTGTTGCCATCGAGATTCTTGACATAGCTATAGAATGCTTTGTGGTTGTCCTTGTAATTAGTGGTGATTTTGTTTTCGTAGTCAGCTTTGGAGGATCTTATAAGGGATCTCAACTTCTTACTGAGGCTGACCAGGGAGCTCCTCCACTCATGGGATTTTACTTCCTTTTGCAACAGTTTTGTCCTTCTGTTGTACAGTTTGTTTATGGCAGGGGACCACCAGACTGGCTTCCTTTTTTTAGAGGATAACGTCTTGGTTCTCTTTGGGATAGCACGATCCATGCACTCGTGTAAGTGCTTACAGAGTGCATTTGTGTAGGATTCATCAGTTGTAACTGTATTGTCCATCTGCATGGGTGTCATGATTTTGTGAGACATCCTGCATATCAATTAGCTTACAATGTCGAATGTCATACTGATGAATGCAAAGTTGGTATTATTCGATGTCCTGTTTCACCTGCCTGCCTTTTCAGCCATACGAACATACACAGATCATACTGTACAGCGCTGCAACTCATGTATTTGCAAGCCCCCTGCACCCCCTGTGGGCGCACCCCAACCCCCTGCAACTATATATTCCAACTCCAAGATCACACTACAGTGAGGAGAAGGATTAATTTCCCAATCTGCACTGTACCGCTATCTCTATTCGTTACATCAACCACGTATAAGCGACTACACAGTGGCATTCACTGTACAGGACACTTGGAGACTTGAAGGTCGGCAATACAGGAATCAGCCAACTTCAGTTCAACATTCCCTTTTTTGACGAACCTTCATTCTTCATTTTGATGGTAAACCTATAAATATATATATATATATATATATATATGTATATAGATTCACTTTATAATCTCAAAATACTGAAACATCAAATTTCAGTGTATCGAGACTATAAAGTCGAATCTGCAAAATACTGAAACCTCAAAACCGCTATAGTAAATATCACGAAGTTAAACACACCATACACCACACTACACATTCACCACACTACCCACAATACCAAAAACAAACAAAAAACACACAAACATAAAATCACAAATTAACAAACCTACACTACAAATAAGCAGGGGGGGCAAGCCCCCCTGCACCCCTGCTACTTATCTATACTAACTCCGAAGTCGCACCAAATAGAAAAAGACAGCAAACTCACAACTAGACATTCTACAGTCCCTCGCACACACACGTCACATATATACAAACACCACCACATTCAACACTTAAACACTCATACTTTTACCTGCCTACCCTAACCCACATGTACAAGTTCCAAACACATTCACATACACTCAGATACCTATCCAAAACTCTTAGAAAATAATCACTTACCTTAAATTACACCTAAATCCACACACTAAACCGGACACCATCCACATAATACATTCCACGTCACAAACCATAAAACCATAACCGCGAATTTGACATATCTGGATTCGCGGTTATGCACTTTCACTATTTTGAACATTTGACTTTATAGTCTCGAAATACTGAAATTCGATATTTTAGTATTTCAAGATTATAAAGTGAATCAATAAATATATATATATATATATATATATATATATATATATATATATATATATATGTGTGTGTGTGTGTGTGTGTGTGTGTGTGTATATACAGTTTATTTTTTTCTATGTCTTATGCAAACTCGGGATTCTGGGTAGAAATGAAGCTTCAGAGTTTTTGGCTGGAGTGAGCTGTAGTAACAGCCAAGTCGGTTCCAATGTTGGAATCGAACCCATCTGTCAAGGATAAATGAAGATAGACAACACAGATGGAACATTATGGTGAGTACATAACTTCATTTTTCATCTCCTCTTCACTTGTACTACCATTGTTGGTAGTCATTCTTTACTTTCTGTTCTTGTTTAAAAAAAAAAAAAGGAAGAAAAGAGATTGTATTAGTGTGCGTTTTTCTTTCTATATTGTAGTCTTATTTACCATTGTTGGTAGCTTTCCATACCTTCAGGTATTCCTCTGTCCTCTTTCTCACTTTTATAGCATGGTTTTGTGTGTGTGTGTGTGTGTGTGTGTGTGTGTGTGTGTGTGTGTGTGTGTGTGTGCACACGTTTCTTGTGGTTGAATCATGACCGATAAAGATAAAGGTACCACCGGGTTTAAGAAATACCTGAAGGATAAGTGCAAATTGTCCATTTCTGATGGGTACTCTCTGTGTGTTTATTGTCTGGGCCTGGTGCACTTACAAGAAGATTGTTCCATTTGTCATGGTTTTAGTCACCAGGCCCTGGTAGAAAGGAAGAGTAAGCTGTTGCTGAAGGGGATGATGAAATATTCCTTTGAGGAGGCCTTATCTGGTCATTTGTCTAAAAGCAAAATGGATATCTCTTCCTCTTCTTCCTCATCTTCAAAGTCTGATAAACCCAAGAAGAAGAGTCTGTCGGTGCCAGCTTCTCCCCTTGGTGCCGACAGTCAAAAGACTTAAAACTTTGGTTCCCTCTACCAGCGAAGAACTGACAGTTAGTTCAAAGGACACTTTGGTGCTGACTTCAGCACTAATAGTGTCTTCTCCATCAGTGCCAAAGTAGCCAGCACAAACACAGAACCTGACAATGGAACCGACAGTCTTGTTGCCGTCTCACATTTTGGCACCATTATCTTTAGTGCCAACTGAGAATACTGAATCTTCTTTCCTTGCTCTTCGTAGGACCAGATACTCCCTATCAGTAGACCCCTTTGCAGGTCAATTACCTAGTCCCTTTTTGGAAAGACTGAAATCTCCATCTACCTACTCAATTCATTCCACCAAAAGGTTAACAGAAATGGATGTGTTGAGGTTGGTAGATCAGCTTCTTGAGGCGAGGGGACTTTCAGGTACTTCCCATGGTTCTACTCCCATTCAGAGCTGGAGCTCTTCCTTCTGCAACTCCACCTAGTCTTCTTCCTCTGACCTCCTCAGAGGCCTTAGAGATCCCAGCACCGAGTTTCCCAGTGCCAACTGCTTTGGTTCCAATGAGAGTTTTATCTCCAGTTCCAATTTCTACCCTAACTTCTTTGGCTCTTTTGGATATGGATAACTCTTGGGGTCAAGCTTATGCTGTTGGCTCTGGGGAGCAGAGCTCATCTCCAGATGCTATGTTGTCCTGTCTCACCTTCATTCTTGCTGGTTGGGTTCGGAGCTGATCCATGGCTCCGACTCAGCCATATACCAAAGCTCGAGAACTTCTACTGGCTCGAGGCTACAACCTATCCCAGGATGCATCACGGCGGTTCCCCAGATCTCGTTTGCTGCTTGAAGCATCAGGATTGTCTTCGCTGGCTCAGGCTAGTCATTACTTTTATTATACACTTTTCTCTTTATCTTTGACAAAAACTGTCTTATTAGAGTCTATTAACACCTTCCCTTACTAAGTAGTGTCTTCCTGTGTGTTGTTTTTCATAACCTGGGTGTGTTCTTCGGCTGTTTCTCTTTAGGGCCCCTTTCTTCTTTATCCCTTAGAGAATCCATTTAAATTAGAGGATTCTTTCTCTTTAGCCAGTTTTTTCTTTCAGGGCTTCTTCCCCTTTCCTTAGGAGTCACCGTTTAAGTTAGAGGTGTCCTTGGGTTGGAGGAGACTGTCATTTAACTTAGAGACTTCTCCTGCACCCACCCTTTCTCTCCTAGTGTAAAAAAAAAAAAAACACTCTTTTACATTTGCTCGATACTGTTGTTATTGTTAGTGTTATTGTTGTTGCTAGTAGTTGGTTTCCTTGGTATCTTTCATGATGTCTAAAGAATCTGTTAAGGAAGTGAGACAATATGGGTTTAAAAAGTACGATTCTTGCACCCAGAAAATGTCTCTAACGGACGGACAGACAAGTTGTGTGTACTGTCTAGGAGCAGTCCACCTGCAAGATTCTTGCTACATTTGTCATGGGTTTAGTGCAAGTGTCCTACAGGAAAGAAAAAATAAACTCTTTTAGTGATTTGTTGAAAAGCCCTTTTGAAGAAGGTAATCAGGCCTCTAAATCGGGCAAGACAAAAAAAGTCAGCTTCATCGGCTCGGGTGTCTGAGCTGTCATGCAGTCATAAGGAATAAGTATCTTCGGAGCCGAAGGTTATCGGTTCCGACAAACCTGGCCCTGTCTTGGTTCCATCTGAGTCCTCGGAACCGTCATGGAGCCAAGAAAGGAGTCGGTCACCGTCATTGGAAAGTACAGTTTTGTACCTACCATAAATGTAGATGTTCGAGTGTTCACCCTGCTGCAGTCATCACACTTGGGGGTTATCCTGTCATCAGGCGGTCCCGCAGTCGGCCGGATTTCCAAAGTCTTGGTCCGACGTCGGTTGCTGTCGCCTCATCCCTGACGTCAGTGTGCCAGGGGTACATATATTGCAACCAACGCCATTTTCTTCAGTTTTTCTTGGCCCAGATGTCAGGTGCCCCCAAAAAGGTGATCAGAATTAGTACCAAATGGTGTGAACACTGCATAAACACAAAATCCCTTCAGCTATAAGCAAATACATCAGTAAGACATAGCAGAGATTTAGCCAGTAGATCAGATGGGTTGGAGGGAGGGTAACCTGGACTGCAGCAGGGTGAACACTCGAACATCTACATTTATGGTAGGTACAAAACTGTACTATGTTCATCATGTTACCCTGCTGCAGTCATCATACTTGGGTTGAATCCCAAAGCTAAGGTAGGGGGGAGGTATCATAGAGGGTTAGTGGAGGCAATGAGGCCCTGCAGAACTGCAGTGGCGAAATCCGCCCTGGACTTAGAGTAAAGAGGTAAGTGATAGTGTTTGGTGAAGGTGTGTACAGAACTCCAAGTTGCAGCTTCTAAAATTTCCTTGGTAGGAACCCCCCTGAGAAAGGCTATAGAGGTAGCTGTTGCCCTGGTAGAGTGGGATCTAATGGTAGGAGGAACTGGTTTCCCATGATGGGTATAACAGAACCGTATGCAATGGCCTATCCATTTAGAAATGGTTTGTTTGGATATAGCCCTCCCTTGAGAAGCTGTAGCATAGGATACAAAGAGCTGGTCAGTTTTTCTGAAAGCCTTAGTTTTATCCAAGTAGTAACGAAGCTCCCTGTGAATGTCCAAGGAGTGCATGAGTCTCTCACCTTTGTTCTGTGGATTGGGGAAGAAAGTGGGTAGGTGGATGGTTTGATTTAAAGCTACACTGGAAACCACCTTAGGCATGAAGGAAGGATTAGTTCGTAGAGAAACTCTGTCTTGATGAAAAATGAGGAAAGGTTCCACTGCCATTAGTGCCTGTAATTCTGAGACTCTCCTAGCAGAAGTTATTGCCAGGAGCAGGGCAGTCTTCCAAGATAGGAACTGAAGGTCTGCAGAGAAAGCTGGTTCAAAGGGAGGTAGCGTTAGTTTTTCCAGAACAAAGTTGAGGTCCCATGTTGGTGTAGGAGCTCTTCTAGGTGATCTAATGTTTTTTGCCCCTCTGAGGAACTGTCTTAGAAGAGGATTTGAAAATAAAGGTGGATTTGTGTCGTAGTGAGCTGAAATAGCTGAAGCATGGATTTTAATTGAGGAGAAGGAAAGTCCTTTGTGCAACATCTCACCTAAATACTGCAGAATGTGAGGCATATGAGGCTGAGTTGTGTCTTGGCCTTTAGCTTGGTTCCAGGCAGAAAACCTTTTCCATTTCTCCGAGTAAGCCTTCCTGGTGCTTGGCCTCCTGGCTTCCAGAATAACATCCAGAACTGCTTGTGAAAGAGGGGCTGGTTGGATGTTTAATAGATTTGCCATGCAGCCACGTTTAAGGTTTTGAGTTGGCTGTGTAGAATCTGTTTGTTTTGTTGCGTGAGCAAATGGGGTATTTGAGGCAATATCCATGGTGGGCTGTGAGCCATATTCTTCAATAGCCGGTACCAGTGCTGGCGTGGCCAGTCTGGGGCTATGAGAATCAGTCGTGGTTTCTCCTTTTTGACCTTCAAAAGAACCTTTGTGAGAAGAGGTAATGGAGGAAAGGCATATGCTGTCAGGTTTTTCCAACTGAAGGAGAGAGCGTCCACTTTCCAAGCTTGATGGTGGAATGTCCTTGTACAAAATTTTGTCAGTTAGTAGTTTTGAGGACTGGCAAACAGGTCTATATTTGGAAAGCCCCATTTTTGAGTTATCATTGTAAATATTTGTGGGTCTAGTTTCCACTCGTGGGGATCTTTGATGTTTCTGCTTAGGTCGTCTGCCAATGTGTTTTTCTGTCCTGGCAGGAATTGAGCTTGTAACTGGACTTGGTAGGCCAGAGCTGTGTTCCATAAGATTATTGCTTGCCTGCAAAGAGGGTAGGAATGTGTGCCCCCTTGTTTGTTTATGTACCACATTACTGTGGTGTTGTCCGTCTTTATTGCAAGTTGTCCTGGATGTAGTAGATCCTTGAAGGCTGTCAGAGCTTTCTGTACAGCTAGCATCTCTTTTTGATTTATGTGCAGTTTTCTTTGTTCTGCAGTCCATAGGCCTTGAATGCATTGTCCTGCCATGTGTGCCCCCCAGGCATAGTCTGAAGCATCTGTTGTGATAGTTTGCCTGGTTGGGGGCAAGGTGAAAGGCTGACCCTTGTTGAGGTGACATGCCTGTGACCACCATAGAAATTCCTGTTGAAGGCAGGGAATGAGAGATATCACTGTGTCCAAGCTGTGACTGTGTTGAGACCATACGCTTTTTAGGTACCACTGTAATTTCCTCATATGCAGTTTTACAAATGGTATTATCAGAATGCAAGATGCCATGAAGCCCAAAGCCTGCAGAATTTTTCTTGCAGTTAATTGGGTCTTTGTTGCCATTGTCTTGAAATATTGAGTCAGTTGTAGTCTTGTCTGGTGTAAGATAAGCCTTCTGGGCCGTTGTGTCCAAGCTGGCACCCAGGAATGTCATTTTTTGTGAGGGTACTAGTTTTGACTTCTTTTCGTTTACTGTGTACCCCAGACAATTTAGTAGATGCTTCACAAAAGCCAGATGATGTAAGAGAATGTCTTTTCTTTCTGCTTGGATGAGGCAGTCGTCCAGGTATGGATATATTTGAATTCCTCTTTGTCTGCAGTATGCAATTACTGGTGCCAGGCATTTTGTGAAAACTCTGGGCGCAGTAGATAAGCCAAAGGGCAGTGCAGAGAATTGATAATGGGTTGAACCTGCAATGAAACGGAGGTATCTTCTGCAACTTTGTCTGATAGGGACATGCAGGTATGCCTCCTTGAGGTCCAACGTTACCAGCCATGCTTCCTTGCCCAACATGGGAAGTAGCTGCTGTAGTGTTAGCATATTGAATTTGGGAACTTGTAAGTAAGTGTTTAGAATTGAAAGGTCCAGAATTGGTCTCCAAGCATTGTTTTTTCTGGGTACTAGAAAGAGCCTTGAGTAAAATCCTTGGCCTTGCTCTCGAGTCGGTACACGTTGAATGGCTCTCATGGTCATGAGAGCTGTAATTTGTTTTTGAGCCTCTGCCCATTGATTTTGTGGCAGGTTTGGCATTCCTCTTTTCATTGGCAAGGTGTGAAAGTGGAATCTGTATCCTCGCAAAATTATGTCTAGGACCCATTTGTCCTTTGTGACCATGTGCCAGTTGTCTGCAAAAAGTGCTAGTTTTCCCCCCAAGGGGGCTGACAAAAGAACTTTGTTTGGCCAGCTGAGGTGCAAGTCATTGAGTTTGCCTTCTGGTGGGTTGAGACCTGTCTTCTCCTCCCTTCTGGGTTGAAGTGCCCCATTGGCAAGGTTTATACTGGGCTTGTGGTTGTCCTCTGCCCCTTGGACGCCTGTATTTACCCCTCTGAGGCCTGTCAGTGGCTGGAAAGAACCAATTTTTTGTTGGCCAGTTTCTGCTGAAGCGAGGGGGTTGTACTTGTAGGAAATCTTTGACTGTCTGCAATGATTTCGCCTTATCTTCCATTTTCTTTAAAACTTCTTCTGCTTTAACTCCAAAAAGAACATCCTGCTGTAAGGGACCATCTAGTAGTTTTGCTTTAACATGATCAGGCAGACTTTGTTCCTTTAACCAGGCATGCCTACATATAACTGATCCAGTGACAGCTGCTCTGAAGGAGGCCTCCAAAGAATCAAACCCACATTGTAAGGTATGTTTGCCCACCTGCTCAGTGGCGTGCAACAAATCCTGTACTTCTTTCAATTCAGATTGTTGAGGGAGGGAGGTTATCTTTTGTTTTAACTGAGAGATTAGAAATTGCTGATACTTAAGCATATGAAATTGACAATTTAGTGCTCTCATAGCTAATGTGGCTGAGGTGTAAACCCTTTTCCCCCACCTGTCTAGTGCTCTTGAATCCCTCTCAGAAGGTACTGGGTTTTTAGCCATGGAAGCCTTAGCCCCCTTGGGACCCTGGGAGATAGTCTCTGGGTCAGCTACTGGGCTTTTGTAAAGAAATTTGTGGGAATCAGGTACTCTGTAGTATCTGTCAGGCTTAGACAGAGCAGGAGGTAGAGAGTCTGGGTTGAAACTGGATTCTAAATAGACATCATCCACAATGTCCAAAACAGGTGGGATGGCTAAAGGTCTGTGTTGTGGGGAGTAAAAGAAACTCTCTGAGCCTTTTCTTGGAATCAGAGTAATCCTGACCTTCCCAGTGAAAATGTTCCCTCATAGTGTGTAACGTTTCCCCAAAAGAGTAGTCTTCAGGAGGGGAAGCTGAGGGAATAGAGTCCTCAGCATCAGAATTTTCATAAGGAGAGAAGGAATAGTCTTGGTCCTCAGAGGAATCCGAAGAAATAGACAGTTGCTCAGAGGAAGCAGAATCTTCCTCTTGTCTAGGCCTTTTGTCAGGAGGGGGCTGTGAACCCCTGATAAGAGAAATCAAATCTTCAGCCATTTTGAGCATCTGTTTCTTAGGCATAGGGCCTTGAACAGGAGACTGAAGTGTAGTCTTTTTAGATTTAGAAGGAGTCTTCGACTTAGAAAACGTTTTGACTGTGAGAGTCGTCGGTCTAAAAACACCTTCAGAAACCGATGGCGTTTCAGAAGAACCGACGTCCTTAGAAGGTAAATCGTCGGAAGTGCCTGAAGTAAAAGGCTGCGTCGGCCTAGTACATTCCGTCAAAATATCCGTAGCTGACTCGGGTTCCAGAACTGTGGTAGTCAGGGGCTGCGTCGGAGCCTCACTGAGAACCGGAGAACCAGAGACCGGATCAACCGAGGCCTCGGAATCTGGCTTAGGCCTGGGCTGTCAGTCCTTATCCCTGCGCTTTCTGTGCACACCAGTAGTCGGTAGCTCCGACGGCATGTTATAGTTACATTTTCTACCAAAATAGTGTCGTGCAAAATCAAATCGTCTTTTAATAGTACGTTTATTAAACCTAGCACAAAATCGACAAGAACTGATGTCGTGATCATGGCCTAGGCAAGGTATGCAATAAGAATGAAAATCCTTATGAGGTATTTGCTTCCCACAAGAAATGCAATTGTTAACTTTTTCTGACATCGGTCTGAGGCAAGAAAAGTTTCCCCAACGGGGTACTTAGCTTTGTAGAAGACTTCGGTCTGAAATTCGAATTCGACAATCTCAGGAGTCGGCCGACCGGCACTTGCGAACTGCTTCTGCTTCGGGCACCGCGCAGCAAGAAAGACTGAAGAAAATGGCATCGGTTGCAATATATGTACCCCTGGCACACTGACGTCAGGGATGAGGCGACAGCAACCAACATCGGACCAAGACTTTGGAAATCCGGCCGACTGCGGGACCGCCTGACGACAGGATAACCCTCAAGTGTGATGACTGCAGCAGGGTAACACGATGAACATCCAGTATGCTCAGTGCCGCAATCTTCCTTATTACGGTCTGTGGCAGGTTGTCACAAGTCATCGACCCATTCCTCTCGGTCCTCCAGAAGTTTATTGGACAATAACGTGGAGCGGGTGGTGAAGAGGTTGCTGTGGACGTGGGCCCTGGCAGAAATTCGTTTGAACCCAGCCCTTTGGAACATGGAGCTGACCACTGTATCTCAGGTGCCATCTACTCCTCCTCCGACTCTGACGAGTTCGAAGCCAGAGTGTCAGGAAGTCATTGTGGTGGAACCGGTGGAGCCAGTAATCACCCATTATATCTCAGCTCCAACGTCTGCTCTGATCTCATCGACGCTGTCTTCCATCGAGGGATCTGGGAGCCGTCACTCCCTGGTCGGCTCCGGGGGGTCGAGTCAGACCCTTGTTGGAACCATCTCTCCCACTTGGCGCTTCAGCACAGGTAAGTTTGGCTCCCACATCAGCCTCGGAGCCAACCTCCTCGGCACCGGAGAGATCTCCCGGTCCCTCGGGACTGGAATATCTTTTGGCCCAGAATCGTGGTGCCTTCGAGGTGTTGAGGAGTGTGCTCTCCACTGAGTCTGCTCCACCTTCGGCTCCAGCCACTCTTCCTCCTAAAGGGCCAGCGTCTACTGCTTCATCATCCCTCCATCAGCCCCAGAGTAGAGAGTCAGTGCCCCAGGAAACCCCAATGGGTGGAACCTCCTCTTCTGACACCTCCCCGGAACATCCCCCGAGGAGGTCCCTATGAAGAAACAGTGTAAGAGGAAGCACATAGACTCCCCTGAGTCTGTCACTTCTGAAACCGACTTAGAGGATTCAGAAGGGTCCCCATGGTCGCCCTCTGAGGATGTCTCCTTTTCAGACATCCTAGAGATCCTTAAGCAGAGGGGCAATTGGAAATCCCCCTCCCCTTCCAAGGATGAGTCGGTATACCTGGAGGCATTTGGCTCTCACCCCTCCACCTCTTGGGTGTTTCCACCCTTCAAACCGCTCCTGGGTGTTGTAAGTCAAAAGGTGTGGGACTGTCTGGAGTCAGTGCACCCCGTTCTGAGGAGGCCAAATAAATTCATTACAGCCCCAGAGGATAGACAATACTTAACAAAGGGAGGTCCAGTAGATGCGATGGTGGTGGCAGCAGCCACAAAGAAGGAGTTAGATGAAACTTCTGCATCTGTCCATCCACCGAACAAGGAGTCTTGTACGATGGACAGATATGGGACGAGTATGTTCTCCTCAGTGGCCTTTACCCTACGGTCGCTGAATTACTTATCACATTTCACCCTACTCCAGAGGGCTCTCCTTAAAGAGCTAGGAGATACCCTACAAGGTGCTACAGCCCAGGGTTTATCAGATAAGATAAATTCCCAGCTTTCGACCTTAACCTCGATTATGAACTCCTCCATGTGTCTCATCTCCTACGCAGCCGATGGAGCAGGCAGGGCAGCAGGCACAGGAATAGCTCTTAGGAGACATTCCTGGATGCGCCTTAGCAAGTTTGCTGAATCCTTCAGATCTTCCTTTATTGACGCCCCTTTTGATGGCTCATCCTTGTTCGGGCTGAAAGTAAAAGAGACTCTCACCAGGAGCCAACAAGATGGCAAGACTCTATCTGCTGTCAGAGTACATTTTTCTGCCCCTACCAGACCTTATCCTAAAGGTCAAAAAAGTGGAAAAATGTGGTTC
Organism: Protopterus annectens; assembly: GCF_019279795.1. Classification (NCBI taxonomy): domain Eukaryota; kingdom Metazoa; phylum Chordata; order Ceratodontiformes; family Protopteridae; genus Protopterus; species Protopterus annectens. The sequence goes on from NC_056751.1 coordinate 283,392,384, forward strand.
CGGACGTCCAAGGAGCCTTGTTGGACACTCGTGGTGATCCTTCCCCCAGGGGCAGAGGGGGGAATAACAATGGAAGACGCCATCCACGTGACAGAGGGGGTCCGCAAAACCAGAGAGACAGAGATACGTTCTCCGGTTGGCCCTTCCAGCGCACCTGAAAGGAGGCCTGACTGCCCGCCTCTGCAGGCAGTTGGGGGAAGACTCTCACTGGACCCAGAAGTCTGGCTACAATTGACTCAAGACAAATGTGTACAGTCCATTATATCTTGGGGTACAACATTCCTTTCCATTGTCCACCTTGTCCGTCAAAGTCTATCCCAGACATTCCACCCGGTCAAAGGGATCAAGCAACCCTAGAAATTCAAAGGTTGCTAGAAAAAAAGAGTCATCTGAGAAGCCCCGCAGACAAGACTGGATTCGGAATTTACTCAAGGTTCTTTTTAGTTCTAAGAAAGATAGGGGACTGGAGACCAATATTGGATATCAGCAGACTAAATAAGTCGTTAAAGAAAGTAAAGTTTCGGATGGTAACACTGCAGCCTATACTCCCTTTTCTGGGACAAGACAATTGGATGTGCTCTTTAGCTCTTCAGGATGTGTGCTACCACATAAAGATGGACAGGCGCTCCAGAAGATTTCTGCATTTCTGGCTAGGAGCCATTCATTATCAGTTCAGAGCTCTGCCCTATGGTCTCACTACAGTCCCCAGAGTGTGTAACAAATGCATGGCAGTAGTCACGACTCATCTGAGATGTCAAGAATTCCAGATGTTTCCATATTTAGATGACTGGCTCCTGACTGCCACTACAACCACCTACTAATCAGAGCGAGGAATGCCACCATCCATCTCTGCTCAGACCTAGGCATTACTATAAATACAGAAAAATCTGCCTTGTTGACATCACAGCGTATTACCTTTATAGGTGCAGAATTAAACACAAATGACATGGTAGCAAAATTGCCTCAAGAGAGAATACAAATGCTACGCAGTCAAGTATCCATCCTACTCAAGAAGAAAAAAGTACAAGCAAAATTTGTCCTCAGGGTCTTAGGCTCAATGGCAGCAGCGTTAACACTAGTCCCACTGGCACGAATACACATGCGGATATTACAGTGGCTACTCTTCGCTCAATGGTCCATACAGGAGTTACCCATGTCTCACAAGATTCTCATTACAGATTCCTGCAAGAGGGACCTACTATGGTGGTTTCAGTCCACTCAGGTAACAATGGGCAGACCGTTTGTATTTCCCCAACCTGTCGCTACAGTAACCACGCACGCGTCCCAGATTGGGGGGGGGGGCATTATCTGGGACAGACTCTCCAAGGGGTTTGGAAAGATCACGAGTACCAATACCAACTCATTCGCTCAACGTTTTCTGGAATTCATAAATTCCATCGCCTTGGATTAGCTTGTCCACACCACCACCAGGGGCAGCAATATCCTGGACCTGGTCATTACCAATATTGGTAACCGGTGTTCCACGCCAGAGGTCAACTCTTCGCTGGTCAGCTCTGACCACAAGCTAATCATCCTAGACATCCATATCCCACTTCCACCCTCCCATTAAGGAAACCACTGTCAAAAACTACTCCAAAGCCAACTTCATGCTTCTTAAGACAGAAGTGGCAAACTTCACGACACCCATGCAGATGGAGAATAGAGGTACGACTGCTTAATCTTACACAAATGCACTGTATAAGCACATACACAAGTGCATGGATCGTGCCATCCCCAATAGAACCAAGAAGCTATACTCCAAAGAAAGGAAGCCAATCTGGTGGTCCCCTGCCATAAACAAACTTTACAACAGAAGGAAGAAGCTGTTGCAAAAAAGAGTAAAATTCCAAGATTGGAGGAACTCCCTAATCAGCCTCAGCAAGAAGCTGAGATCCCTCATAAAATCCTCCAAAGCCAGTTATGAAAATAAAATCACCACTGATTCCAAAGACAACCACAAAGCATTCTACAGCTATGTCAAGAATCTCAATGGCAACACTCACATCTGCTCTGAGCTACAGCACAATGGCACTAAATATACAGAACCAACCAATATTGCCAACATTCTGGCAGATAGGTTCAGCGCTAACTTTAACTCCCCTCTCATCCTCCAAAGGGCCTATCTTAATACCGGAAGTATGCAAAGCCCCTGTAATCACGGATGAACAAGTAAAGACCGCACACTCCAAAGCCAAGAACACAGCATCCATGGGACCAAACAACATCCCAGGCTGTGTACTGCACGAACTACAGAACGAACTGGCACCCCACCTAAGTACCATGTTCAATCATAGCCTCACCTCAGGCTATCTGCCTACTGAATGGCGCACAGCCACGAATATCCCACTCCACAAAGGGGGTGCTACCACGGACCCCGGAAACTACCGCCCATTAGCCTGATGAGCCTGGTCTGCAAGGCCATGGAATGTATCATTTTGGAGCTTATAAACAAAAACATAGGTAACCTCCAAACCTTGGACCCCACTCAGTTTGGGTTTGTAAAAGGTAGATCATATCTACTAAACCTGATTGACTTCTTTGAAGCAGTCACTAGAGCCTTAAGCAAGGGCAAGGTAGTGAACACAGCCTATCTTGACCTCACCAAGGCTTTCGATATGATCCCCTACTCTGGAATTTTAGATAAACTCACTAAACTGGGCATAATCCCTATGTCACAAGGTGGGTGGCCAACTGGCTCACTGATGGAACCCACACAGTAAAAGTAGCTGACTCCAAGTCTGACTTCAGACCAGTGACAAGTGGAGTACCACAGGGTTCAGTCCTGGGTCCTCTCCTGTTCGGCATCTACTTCTCTGAAGTGTAGGCCAACACAGAAGGTCTTTGGCTAACAAAGTTCACAGATGACTGCAGACTGGGAGCCATAATATAATCACCTAATGATGTAGACAGTCTACAAAAGGGCCTCACAGAGACAGATGCTTGGTGTCAAAGTCATGGCCTCAAGCTCAATGCCAAGAAGTGCACTGTCATCCCCTTTGGGAAAAACTTGGTAACCATGAACTACCACATAGGCAGTAGCTCACTAAACACTGAAAGTGTGATAAGAGACCTCGGGACACAGGTGGACAGTAGTCTCTCCTTTGATAACCACATCGCCACAGTAGTCAGGAAAGCCTTCTACATGGTACACCTCATCAGAAAAGGGTTCTCCTCTAGAAAAAAGGAGGTCATTGTTCCTCTTTACTCATCCCTTATCAGACCCATTATAGAGTACAATGCCCCGTTTGGCATGTATCTCACAAGACACCCACAACAATTGGAAAGGCCACAGAAATACCTCACTAAGAGGATTACCGGCCTCAAACAGATGCCATACGCAGACCGTCTGAAAAAACTCCAGCTCTACTCCGTCGCATATCGCCTACACAGAGGCGATCTCTTCCTAACATACAAAGCTATGTCAAACCCAGAGCTGTTGGACATGCTACACTTAAAGAAATCCCAATCTCTTTGAACTACATGCTTCGGGGACCTAAACCTTGTCACCACAATAAACAGAACATGCTGGAGGGATAGATTCCTGTCCCAGAGACTTCCCATACTCTGGAACAAACTATCCATTCATGTTAAGCAAAGCTCCTCATTGGTCATCTTTAAGAAAAATCTTGACGATTGGATGGGAAATAGAAAATTCACCCCGGGGATCACTTCTGCGGCACTGCTTGACAGGGGCACAGGAAAAAATTTTCTTGGGTGGTGAAAGCCAGGAAACCTTTTTGGCTAGACTGATAAAGGCCCCAGGGCCAATAGCCTAGTACCTACCTATGAACCTATAAGATAAGGGTGGTGCTTCTGGCATTGCAAGCATTTCAGAACTCTCTTCCCATGGGGACTATTGCAATTCAAACAGACAATATGTCGGTGGTATGGTACATCAACAAACAGGGGGGAATCAGATCCTATCCCCTATGTCGGGAGTCTCAGAGAGTTTGGCAATGGGCAATTTCTTTTCATCGCTTTCTGACGGCAATGCACATCCCGGGGAAATCCAACGTAATAGCAGGCAGGCTAAGCAGAGCAATTCTCATGCCTCACGATTGGTCCCTGAATCAGAAAGTTGCGAATCAAATTTTTCGCAAATGGGGCCAGCCTTGCTGTGACCTTTTTGCCACTTCATTCAATGGCAAATGCAGCAACTACTTTGCCCTCATTTCCCCTCTGGGAGAGACACAGAGGGATGCACTTGTCCACAATTGGCCCCCGGGACTTCTTTGTGCTTTTCCGCTGTTTCCATTGATTCCGAAGGTGATTCAGAAAGCCAAGTCATTGAGTCGCAGGTTAATTCTCGTTGCTCCTTAATGGCCTCATCAGATATGGTTCCCCTTCCTTTGGCCCCACCTTCAGGAGGATCCGTGGATCCTGGACCCAGTGGCGGATCTTCTGATGCATCAGTCAGGAATGCTCCATCCTACTCTTCAGAGCTTCAAGCTGACAGCTTGGTTACTCCACTTCCAATCTTAGCCAGGCTTCCAGAATTATCCCCTGAAGTAAGTCACATTCTGGTTTCCTTGCACAAAAAGACGACTTGGAAACTTTACGCAAGCAAATGTGAGAGGTTCTCTTGTTGGGCGGACAAAAAACACATAGATCCCTTTACAGCCCCTATACCTGCAATCTTGGAATTTCTAACAGAAGTCTTTAATCAAGGGGCAGTGGCGGCCACTATTCGAGTACAATTAGCCGCCATATCAAATTATCATGTGGGAGACCTCGGATCCAATGTAATGTCCCATAGATTATGCAAAGCTTTCCTCAGGGGCACTTTTCTGTTAAGACCACCCTTAAGAGAACCTCCTCCTCCATGGGACCTAAATTCAGTATTATCATCATTGATACTTCTTCCCTTTGAACCAGCATCCTCTTGTTCACTAAAATGTTTATCTTGGAAAACAGTCTTTCTAACAGCAATTACTTCAGCTAGGAGAGTTTCAGAGTTGCAAGCTCTGTCTGTCCGCCCTCCATATTTGATTTTCCACAAAGATAGAGTTTCCCTCAGAACAAATCCTTCTTTCTTACCAAAAGTTTCTTCTAAAGCAAATTTAAACCAATCTATAGAATTGCCTGTGTTTTTCTTAGCTATGGCAACAAGGCAGAATATAAGCTTCACCAACTGGATGTGCATAGACAGTTGCATTTTTACTTGCATATGACCAAAGATTTCAGAAAGTGAGACCAGTTGTTTGTTTCCTATTCAGAAAATAAAAAAAGGCATGGCAGTCTCAAAAGTTACTTTGTCCAAATGGCTTACTGAGACCATCACCTATGTCTATAATTCTCATAATAAAGAACCGCCAGGGAAAGTTAAAAGACATTCAACTAAAGCAGAGTCTACTTCCATTGCCTTTCAATCTAGACTCCCATTGGATTCAATTTGTGCTGCTGCTACATGGGTTAATCCTCACACCTTTATCTCTGTCATTACAAAGTAGATGTGGCCTCCTGGAACTGGGCATCCTTTGGTTCCACTGTCCTGAAGAGTTTATTCCCTTTAGCCACACAAGAAAAAGGTGCTGGGACTCTCTCTCAATCAGCAAGAATGAAGGCAAGATAGGACAACATAACATAAAGAAGTTATGTACTCATCATAACGTTCCTTGTTTGTTGTCCAGTATCTCACCTTCATTCTTGCATCCCACGCATCCATTCCCCCTCCTGGAGGATCTAGAGGATTTTACAATTGGGAAATATAGTTTGATTCCCTTCTTGCCTCTTTACCTTTATGACCAATATATTTCATAAATTTTCTTTTCTGTATGTTAGCATACTCTAGGGAGTAGTCTCTCAAACGAGATCTGGGGAACAGATGCTAGGCATCCTGGGATAAGTTGTAGCCTCGAGCCAGTAGAAGTTCTTGAGCTTTGGTATGCAGCTGAGTCGGAGTCGAGGATCGATTCTGAACCCAACAAACAATAATGAAGGCGAGATACTGGACAACAAACATGGAATGTTATGGTGAGTACATAACTTCTTTTTTTTTTTCAGAGCCATCTCTGCACCTTGGAGCTTCAACACCCATTAGTCCCACTCCAGCTTTGGCTTTGGGGGCAGTTTCTTTGGAGCAGGGAGGGACCATGGTTCCAAGGCAGTCTTTCTTGGTTCCGGGCTACCTTCCCTCTTTCGGGGACCAGCTTTCCAGGTCATAGAGAGGGCTCTGTCCAATGTGTACATCCGGTTGTTTCCTCCCCGTGTCAGAGCAGTCCCTCGACCATTCCCCTCATCCAGAGCTTCAACCACTCCTAACATCTGGGTAGCGAACACCAAAGCTGCAGGAGTCACCTATTCAGGATTTGTCTTCTGATACCTCCCCAGATCATCCTACTGAGGAGGTCCCCCAGAAGGTGAAGTGTAAGAGGAAACACCTAGATTCCCTGGAGGAATCCATCATGGAGGACACTGATTTTGATGAAGGGGAGGGTTCCCCATGGTCACCTCCAGACGACATCTCTTTTGGAGACATTCCCAAACTCCTTAAACAGAGGGGGTGGTTGGAATTGGAGGAATCAGTGTACTGCAGGCTTTTGGCACTTGACCATCTACTCCGCCTGCTGATGCGCTCATTAAGCTGATCTTGCAGCAGGTGTGGAAGGATCCAGACACCGTAGAACTCATTCCCAAGAGCCCTGACAAAATTTTAACTGAACCCAAGGACCATCGGTTTTGAGCAAAGGGACTCACAGTAGATGCTATGGTGATAGCAGCAGCCATGAACAAGGAACTGGCAAATTAAAGTTCCACTAACCATCCTCCTAACAGAGTCTCAGATGATGGCAAATGAAAGTTCCACTAACCAAACTCCTAACAAAGAGTCTCAGACGATGGATAGTTTTGGCAAGTGAGTTTACACTTCATTGACCTTTGCTTTACGGTCTTTAGATTTTATGGCACACTTCCTAGAATTCAAAGGGATCTGATTAAAGAGCTCTTGGATACGCCTGCAGGAGCTGTATCTGAAGAGGTCCAAGATAAGGTTGCTTCTCAGTTGGCCACCCTGGAGTCCATTTCAAATTCATCCATGAGGCTTATAGCACATGCAGCCGAAGGGACAGCTAGAGCAACGGGATCAGGTGTAGCCATAAGGAGACATGCCTAGATGCGCCTGTGCGAATTTGTGGAGCTATTCAAGTTTCATTCCTCAATTAGCCTTTGATGGATTGTCCCTTTTTGGCCCTAAAGGTCAAGAAACTTTGTCTAGGTTTGAGAAAGATGGAAAGACCCTTTCTGCAGTGGGCATATGTTTTTCTACGCCTCGACGGTCCTACTCCATGAACCAGTGGAGTGGGAAAATGTGGTTCAGAAAATCCCAAGGGCCTTTTCAGGACACACATGGTAGTGACTGTCCCAGGGGCAGAGGGTGGAGCTTTAATGGAAGACGCCGTCCAGGTGGCAGAGGTGGCCCACAGAATCAGGGTTTCAGAGACTCCTTTCCTGGCAAACCCTACCAGCACTCCTGAAAGGAGGCCTGGTTGCTTTTCTCTGGATGCAATCAGGGCATCTGTCCCTGCACCAACACACCTAGCTCCAGATAACTTCGGAGGTTTGGGTGCAATGAGTAGTAATCAGAAGATACACCATACCCTTCCTTTCTCTTCTACACAACTTAAACAAAATCCTGGACATCCCACCCAGTCAGAGGGAACCAGCAGTTCTAGAAACTCAAAAACTGCTAGGAAAAAAAAGAGTCATCCAAGAGGTCTCGCCAGACCAGATAGCATGCAGAATTTACTCAAGATTCCTTTTAGTGCCAAAAAAGACAGGAGACTGGAGATCAATTTTGGATCTGTGTGTTTTGAACAAGTCCATTCAACAGACAAAATTCCGGATGGTCGCGGTTCAGTCTATTCTCCCGTTCTAGGAAAAGACAATTGGATGTGCTCAGTAGATCTTCAGGGTGCATATTACCACATAAAATGGACAAATGCTCCAGGTATGGCAGTGCTGGCAGCTCACCTGAGACTGCACCCATTCCGGGTGTTTCCATACTTAGACGGCTGGCTCATTACCACTCCCACCAAGCATCTACTAGAATAAGCAAGAGACTGTTCTCTAGACTTGTGCCAACCTAGAGATTACAGTAAATTATGAAAAATCACAATTGACTGCAACACAAACTTTAGAGTTCATAGGAGCAGTACTAAATAAACTTTAGAGTTCATAGGAGCAGTACTAAATACCGATACTTGCATAGCCTCCTTACCTCATCTAAGATTGCAAAAGATCAGGATCCAAGTAAGAAAGATTGTCGGAAACAAAAGAGTAGCCGCACGACTATTCTTACAGGCTTTAGGTTCAATAGCGGCAGCCATTACGTTGGTTCCCCTAGCAAGATTTCATATGAGGATGTTGCAGTGGCTTCTAGCATCTCAGTGGTCCATACTGTATCAGCCAATGTCAAATTAGATTTTAATTACCAATTGTTACAAGAAAGATCTAACTTGGTGGATTCAGTCAGAGGAAATTGTCTTGGGCCACCCCTTTGTCCTGTTTCAACCCCAAGCCATAGTGACCACGGATGCCTCCCAGATGGGGTGGGAAGGCATTATCTGGGCAAGACGGCCCAAGGTACTTGGTCCCCCATGGAGGCCAAATTGCATATCAATGTCCTTAGTGTTGCAGGCCTTTCAAACTGCCCTCCAATAGACAATATGTTGGTAGTCTGGTACATCAACAAGCAGGGGGGAACCAAGTCTTACCTCCTTTGTCAAGAAGCAGTCAGAGTTTGTCAGTGGGTGATCTCTTCCAACCTGTTTCTGACAGCAATGCATATTCCAGGGAGTTCGAATATGATAGCAGACGAACTGAGTAGATGCATTCTCCTAACTCACTAGTGGTCTCTGAATTCCAAAGTGGCAGAAAAGATTGTTTGTCATTGGGGCCAGCCTTGCTGTGACCTATTTGCATCACTACTTTGCCCTGGTACCCCCTCTGGGGGAGTCCCTGAGAGATGCTCTCCTGCACAATTGGCCCTTGGGACTTCTATATGCCTTCCCCCATTCTGTTAATTCATCAGTTTCTAAAAAAAAGCAATCAGGTCAAAGAGCAAGGTAATCCTCATTGCTCCCTTCTGGATTCAACAGATTTAGTTCCCCTTTCTTTGGCCTTGCCTGATCCAGCGACCGTGGACTCTGGACCCAGATCCAGATCTCCTATCCCATCCAGAGGGATTAGTTCACCTAAACCTTCAGAACTTCAGGTCACGGCTTAGTTTCTCCAGTTCCATTGATCACCAGGTGTGATAATCTATCTTCCCCAGTTCTTAGGATTCTTTTGGCCTCCCATAAACCTTCCACCAAAAAACTCTACAACAGTAAATGGAAAAGATTTTCCTACTGGGCTCGTGATAATAGCATTGACCCCTTCTCCACTCCTATCGACAAAATCTTAGAATTTTTAGCTTTCCTGTTTGAAGAAGGAGCTTCTTTCTCTACTGTCAGGGTTCAGCTAGCAGCTTTTCAAATTTTCATAATGGGTTTAAAAAATACTCATTAATTTCTCATAAACTTTGCAAAGCATTCTTAAAACAGACTTTGATATTAAAGCCTCTATATAAGGATCCATTTACACCCTGGGATCTCAGTATTAAAAACCAGTAGATGTTAAGTTGTCCATCTCGCCTTCGTTCTTGCTGTTTGGGTTCGGAGCAGATCCTCGGCTCCGACTCGGCCATCTTCTATAGCTTGAGAGCTGTTTACTGGCTCGAAGCTACTCCTTATCCCAGCATGCCCAGTGTCAGCTACCCAGATCTCATTTGCCGCTTCAGCTGCAAGGTTGCTTTGTTACTGGCTCAGGCTTAGTATAGTTTTTTCTATTAATATATTGTTGTTTATTCTTGAAATGTTGTCATGTGTTTTGTCAATTTTTGTCTAGATATATTCCTTTATCCCTTATCGCTTTCTTGTGTATTGTAGCTTTGTTGGCTGTCGCTCCATAACTCGCAGGCCTTCTGTTTCCCTTGAACGCATTTAAATTAGAGAGTTCTCTCCCCCACTTAAGGTAGCCGTTTAAATTAGAGGCTTTCCTTTCTGTTCCTTAACTGTAAAAGAAAAAAAAATAATATTTGTTTCTTGTTTTTTGTAGTATATCTTTTTATTATTGTTGTTGTTACTAAAATATCTAAAGATAGTAAGGTATCTGGCTTCAAAAAGTGTGACTCATGCTGTCAGAAAATATCTCTGACAGATGGGCACACTAGTTGTGTATATTGTTTGGGCACTGTTCACCTGCAGGACTCCCGTTCTATATGTCACGCTTTTAGTCCAAGGGTCCTGCAGGAGTGCAAAAACAAATTAATCCTTTGGGGATTATTGAAGCCTCAGGATTCTCTGGCTAAAAGTACTCAGCCAGTGAAATCCCCTAAGTCTGTCAAGCCGTCGGCTCCACCTTCGGAGCCGACTCCTTTACTTGACCAACCAAGTATATTGGTGCTGGCTGGCACCGACAAGACAACTCCTCTGTCAGCTCCAGCTGCTATTTCAGAGCCATAAGAGACTGAGGTCTCTGTCCTTGGAGTCCATCCACTCGGCACCTCAGTCACCTTTGTTACAGAGTGAACGTAGCCATCATTCTTCCCACTCCTCTCGCTCCTCTAGATTATCGGATCATGATGTGGAGAGAGTAGTAAGTAAGTTGCTCAAGTCACAGGCACTGGCAAAAATTCTGTCCAGCCCACCTCAACAGGTATCGGCTCCAACCACCTCTATTTCTGTTCCTCCTCTGACTACATTTAGCTCGGAGCCGGAGACCATGGATCCGCAGGTAGTAGAACCGTCGGCGCCGATCATCATCCCTCCTTTGGTTCCGACATCGGCTCCGATTACCTCGATTATACCTTCTATCGAGGGATCTGGGCACTGAGGCTCTCTCGTCGGTTCCGAGGGGTGTGGCATCGGACCCTTGTCCGACCCCATTCTCCCCCTCGGAGCTTCAGCGCAGGTGAGCTCAGCTCCAACATCGGCCTTGGAGCCGTCACTCTTGACGCGGAGAAAGACTCCTGTTTCTTCAGAGCCAGAGCTTTCTCTGCCTAGAGATTGGGATGCCTTTGAGGTCATGCAGAGTGTGCTGTCCCCCGAAACAGCTCTACTGCCAGCTCCATCGGCTCCCCCCCCCCCCGTGGTGTCTGTTCCAACCTCTACTCCTCCTCCAGACCCCAAGCGTAGGGAACCTATGCCCCAGGACACCACATTGGGTGATCCCTCTTCTTCCGAAGCCTCCCCTGATCACTCGGAAGAGCATCTCCGGAAGAAGAAGTGCAAGAGGAAGCACATAGACTCCCCTGAGTCTGTCACTTCAGATACAGACATGGATGAATCTGAGGGGTCCCAAAGGTCCCCCTCTGAAGATGTTTCCTTTTCGGATATCCTTGAAATGCTTAGACAGAGGAGGGACTGGACTTCCCTAGCCCCTACTGAGGATGAGTCTGTATACCTGGACGCATTCGGTTTCCGACCGTCCACCTCCTGGGTGTCTCCTCCTTTCGATACACTCATGTCTGTAGTGGCTCGAAAGGCTTGGTCAGCTCCAGATTCTGTGGAACCTACTCCGAGGAGACCAAACAAATTTATTACAGCCCCCCAGGACAAACAATTTCTCTCCAAAGCTGTGCCCTTTGATGCCATGGTGGTAGCAGCAGCCACCAAGAAAGAGTTAGCAGAAACCTCTTCATCTGTTCATCCTCCGAACAAAGAGTCTCGGATGATGGACAGATATGGAAAGCGAATGTTTGCTTCAGTGACCTTTTCAATGAGGTCACTGAACTATCTATGCCATTTTACACGTCTTCAAAGGGATCGCCTGAAAGAGCTTGGTGATATCCTTCAAGATCCTACAGCTGAGGGAGCTCCATCCAAAGTAGTTTCTCAGCTTGCGACTCTTAATTCCATTGTCAACTCCTCCATGAGGCTGATTTCCTATGCAGCTGATGGAGCGAGCAGAGCTGCAGGGACAGGTGTGGCTCTCAGGAGACATGCTTGGATGCGGCTGTGTGAGTTTGCGGAACCCTTTCAAGCGTCCTTCACCAGTACTCCCTTTGATGGCTCCTTCCTCTTTGGGCCTCAGGTGAAAGACACGGTGACCAGGTGTGAGCAGGAAGGCAAGACTCTCTCTGCCGTGGGAGTCCATTTTTCCACTCCTTCCAGACCTTATCCCAAGGGTAAGAAGAGCGGAAAGATGTGGTTCCGAAAATCCCAGGGACCCTTGCCTGACACACATGGTGATTTTTCCCCAGGGGCAGAGGGGGAAACAACAATAACAGACGCCACCCTCGTGGCAGAGGGGGACCGCAAAACCAGGGTGACAGAGAAACATTCTCTGCCAAGCCCTTCCAGCATCCCTGAAGGGTTGCCCGACTGCTCACCTCTGGAGGCAGTCGGGAAAGTCTTTCGCTGTACCCAAAAGCCTGGCAAATTATAACAAGAGACAGATGGGTACTATCCATCGTATCCGGAGGTTACAAAATTCCCTTCCATCAATCCCCCATAAAATCAAAAAAGCCCATCCCAGATGTCCCACCCAATCTAAGGGATCAAGCAGTCACAGAAGTTTCTAGACTGCTACAAAAAAGAGCCATTCAAGACGTCCCCGCAGACCAACTAGGATCTCGAACTTACTCAAGATTCTTTTTAGTACCAAATAAGACAGGGGACTGGGGACCAGTACTGGATCTCAGCAGATTGAACAGATCTGTACAAAAAGAAAAGTTCTGGATGGCGACACTGCAGTCCATTTTCCCTTTTCTGGGTCAGGACAATTGTTTGTGCTCGATAGATCTTCAGGACGCGTACTACCATATCAGGATGGACAGACGCTCCAGGAGATTTCTTCGCTTCCAGGTAGGGGCCAGTCATTACCAGTTCAAAGCTCTGTCCTTTGGTCTCACCTCAGCCCCCAGGGTGTTCACCAAGTGTATGGCAGTAGTCACGGCTCACCTGAGGCATTAAGGATTCCAGGTGTTTCCCTATCTAGATGACTGGCTCCTGACTGCTACCACCAGGCATCAACTCTTAGAGGCATGGGATTATGCAATCACATCATGCACTCAACTAGGCAGCACAGTAAATTTCGAAAAATCTGCCTTGTTGCCCTGTCAGTCTATCACATATATAGGAGCAGAATTAAACACAAAAGAAATGTTTGCAAGATTACCACAGGAAAGAGTTTCCACTATTCGTCAACAAGTGTTAATTCTAATGCAGAGCAAAAGGGTTCAAGTCAGACATGTCCTCCAAGCTCTAGGCTCCATGGCAGCTGCCATTCTTCTTGGCCCATTAGCGCGTTTCCACATGAGAATCCTTCAGTGGCTTCTTTTCACGCAGTGGTCTTTCCAGGAACTACCCATGTCTCATATGATCCTGATCACAGAAACATGCAAAAGGCACTTTCTTGGTGGATGGTCTCCCCACTAGTAATTCAGGGAAGACCTTTCATACAACCCCCTTCGGTAGCCACAGTGACCACGGACGTCTCCCTGATAGGGGGGGGTGGCAGTCCAAGACACTTGGCAACCACATGAGTACCATCTGCATATAAATGTCCTAGAAATGAGAGCGGTTCTCCTAGCGTTGCAAGCCCTTCAAGACTCTCTTCCTTCCGGGACCATTGCAATCCAAACGGACAACATGTCAGTGGTGTGGTACATCAACAAACAGGGCGGGACCAGGTCTTACCGCTTGTGTCGAGAAGCACTCAGACTGTGGCAATGGGCGATTTCCTCCCAATGTTTTCTGATAGCAACGCACATCCCTGGGAAATCCAATGTCATAGTGGACAGGCTCAGCAGAGCTATCCTCATGCCTCATGAGTGGTCTCTGAATCAGGAAGTTGCAGATCTTATCTTCCGCAAATGGTGACAGCCTTGCTGCGACCTATTTGCCACTCCTCTCAACAACAAATGCAGCAGCTACTTCTCCCTGTTTCCTCTTCCAGGTCATATACCCAGAGATGCTCTAGTCCACAATTGGCCTCAGGGACTTCTTTACGCTTTTCCCCTAATTCCAAGACTCATACAGAAAGCAAAATCGTTGGGTTGCGAAATGATCCTCATTGCCCGATATTGGCCTCGACAGATATGGTTCCCATTCCTGCACCTCAACCTTCTGGATCAACCGTGGATTCTGGACCCAGTTCCAGATCTTTTGATTCACCAATCAGGCGGGTTGCACCAATCCCTTCAAACTCTCCAGCTCACAGCTTGGTTACTCAACTTCCAACCTTAGCCAGGCTTTCCAATATCTCCCCAGCAGTCCGTGATATTAGTGTTTCCTCACATAAGTCTACTACAAGGAAAACGTATGCTAGTAAATGGAAACGGTTTTCTTACTGGGCAGAATCTAGAAATTTGGATCCTTTCTCAGCTCCAGTCCATGAAATTCTTGAATTTCTAGCACAGCTTTTTCAGTCTGGTGCGGCTTCCACTACCATTAGACTACAACTAGCTGCCATTTCTAATTTTCATATCGGTATGTTTAATTCTAGCATAAGGTCTCATAAACTCTGCAAGGCCTTTATGAAAGGAACAACTCTACTTAGACCCCCAATTAGAGATCCTCCTCCTCCTTGGGATCTCAATTTAGTTTTAGCTTCCTTAATTTTGCCTCCCTTTGAACCGGCAGCATCATGTTCTTTAAAATTTCTTTCTTGGAAGACACTTTTTCTGGTTGCTATCACTTCAGCTAGATGTGTCTCAGAACTTCAAGCACTATATGTTCGTCCTCCTTACCTGGTGTTTCACAAGGACAGAGTTTTTCTTAGGACTAATCCATCCTTTATTCCTAAAGTCTGCTCAGAGAACAATTTAAATCACTTCATAGATCTCCCAGTTTTCTTTCCTAATCACAGCAACACGGTAGAATACAAACTCCACCAACTGGATGTGCACAGACAATTGCGTTTTTACCTCCATAGAACTAAGGAACTAAGAAAGTCAGACCAGTTATTTCTTTCTTATGCTTTCAACAAACAAGGCCTTCCAGTTTCTAAAGTGACCTTATCCAGATGGTTATCTGATACTATTGCCTTTATTTATCAGTTACAAAATAAAGACCTACCAGCTAAACCAAAAGGTCATTCCACTAGAGCATTAGCCACCTCTGTAGCTTTTCAGTCTAGGTTGCCCATAGACTCAATCTGTGCAGCTGCCACTTGGGCAAACCCTCACACTTTTATCTCTCATTGCAAGGTAGATATGGTCTCCCGGAGCAGAGCTTCCTTTGGGTCTACTGTTCTGAAGAGTCTGTTCCAATGAGCCACCCGGGATTTTAGGTGCTAGGGACGCTGTCCCAAACAGCAAGAATGAAGGTGAGATGGACAACTTAACATAAAGAAGTTATGTACCTACCATAACGTTCCATGTTAGTTGTCTTCATCTTGCCTTCCTTCTTGTGTCCCTCCCTCCTTCCCCCTTCCTAGAAGATGTGAGGAGTTCCCTTTTGTTTTCACTGGCTGAGCATCTTTTATTACTTCACATGCCAGGTAATTTATAACTCTTTCCTTGTTTTGGTGTATTGGACAACCAGTTTTTAGGAACCGGTTACTCTGTTTATGTCTAGTGTGCGCTATCACAAACGAGATCTGGGTAGCTGACGCTGGGCATGCTGGGATAAAGGGTAGCCTCGAGCCAGTAAACAGCTCTCGAGCTATAGAAGATGGCCGAGTCGGAGCCGAGGATCGGCTCCGAACCCAGACAGCAAGAAGGAAGGTGAGATGAAGACAACTAACATGGAACGTTATGGTAGGCACATAACTTCTTTTTCATTCCCCCTTTGAGCTTGCTGCCAAATGTGACCTGAAATTCTTATCTTGGAAAACTATTTTTCTGGTAGCGATTACTTCTAAAAGAAGAATTTCAGAAATTCAAGCTTTATCTTGCAAACCATATCTGATATTTCACAAAGACAAAGTTTCCTAGAGAACCAACCTTTCCTTTCTGCCAAAGGTGGTGTCAGAAACAAATATCAATCAATCAGTTTACCAGTATTCTTTCCTAATTTCTCAAACAAAAGTGAATACTGCTTGCTTGTATTGGATGTTCATAGACAATTGTGATTCTATCTTCAGAGAACGAAAGACATAAGAAAATCTGACCAATTGTTTCCTTTTCAAATACCAGAATGGCTAAGCCAGTATCCAAGGTTACCTTTTCTAGATGGCTAAAATATTGTATATCTTTTATACACAAGAGGAAAGTTGAATTGCCTGGGGCTGTCAGGGCGCACTCTACTAGAGCCATAGTTCTGCAGTTTTTTTCATTCTAAGCCTTCCATGGATAATATTTGGGCTACCCCCACATACCTTTATTACTAATTACAAATTGGATTTGGTCTCTAGGGGAAGAGTGTCCTTTGGTTCTATGGTGCTCAGCAATGTCCTTCTGTGAGCCTTCCCAAGATGTAAGGTAGCTGGGGACTTTGTCCCATATGTCAAGAAATAAATTAAGATTGACAACATCAGATAAGGGAGTTATGCACTTACCATAACGTTCCATTTGTGTTGTCAGTCTTCATTTATCCTTGACTCCCGACCCTCCATCCCCCTCCTGGTGGAACGAATTATGGTCCTAATTATATAATGTTAAGTTGTCAATCTCGCCTTCATTCTTGCTGGATGGGGTCGGCTCCGACTCGGCCTATACTAAAGCTCGAGAGCTATTTATACCGGCTCGAGGCTACCCTATATCCCACAATGCTAGGCGCTAACTACCCAGATCTCGTTTGCCGCTTACAGCTGTGAGGTGCGTTTATTACCGGCTCTGCAGGGTAGATATTATAATTCTTGAATTTCTCCCTTTTAGTCAGATTTTCAGTTAGTTTTTTGTTAGCGACCATCCCATTAGCTTCCCTTCATAGCTAATCCCCCTTCCAGTCCCTTTTAATCCCTTATCCTAACCCCTTATTTGGTTAGAAGGTTAGGCCTTTGGGCCTATTCCTCTTTCTTTAACTTGTCAGTTTAAATTGTTGTGTGACTGTCTTAGCTTGTGTAAAGGGTGTCTGTGTGTGTGTGTGTGTGTGTGTGTGTGTGTGTGTGTGTGTGTGTGTGTGTGTGTGCGTGTGTGTGTGTGTGTATTTTTTGTACCTTTTAGGATGTCTAAAGACACCAGGGTCTCAGGCTTCAAGAAGTGTGACTCGTGCTGTCAGAAATTGTCGCTGACAGATGGTCACACTTCTTGTGTTTATTGCCTGGGCCCTCTGCACCTGCAGGACTCTTGTTCGGTCTGTCATGCGTTCAGTCCAAGAGTCCTGCAGGAACGCAGAAATAAGTTAATTTTGAGGGGCTTATTAAAGCCTTCGAAGCCATCTAAGCCGTCGGCTCCATGTTCAGAGCCTTCGACTGGTGGTGCTCTGACTGCTGCTACATCGGCTCCGGCTGGAGCCGATGTTTCCAAGACACAGTCTTCCTCATTGGCTCCGGCTGGAGTCGACGTTTCTCAAATTCAGTCTTCTACATTGGCTTGAGCCGGAACCGATGATTCTAGGACTCAGTCGGCGCCGATAGTGGTGTCGGCGCCATCTGCTAGCCGTAAATGGTCCAGGTCTCCGTCCTTGGCATCTGTTCACTCGGCTCCGAGGTCTCCCTTACTCTTGGAGCGGAGCCATCGAACCCATTCCTCTAGGTCTTCCAGGCTCTTGGACCATGACCTCGAGAGGGTGGTTAGTAGACTTCTTAAGTCTCAGGCACTAGCCCAGATGCTCCATAGCCCTTCTCAACAGACAGTGGCTATTCCCACCCCATCTTCGATTCCTCCTCCGACTCTTCCCCTGAGTTCGGAGCCGGAGCTTGTGGGAGCCGTGGCCGTCGACACGTCGGAGCCGATACCTCACCTTTCGGCTCCATCGTCGGCTCTGGTCTCTTCCATGGTCCCATCCTTGGAGGGATCCGGGCGCATGGACTTCCTCGTCGGTTCCGAGGGGGCGAGTGGCATCGGACCCTTGTCCGACCCCGTTCTCCCTCTCGGAGCTTTGGCGCTGGTAAGTTCGGCCCCGACATCGGCTTCGGAGCCATCCCTCTCGGTGCTGGGAGGGGTCCTTATCTCTTCGGAGCGGGGACCTTCTACCCTGCCTGATAGGGGCACCTTCGAAGTCATGAGGAGCGTACTGGCCCCTGTGCCTGCTCCACGGTCGGCTCCCTCAGCTCCTCCCTCTGTAGTGCCTGCTGCGGTCTCTACCCACCCTCTCATTCCTGACCATAGAGATCCAACACCTCAGGTTTCCCCATTGGGAATATCCTCCTCTTCCGAGGTTTCCCTGATCCATCAGGGGAACCCCCTCAGAAGAGGAAATGTAAGAGGAAGCATGTGGACTCCCCTGAGTCTATTACATCGGATACCAACTTGGATGAGTCGGAAGGGTCCCCACGGTCTCCCTCTGAGGATGTCTCCTTTTCAGACATCCTTGAGATCCTGAAGCAGAGGGGGAACTGGTCTACCCTTAATCCTTCTGAGGACGAGTCGGTTTACCTAGAGGCGTTTGGCTCTCGCCCTTCCACCTCCTGGGTGTCTCCGCCCTTTGACCCCCTTATGGAAGTGGTGGTGCGAAAGGCGTGGACGGCCCCTGATACGATGGAACCTACCCCACGGAGGCCTTCAAAATTCATAACAGCCCCTTTGGACAAACAGTTTTTAGCCAAGGGTGTCCCAGTTGACGCCATGGTGGTGGCTGCAGCCACTAAGAAGGAACTGGCTGATCCTTCAGTACCTGTCCATCCTCCTAACAAGGAGTCTAGGACTATGGATAGGTATGGCAAGCGGATGTTTTCTTCAGCGACCTTTGTCATGCGGTCGCTGAATTATCTGTGCCACTTCACCCGCCTTCAAAGAGACATGCTCAAAGAAGTGGGTGAGGTCTTACAGGATCCAACAGCTGCGAGGTCTCAGGACAAAATAAACTCCCAGCTGGCAACTCTGAATTCCATTGTCAACTCCTCCATGCGGCTTATTTCCTATGCGGCCGATGGGGTGAGTAGGGCTGCAGGCACAGGCGTGGCCTTACGGCGTCATGCCTGGATGCGGCTTTGTAACTTTGCAGACCTCTTTAAGGCGTCCTTCACTAACTCCCCCTTTGACGGTTCAGCTTTGTTTGGACCTCAGGTGAAGGATAATTTGACCCGATGCGAGCAAGAAGGCAAGACTCTGCCGTGGGAGTCCATTTTTCCACCCCGTCTAGACCATACCCTAAGGGTCAGAAGGGTGGGAAAATGTGGTTCCGTAAACCACAAGAGGTCGCGCCTGACGCAAGAGGTCAGTTCCCCTCTAGAGGCAGGGGGGGGACAATAACAGACGCCGCCCTAGGGGCAGAGGAGGTCCGCAAAATCAGGGTAGCAGAGAGTCTCTTTCTGACAAACCCTTCCAGCATCCCTGAGAAGCTGCCCGACTGTCTGCCTTCAGAGGCAGTTGGGGGAAGGTTATCACTGTACCCAGAAGCCTGGCTTTCACTCACCCAAGACAAATGAGTACAGTCGATTATATCCGAGGGTTACAAAATTCCCTTTATCCACACCCCAACTCAGCCAAAAGTACCCCTCCCAGACGTTCCATCCAGTCTAAGGGAACAAGCAGTACTAGAAATATCAAAACTGCTAACAAAAAGAGCCATCCAGCCAGTCCCAGCAGACCAACAAGGATCCGGAATCTACTCCAAGTTCTTTTTGGTACCAAAAAAGACAGGGGACTGGAGACCAATATTGGATCTCAGCAGACTAAACAAGTCTGTAAGAAGAACGAAGTTCCGGATGGTCACGCTACAGTCCATTCTACCCTTTCTGGGTCAGGACGATTGGATGTGCTCAGTAGACCTTCAGGATGCGTACTACCACATCAAGATGCACAGGTGCTCCAGTAGGTTTCTCTGCTTCCGGCTGGGAGCCAGTCACTATCAGTTCAGAGCCCTGCCCTTTGGTCTCACTACAGCCCCCCCGAGTGTTCACCAAATGCATGGCAGCGGTTACGGCTCATCTGAGGCGTCAAGGATTCCAGGTGTTTCCATACCTAGACGACTGGCTCCTCACTGCCACCACCAGGCGTCAGCTTCTCCTCTCCAGAGATTACATCATTCATACTTGCAAAGGGCTAGGTATCTCCATAAATTTCGAAAAGTCTGCCTTGTCACCTTGTCAGTCTATTTCCTTCATAGGCGCCACCTTGGACACAGTTCATCTCGCCGCAAAACTAACCGAGCAAAGAGTTCTAGATATTCGCAGGCATGTTCACATCCTTCTTCAGAACAACAAAATCCAAGCCAGGTTTGTCCTGAAGGTATTAGGTCTCATGGCAGCAGCCATTACTCTACTTCCCCTAGCTTGCTTTCATATGTGGATCCTTCAGTGGATGCTTTTTTCCCAGTGGTCCTTTCAACAGCTTCCAATGTCACACAACATTTTAATAACCCTGTCTTGCAAGAAACACCTTTCTTGGTAGATGGTCTCCCATCAAGTCCTTCAGGGCAGACCATTTGTTCCTTCTCCCCCGGTCGCCACGGTGACAACGGATGCCTCCCTGATCGGGTGGGGGGACATTTTCAGGGCAGGATGGTCCAGGGCACATGGCAACCTTTCGAGTGCCACCTGCACATAAATGTCTTGGAGATGAGAGCAGTACTTTTAGCGTTGCAAGCCCTTCAGGACTCTCTTCCTATCGGGACTATTGCAGTTCAGACGGACAATATGTCCGTGGTGTGGTACATCAACAAGCAGGGCGGAACCAAGTCCTATCCCTTATGTCGAGAGACACTCAGACTTTGGCAGTGGGCATTCTCCTCTCAGTGGTTTCTGATAGCAACGTACATCCCCGGGAAGTCCAACATCATAGCGGACAGGTTGAGCAGAGCTATTCTCATGCCACACGAGTGGTCTCTCAAACAAGCAGTAGTGGAAGAAATTTTTCAGAAATGGGGTCGACCTTGCTGCGATCTTTTTGCAACACCTCAAAACAGCAAGTGCCACAACTTCTTCACTCTCCTTCCTCTTCCCGGCCACCCCCCCAGAGACGCTCTAGTCCACAAGTGGCCCCGGGGACTTCTGTATGCCTTTCCCCCCTTTCCATTAATCACTCAATTGATTCAGAAAGCTACCGCCATGAGAGCCACCATGATCCTCTTTGCTCCTTACTGGCCTCGTCAGATATGGTTTCCATTCCTGCATCGTTACCTCTTGGGGCAGCTCTGGCATCTGGACCCAGTGCCAGATTTCTTGACCCATCAATCGGGACAGCTGCACCACTCCCTGCAATCTCTCAACTTCACAGCTTGGTTGCTCCAGTTCCAACCCTAGCCAGGCTTCCCCTTATTTCCCATTCTGTGCGTGACATACTTATAACTTCCCTAAAGTCATCTACCAGAAGGATTTATGCCAGCAAGTGGAAGCGTTTTTCCTTCTGGGCAGGAGCTAGAAATATAGATCCTTTTACTGCCCCTATCCAATCAGTCCTAGACTTCCTAGCCGAACTGTTTCACTCAGGGTCTTCTTCCTCCACCATCAGAGTACAGTTAGCGGCTATTTCGAGCTTTCATGCAGGCTTTTCAGACTCCAGTATCAAGTTCCATAAGCTTTGTAAAACCTTTCTTAAAGGTATCTTTTTGCTTAAGCCCCCAATCAGGGACCCCCCCACCGCAGTGGGACTTAAATTTGGTTCTAACTTCCTTGATTCTTCCCCTCTTTGAACCTGCGGCTTCCTGCTCCTTGAAATTGCTCTCTTGGAAGACTCTTTTTCTAGTCGCCATAACATCTGCAAGAAGAGTATCAGAACTTCATGCCCTTTGCATTCGTCCACTTTATCTAGTTTTCCATAAAGACAGAGTGTCCCTCAGGACTAACCCGTTCTTTTTACCCAAGGTTTCTTCTGAGGCGAATCTAAACCAGACTATCGATCTTCCAGTTTTCTTCCCCAACTACTCCAACAGAGCGGAACAAAAGCTGCATTTTCTGGATGTTCATCGTCAACTCCGTTACTATCTGGATAGAACCAAGCAAGCTAGGAAATCTGAGCAGCTATTCCTATCTTATGCGGCAGGGAAGAAAGGCCTTCCAGTTTCCAAAGTAACCCTTTCTAGATGGCTGGCCTCTGTGATTACTTTCATCTATCAGCTCAGACACCAAAAGCTACCGTCAAGGCCCAGGGCTCACTCAACTAGAGCATTAGCCACGTCAATAGCTTTTCAGGCTAGATTACCAATAGATTCCATTTGTGCGGCAGCCACTTGGGCCTCTCCTCATACCTTTATCTCTCATTACAAATTAGACATGGCCTCCCGAGGAACAGGCTAATTTTGGTTCCACCGTTCTCAAGAGTCTGTTCCGATGAGCCACCCAGGGTGAAGGTGCTAGGGACGCGGTCCCATCCAGCAAGAATGAAGGCGAGATTGACAACTTAACATTGAGAAGTTATGTTCCTACCATAACGTTCCATGTTAGTTGTCTTCTTCTCGCCTTCTTTCTTGCGTCCCACCCTCCATCCCCCTAGCCTGGAGAGACCTAAGGATCCTTGGGGATCTTCTTCCTGCCTCAGTATTCCCCCCTTGGCTATCCTTTCTGGTAGCTATAGGTCTAAGTGACTTTCGAGTGAGGTTTCCTCTCCTCCTTATGTCAGAGATCAGAACTGCTATAGTTTCAGCTATCAAACGAGATCTGGGTAGTTAGCGCCTAGCATTGTGGGATATAGGGTAGCCTCGAGCCAGTATAAATAGCTCTCGAGCTTTAGTATAGGCTGAGTCGGAGCCGAGGGTCGGCTCCGAACCCATCCAGCAAGAAAGAAGGCGAGAAGAAGACAACTAACATGGAATGTTATGGTAGGTACATAACTTCTCATTTTTTCATATATGACACCAGATGTGGTCTCGACAATGGTGTTATTATGATTATTTTTTGTTCTATCTGCAAACTCGATCTGAGGTAATTTGAAGAGGAGCATTTTGAGTAGTATTTAAGCTTGAGAGTTTTTGGTTCTTGTGGGCTGTAGTAAGGGCCAAGTCAGTTCCAATGTTCAGAACCAAACCCATATGTCAAGGATAAATGAAGAGGAATAGCATAGATGAAATGTTATGGTAAGTACATAACCTCTTTTTTTTCAAACATCTGATATCAATGTTTAGACTTTACTTTTTCCTCTGGCTGCTTGATTTGGGATACTTCTGTATTTCTGGCTGCTTACCATTGTTGGTACTCAGTCTTTGTCCTGCTGGCTTTTTTGCTGTTGTTTCTATTGACATTTGCTGTTGTTACTGTGGTTTTTGGTAATGGTGTCTGACAAGCCATCTGGGTTTAAAAAATGCTGATATTGTGGGCACAAGATACCGAACTCAGACAACCACTCTGTGTCTATTGCATTGGTCTGGGGCACCTCAACATTGAATGTGACATTTTTGCTGGATTCGATCACCAAGCACTTGAGTGCAAAAACAAACTCATTTTGAAAGGCTTGCTTCCATCTTCTACATCTTTTAGAACTCCCCCCTCCTCCAAGAAATTGTTGGAGAAATCGAAGGGGCATTTTGCTGGGAAGGTGAGGGAATTCAGTAAGTGTTTCCCTGATCACCCTCTTCCATCCAGTTTGGGTTTGGCTCCACTAAAAATGATGGCAAAATCATCTAATCCAACTGGTTCCTCTGATCATACTTGATCAAAGACCAAATCTCCTCTGCCTAGGTGCTTTTTGGAGCCTATTCCCTCAAGGCTTTATTCAGTATTCTTGCATGAGACTCCCTGATGGACTTCCAGTCCACGTTCAGTTTGACTTCTGGCTTTGAAGCAGTAGAGAGAGCGTTTTCCACTTCCATGGACAATGCATCTTTACCCCCTCAGGAATGTTTCTTCCACAACTGTCTGCTTTGGGTGCTGAGTCTTTTCATATTCTCCAATTGGGACAGCCAGCATGATCATGTCTGGAGACAGTCCTCATCGTGGACTCTGCTCACACTTCTGAGTTCTTCCCAGAGCATCCCACCAGAGAGTCACCTTGGAAGTGTACATTCATAAGGAGGTACTTAGATTTCCCCACAGGAATCTTTGATGGAAGACACTGACTTTGATGAAGGGGTTGAGTCCCCCTGATCACCCCTTGAGGATGTCTGTTTTGGTGAAATCCTCTAACTTTTAAGACAGAAAGGTGGATGATCTTCCAACCCTCTCTCCCACCCAGGAGGAGTCAGTGTTTCGCGAAGCTTTTGCAGATGGCTCAGCTACATTCTGGGAAGTCCCCCAGCAGCCAAGATGGTGGCCTTCATTTCCCAGAGGCTTAGAAGGATCCGGATGTCATGGAGCTAGTCCCAATGAGGTACAATAAGTACCTGATTGCACTAAAGGATCATGTCCATTGGAGCGAGAGTCCTCAAGTGGATGCAGTGGTGGTCACAGCAGTCACCAAGAAAGAACTTGCTGAACAGAGTTCTTCTGTTCATCCCCCAAACAGAGAGTCCAGGGCATAGGACAGATTTGGGAAGTGTGTTTATGATTCAGCAACCTTCACCCTCAGGTCACTGAACTATTTGGCATAAGTATCGAGATTTCAGGGGGACTTGATCGAGTAATTTTCCTTTGCCCTCTCAGAGTCAATGTCTGCAGAAGACAAGAAGGCTGCTTCTTTGCAACTGTCCACCCTTCATTTGCTATTGAACACCTCCATGAGGCTAATTTCTCATGCCTAGGAGGGAGCTTTTAGAGCGGCAGATTCGGGAACTGCCGTAAGAAGGCATGCCTGAATGTGCCTTTGAGATTTTGTGAAGCCCTTCATGACATCATTCATCAATGCTACCTTTGATGGATGTACGTTATTTGGCCGTAAGTTGAATGAAAGAGTGAACAGGATGGGAAGACATTATCTGCCATAGGGATATGTTTCTCCACCCCTCAGAGGACTTTTTTATGGAACCAGAGAGGAGTACAAAGATATTGTAACACAAATCGCAAGGGTCTTCCCAGGACTCCTATGGAGACAGATCCCCCTGTAGCATAAGGGGGAATTCTAAAGGCAGACATCACCCATGTGGCAGAGGAGGGCCACAAAACCAGAGCTTCAGGGGTCTATTCTCTTAGAAGCCCTTTCAGTGGTCCTGAAAGGTTGCCTGACTGCTGCACTCTAGAAGCAGTTAAGCGTACTTATCCTTGCACCCAGATGCCTGGACAGCCATCACTAAAGGTACTTGGGTGCAGATGATAATATGCATTACATACCCTTTTCCCTTTAAGCTCCCAATCAGACCAGAAAGATTCCTGATGTTTCACCTAGTCAGAGAAAAGTGGTAGCTGTCAAAATAGGAAAACTGCTGGCAAAAAAGTCATCCAAGTAGTCCCCCCCAAACCAGCAAAGATTTGGATCTTACTCGAGATTATTTTTGATGCCAAAGAAAAACAGGGACCTAAGACCAATTTTGGATTTCAGCAATTTGAATCAATTTGTCAAACACTCAAAGTTCTGGATGGTCATGGTTCAGTCTATTCTGCCACTGTTGCGCAAGCATGATCAAATGTGCTCATTAGATCTCCAAGATAAGTACTATCACATCAAAATATAGAGGTGCTCTAGGAGATATCTATGCTTCTGTCAATACCAGTTCATGGCCCTGCCCTTTGGTCTCACCGCAGCCCCCAGAGTGTTCACCAAGTTAAAGGCAGGGGTTGCAGCTCACTTGAGACTGCTAGGATAAAGGGTGTTTCCATATCTTGATGACTGGCTCCTCTGCTCCCACCAAGCCTGAATTGATTCAAGACAAGGACTACTTGCTCCAACTATGTTTTCAACTGGGCATCACAGTGAACCACACTAAGTCTCAGCTCTTCCCCACTAAAGCCCTGAGTTCATTGGTGCTCATCTAGATACAGTGGCATAGATCACAAACTTACCACAGGCATGGTTAAACATTTTGCAAAGCCAAGCATCACACACACTCTCTCTCTCTCTCTCTTCCTTCCTCTCCAGCCTGGTTAGTCTTATAGCTTCTCACATCTATGGTAGATTCCACAACTCTGGTAACTTTAGCAAGGTTTCACATGAGAGCACTGCAGTGGACACTTGCAGTGCAATGGTCAATAGGACAATACCCCCGACTGTACTGATTCAGATTACAAGGGTTTGCAGAGATCACATAGCCTGGTGGATCCACACAGAAGAAATTTCTCCGGGCTGTCCTTTTATCCTTCCTCTCCACCAAGGCCACAATGACTACAATGCCTCCCAACTAGGGTGGGGGGGCATTACTTGGGAAGGACTGCCCAAGGCACTTGGTCTCAGTTGGAGATCAATTTTCACATTGATGTTCGGGAAATAAGAGCAGTCCTATCAACACTGCAGACATTTCAAGATGTTCTCCCACCAGGGATAGTCGCTATTCAGATGGACAACTTGTCAGTGGTCTGATACACCAACAAACTGTGGAACCCCATCCTAACCCTTATGTCGAGAAGCACTGAGAGGGTGGCAATGGGTGATCTCTTCTGGCCATTTTCTGTTGGCAATGCATTTTTTGAGAAAGTCCAACGTGCTTGCAGATAAACTGAATAGGTTCATCTTACTCCTTTATGAGTGGTCTTTCAGTCCATTAGTGGTGGAAAGGATATTTCACCAATGGGGCCAACAGATCTGCAACCTCTTCGCTTTTCCCCAGAGTTCCAAGTGCAGCAGGTATTTCACCCTGAGCCTTCCAGAGGGGAAATCGTAAAGAGACTCTCTGATTCATAATTGGTCCTCCAGTCTCCTCTATGCCTTCCCCCCCACCCCTTTCATTCCCATGTTTCTTTAGAAAGCATCTCAGCAGAAGAGCAGAGTAATCCTCATTGCCCCATTCTGGCCTCAACAAGTGCAGTTTCCCTTCCTGTGGCCTTATCTGTACACTCTCGCTGGATGTTGGATCCTTCTCAGGACCTTCTATCTCACCTGTCCGGGATACCTCACCCAGATGTTCCGACCCTCAAGTTGACTGCATGGATTCACCCCATCCATTGATGGCAAGGCAGTATAGGCTTTCTGCCCCAGTGTGTCATATCCTTAACTCCTCCAAGAAAGCTTCTACTAAGATTCATAAGAGCAAATTGAAAACTTTTTCCATCTGGGCTCTCCAGAGACAACTGGACCCATT
The DNA here is from genome assembly GCF_019279795.1 of Protopterus annectens. Classification (NCBI taxonomy): domain Eukaryota; kingdom Metazoa; phylum Chordata; order Ceratodontiformes; family Protopteridae; genus Protopterus; species Protopterus annectens. The sequence goes on from NC_056751.1 coordinate 283,419,449, forward strand.
TTCAGCACCTATTCCACCTATCCTTGATTTTTTCCCTTCATTTTCAATAGTGGAGCTTGTTATTTTAAAATTAAAGTCCAACTTGCTTCCATTTTTAACTTTCACATAGGCGAAAAACATTCTTCCTTGGCATCACTGAGATTATGGTAGGCCTTTCTCAAAGGTATCTTTTTACTTCATCCACCTATTAAGAATCTCCACCATGGGATCTAACAGCACTTCTTCAGGCATTGATGCAGTCTCCCTTTGATAACCATTTTTCTGGTTGCAATTACATCAGTTAGATGAGTATCAGAACTCCAGGCACTTTATTCCCAACTACTATATCCGATTTTTTCATAAAGATAGGGTTTCTCTTCAGACTAACCATTCTTTCCAACCTAAAGTGGCATCAGAAAAACACTATCAGCCAGTCCATAAATTTGCCTGTCTTCTTTCCAAGTTTTTCCAACAAAGGGGAATACATGCTGCACCTATTGGATGAACACTGGCAACTTAGATTCTATCTCCACAAAAGTAAAAATTTCAGAAAATCAGACCACTTATTTGTTTCTTTCTCCAAGGCAAAAAAATGAGCAAGTTGCTATCAAAAGTAACTTTAGCTAGATGGCTCACCGATTGCATTTCATTTGTTTACAAAAAGAGAGGTTTGACATTACCTAAACCTCTTAGGGCTCATTCCAAAAGGTCTGTGGCCACATCATCTGCCGTCTGGGTCAGAGCTTCCATAGATGATATTTGTACAGCTGGCACTTGGTCCAGTGCTCATACCTTTATTACTCATTACAGATTCAACATTTTTCTAGGGATAGGGCAGCATTTGGCTCTGCTCTTCTTTGGAATATCCTTCTTAAGGACCACCTGGGGTTTCTGTAGGTGGGGACTGTGTCTCATCAGGTGAGGAATGGATGAAAAAGACAACATCAGCTACAAAAGTTAGGTATTCACCATAGTGATCCATCTGTGTTGTCTCTTTTCATTCTTCTTCAACCTCCCACCCTTCAGCCACCTTCATGCTTTGGAAGATTTATATTTGGACTCCTACTAGGTCCTGAGGCGTGATTCCTGTATGCGTTCCTGAGTGAGCTCCATCCTTCCTTTTCTTTGCTGTATTTCAATTGTAATGCTATTGTAATTTTGGGTGTCTCTTTCTCGGTACCTTGTTATTGTTCTAGGTAGTAGGGCTATTAGAGGGCAAACTCGATCTGAGGTATTCTAGGGTAAGGAGAGGATTATGGGTAAGGGGAGGAGCTCAAGCTATGGAACCAAAGTCTAGTTAAGTGGGCAAAACCGGATCCAAGGTCAGATCTGAGACCCATCGGTTAAGGAAGGATGAAACACAGATGCATTGTTATGGTGAGTACATAAATTTTGTTTTTCTTACATCTAGTATAATTTAACCTCTGGATTTCCATTTTGCATCCTTCATTAATGTCTTGTTATAGTGGGAAGTCACAGTAGTCCCATCAAGAAGAAAACATATTGTCACACCTGGTACTGCTGCTGCAGAGTGCAAAACTTCTTGATCATGTTTATCACTGGTCTAGAACCAAGCAGTTATTGCCTATTACTGAGCTTACACAAAAGGTGAGTTCATATCACTAGTAAATCAGATTACAACTAGTAATAACAGCCTTAAAGGGAGCTCAACATTATTAAAGACACCAGGCCCAACTGCATTTTGAAATGACATTTTTTTTTCAAATATAATTTTTATTACATTTCTTTTCTATTTAAATACAAGAAAAGAATAACACAGAAAATATACTTGCAAAGTACTTGGAATATCAAGTTTCAGTAGTCCAAATATGATATACATAACATAAATCATCAATGTTAGGGTAACAATTATACAGAATTGTCTAATAATCAACAATGCATCTGTGTTGTCTCTTTTCATCCTTCCTTAACCGATGGGGCTGAGATGACAAATTTATGCCTCTGCTATAACAGATGTTATGTAATATCAAGATGTGTAAACATAAAGTTTACATACATCGATTGTCCACATAAATGCTTACTCTGTCTTCCTCCCATCTTCCCAAAGGATGTGGTATCGAGGATTCTCCGAAGCAGCAATCTTTTTAGTGAATTCCTTCCTTTTTTTATTTGCCTTGGAGTTATTGTTTTAAGGCAGGGAAAATTTTGATGGGCATCTTCGTGCTTTGCTTCTGGAATTTATTGGTAGTCCCAAATTCGCTGGTTTCCCACTGTGAAGCGTTCCCCTCAGAGATTTGCTGTAGATCCACCATGGCTGCATCTCTTTTCCAATATGTTTTGGTTCTAATTGGATAAAAGACATTAAAAATTGCTTGGTACAGCAGCTTAAATTTGAGTCATAATTATCTGCATCTTTTGTTTACTGGAATTAATAGGTTTCTTACCTCTCACATGGAAGCAGTATAGTCATTGCCTACATAAATCCTGCTTTGATTTACTGTCAAACTGATGCCAGTGCCCCAAAGTATTGATAAACTCTGCTGTTTTTATCAAAAAGTCTAAATTTTGAACAATATAAGGCGAGGCATTCTCCTGAAATATGGTCTGTCTGTGCTCCCTCAATATGCACTTCATCAATTGGGATCTCTGTCCATGTACTGATGCTTTCCTTCATGAAGTGCATGCATTAGGTCCTTCCACGTTCTCAGGAATCACATTGTAAAATGTGGATTCTCTCTCTTGGAGTGCTCTTCAAGTTAATTAAGCTTAATTGTGATCTCTTACTGGGTTGTCTCATTCTCCAAACATTTGCCTTTTAGATCTTCCATAGTTTTATGAGGGGGAAGTAATGTCATCCAAATATGTACTGAGTGCTTCTTCCACTTCTTCCATTTTTTTAACATAATCTTCAAGCATGGTATTATTCTAAAAGCTTTGTACATTTGTGTGATTTTTTTTCCTCAGTAGAGAGGATAGCAATACTCGATTCTTCATCAGTGGATCATTGCTGATGCCATGCAGTCTTAGTGGTCTGGGAGAGAAGAAGGTAGATTATTTAAATGTTCAAGATCTGATGTTGTCCTTTTCATTCTTCCTCAACATATGGGTACAGATCTGACCTCAGTTCTGACTTGGCCGCATGCACTAGACTTTGGACCATCTCATGAACTTCCTGTACTCATAATGCCCCAGTCATTCAAAAATACCCCAGATCTCATTTGCCACCATTTTGCACAGCTGCAGATCCCTCTCTGAGCTTAATACTGGATAACTGTTACAGTCTTTTCCATACATGATTATCTGTTTACTATTTCTGATCGCCAACCTTATAACCTTATAATGTTATCACTTTCTGACTCTTTCATACTGGTTGGTAGCTTCTACATACCATAACTGGTACTTATACCTTTCTACTTTTAACCTTTTTCACCATTGTTGATAGTCTGCTTTCCTAAACAATCTCCTGCCTTTCATTTCTACCCCTTTTTTTCTGAATTCTGTTCTTTTCAGTATGGCAGAAAAAACAACAGGATTTAAAAAGTACACTTCCTGCAGGCATAAGATTCTCAATTCTGATGCCCACAGAAAGTGGGTTTACTACTTCAGAGCGGCACACCTTAACACTAACTGATCCATTTGCACTGCATTTAATTCAAGAGCAGTGAGTGACACATGCAATAAATTGGTAAGGGTTTGCTTTCTCCTTCTTCCTTTTCTTCCTCAGGTGCTCAAACCCCTTGTAAATCTGTAAAATCATCTTTGGAGCCCAAAGAATCTTGCAAGAGATCCTCATCCATTCTCTGAAGACTGCTATTTTGGTTCCATCATCATCGGAGCTGACACAAAAACATCCAGAATTCCTTAGATCTGACTTCATCAGAAAAAATACTCAAATCCAGCAACCTCGGATCCTCGGGCTCACTCTGCTCCCCTACCCTGCCCCATTTTCCACCTGGTCCCACTACTCATAGATTTATCCGTCCCTGCATCACTTGATTCACCTGCCACACCCACCACCCAATCACATACACACAATTCTTCAACTATAGCCATACCCATATACCACTAGGCTACCACCCCCCTCATCTCAAACCACCCGTATTCTAAGCACATCCTACTACTCCTCTAAGCCAACACTGCACAGACCCTGCTCCCCCCACCCCCCTGCCCTGCAACACATAGACCTCACTGACACTATGACCCAAACCCCCCACACCCATCACCATACCACCCCCATACTTCTGCTCTCCTTATCCATCTGCATCTACTTAATCTGCATCAGTGCCTCTTATCATCACCCACTCATCAATCTACATTACATCAAATCCCCCACCTTACCCCATGCTATGTGTAACCCCTCCAAACATATAAACACACACCCAGTCACCCATCATCCTTTCCTCTTTCAAGCACAAGGTGCAGGGTTTGAGTCTCACAAGGGATAATTGGCTAGGCTTAAAATGGCTCGCAAGGGCAGTTAGCTTAGTACTAATCTGTGAACCTATGAACTAACCTCTCCAATTCATTATACCTCACAATCCAAAAGTCACCCCATCCTCAGACTCCACTTCCTAACTGTATTCTGCCTTAAAATCATTACCAACATAGCAGCTCAATTACTACTAGAAGGGGACATCCCCCCCAACCCCGGCCCAACAACTATCTCCAATGACCCATCCAACCCCAACCTATCATTTAAGCATAAACCCACTGACATACTTTACTGAATATAAACATTCGTAGTATCATGAACAAAATAAAATAGCTGCATTCAGCTATTTCTGTATACAATCCAGATATAATGATCATTACAGAAACATGGATGAAGTCCCATATTAAAGACAACTCTATAACCCCACCTGGCTATAACATACTAAGAGTAGATAGAGCACAAAAAAGAGGTGGAGATATTGTTCTTCTTTACAAACCCAACTTAAAAGTCCAGCTCCTACAAAAAGAAACTCCAAATTTCAAAAATCCTGAAACTCTATTTGCCAAACTACTTCTAAACCAGCACAAACAACTAAACTTACTTGGCATCTATATTCCACCAGGGGAAAACCTTAACAGCCTAGAATCAATACTGCACTGGGCTTCCCACTCCCTCTCCCAAGAAACTATAGTGCTAGGCGATGTCAACATCAACTGGGACAGTATACACTCTCCAACAGCTACCAACAACATTAACCTATATAACTTCACCCAACTCATAAATTCACTCACTCGTATAGACAAGACCACCAAAAGAGAATCCTCCTTGGACTGGATCCTCACTAACCAGCCCAACATTGCCCACCAATGTGGAACACTCCCCAACTCTCTCAGTGACCACAGTCCAACTTTTCTCCTTCGGCACAAACTTAAATGTACCAACCCACCCTCAGTTCTCGGAAACCCTAAAATCCTGTAACTGGGCTCCCATCAAAACCTCCCTCTAGATAAAGCAGTAAAATACTTTAACTCCACATTCCTAGACATTCTAAATTAATTAGCCCCACTCAAAACAATCAGGGTACACAGTAACCGTGCCCCCTGGCTAGAGAAAACCACAAAAACTTTACTAAAAGATAGGGATAAAGCTTGGAAAATCTGGCAACAATACAAAACACTCGAAACTTGGCAAACGTTTTCTGAACTTAGAAATAAAGCAAAAAAACAGATCAAGATGAACAAACAAAATCACTATATTTCCTTACAAAGGAAACACAGTAACAACCTACAGAAATTCTGGGATGCAGTGAACAGTCCGGAAAAGCCTCTACACCACCAGCAAACATCGAAGGCACAGACCTTGACGTAGCCTCCAACTTCAACAACTATTTTACCTCTTCCATACTGAAACTCATAAATGATATAACACCCACAACCCCAAAATGCCAAACAAACCCTACCCCCTTCTCACTCAAACCAGTACCAACATAAACCATTCAAAAATTCTTAGCAAAACTCAAACCAACCATTCTCGCTGCCGACAGTCTACCAGCCGAATATCTCCAAACTGCATCTACGGCCATTGCCTACCCTATCTCCCTACTAATTAATAGACCTACTACTGAACAGACCATTCCATCCTTGTGGAAAACCTCATATATCATTCCCCCTCCACAAGGGTGGCCCCTCTACTGACCTTTCCAACTACTGCCCCATTGCGATCCTATCAGCCCTATCAAAGATTCTAGAAAGATGTATCCGTCACCAACTTCTCACCCACCTACTATCCAACAACCTACTAACTAAAACCCAACACAGATTTAGACCATCCCATAGCAACACCACTGCTGTAATTAACTTCAACACCATAAACTCACACAGGAACCAAGGGAAACTTGTGTCTGCCACCTTCCTAGACTTATCCAAGGCTTTTGACACAGTTTCTCACAATAAACTCTTAATCTGCCTTTCCAAACTCAACCTCGATAATCCCACCCTGCACTGGTTCAGCAGTCACCTAAGCAACCACAAGTGGGTCAATTCCTTATCCCCCCCACTCCCCATCAAATGTGGCGTACCACAAGGCTCAATCCTAGGCCCCCTTCTCTTTAACATATTTACAAACCAACTCCACTTAGGAACCACAAAAGCTGATATTGTCCAATACGCTGATGATACGACCCTAATCTGCTCAGCACCTAACATCCATCTTCTACAAAGTAAAGCTCAAGAATCCTTCACTGAGCTAGAGAACTGGCTAAATAATTACCAACTGATACTTCTTCTTCTTCTTTCGGCTTTTCCTGGTTAGGGGTTGCCACAGCGGATCATCTGTCCGCTCATGATTGACAGTGGAGTTTTACAGTGTTGGGTTGCCAGCCCGGCACCCAACCTTCCACAGAAGGCACACACTCACACCTAGGGCCAATTCAGAGTGTCCAATTCACCTACTTCATGTCTTTGGGATGTGGGAGGAAACCGGAGCACCCGGAGGAAACCCATGCAACCACAGGGAGGACATGCAGACTCCGCACAGAAGGCACCTTAGCCGAGAATCGAACCGGAGAACCTCTTGCTGTGAGGTGGCAACGCTAACCACTGCACCACCGTGGCCGCCCATAATTACCAACTGATATTAAACCCCAAAAAATACAACTAATGCTGTTCCACCCAACTAAGCCCAATGACCCCGCCTTCTCCATTCTCTCAGCTAACAACACCCCCATTACCTCAGAACCAGAGAACAAACTATTAGGTGTCACAATTGATCAACAACTTAAATACAATAAATACATATCCCAAACTATCTCTAAAGAATACAAAAGCTAGGATGCCTTTATCACAGCAAACAGTTCCTAACCTCCAAGTCTAGAACTGCCATAGCCAGAACTCACCTCTTATCAACATACATTAATAAAACCGACCTGAACAAACTCTCCACATGCTACAACAAAATAGCTAGGTTTACAGCCAAAGCTAAATCACACTCCCACCACTGCCAATCCCTACATAAACTACACTGGTTAGAATTTCCAAATTTACTAAGCTACCACCAACTCAACATAGCTCATCAAATTCTGTACCATCCTGAGAAAAACCTTGCCCTAACTGGCACTTTAAATTTCTACAACTCCAACAGGGAACTATGATCCAGTAACAAAGCCCTGATTGAAGTTAATCCATGCAAGAACAGCTCTGGAGAATCTCTTTCTCTCCTGAGGTTGCAAAAGCATGGAATACCCTCCCTCTTGACCTCAGGTTACAAAATCGCACATCCACATTTAACGACCTCCTCAAATCACACCCTCATGCCAACCCCCTTTGCAACTATAATGACCCCCCCTGAATCCTCACCCTACTGTAGGCAGGTTACTCCCTGAGGCCTCTGATGCACACTTTTCACTGTCATTTTGGTCCACCTTTGTGCATTGTATATTTTGTAAATATTGTAAATATGTGCTTACTCTGAGAACCTTATGTATATATATTGAACTTGTACTATAAGATCTGTGATCACATATCTGTACTATGAGCTTGTATTGCATTTAACTGTTTTTGCCATGTGTTGGCATTCTACCACTTGTTATCCTACTACTTTTATTGCATTTAACTGTCTTGCCTTCTAAAAATGTCAGCATTCTACTAATTGTTTATTCACACTGTAACTTCTTGGAGCTTTTCTCCCCAGTACTGCACTGAAAATGGACACTAGCTGTCCAGTCAGATTATCCTGGTAAAACAAATGTTAAATAAATAAAATAAAAAAATAAAAATCTCCTCAAACCTGCTCACCCAGGTTCTCATTTGAACAGGTGTCTCCCAGGATGCACTCTCCTTTTTTTAGGGGATGCTGAGGAGATATATTCTAGACCACAATCAACCACCTTGTCCATTAGGTCCTGCAGAAGTCTGTCAAAAGCTGATGTGGATAAGATGATGAGGAAATTCTTCCAAGCTCAGATTCAGATGAGGGTTATTCCAATTCCATCTCCAACCAGATCTGTGAGCCTACTATCCGCTTCTCATGTTGTGATATCTCATTCTCCGATCTGTCTTCTTTTTTTAGAGTCCTTGGATCCAGCAGCCCCAAGAGTATCAGTGTCGGATCCAAAGATGACTAGGTCTTTGGCTGTGGTTCTCCTGGATCAGGATGAGTCTCTGAGCCAAAGCATCAGCACCTGATCTGTGGGGGGGGGGTGGGATCCACTCTGATGCTATCAGAGCCATCTTTGTCCTTTGGAAACCTCAGTGTTGGACAGCTTGGGACTAACTCCTTCCTTGAGTCATGGATCCAGGCAAGGTTGGGGCCTGGCAAGTCCAGTGTTTTCAGGTCTGGTGTGACCAGCCACTGCTTTTCCCTGTCTGTTGACCTTCGAGGTAGTGGAGAGGGATTTCCTCTCGACTGAGGGATTTGACTTACACTTTCATCCTTGGGTCCTTCATCCACTCCCCCTTAAGATCTGAGCTGTGAACCTATCAGGCCTACTGCACAGGGACAGCTGGTACCATCTAGCATCCAGACATTTACCATTGAGGAACTTCCCCCCTCTCTTCGGATACCTCTCCAGATCATCCCACTGAAGAGGTCCCCTGAAAGAGAACATAGAAAGAGAAGGAGATGCATAGATTCCTCAGTGAGGATACTGATTTCAGCAAAGGGAAATGGTCTCCCAGATCTCCACTGGATGATGTCTCATTCAGAGACATCCTTGAAATTCTTAAACAAAAAGTTGGATGGTCTTTAGATACCCCTTCCCTGGAGGAGTATGTTTTTCTGGAAGCTTTTGTTTCTGGTCCATCAACATCTTGGTTGACTCCCCTGGTGGATGAGATCATCAATTTAATCTCACGTTGGGCATGGAAGAAACTGGACTCTTGAATCAGTTCCCAATCACCCAGACAAAATTTTAGCACCACTGAAGGACAGACCACATTGGAGCAAAGAAGTCCCTGTTAATGCTATGTTTGTAGCAGCAGCTATGAAGAAAGAACTAGTGGTTCAGCATTCCTCTGTCCATCCCCCTGATTGAGAGTCCAGGGCATTGGATAGGTTTGGAAGATGCATATTTGCTTCAGCTGTCTTTGCCTTAAAGTCACTGAATGATTTAGTACACTTCACAAGACTACAGAGAGATTTGACCAAGGAACTCTCCAAATCTCTCTCAGAGTCCATGTCTGTAGAGGACTACAAGATGTCCTCTTCACAGCTGGCCACTCCTTTATCCATTTCCAATGTATGACCATGAGGTTAATATCCCATGCTGCATAGGGTAGCGAACAGGTGGCTAGTTCAAGCATAGCCATTAGGCGACATGCCTGGATGCAGTTATGTGACTTTGTGGAGCCTTTCAAGTCTTATTTCATCAGTGCTCCCTTTGATGGAATGACTTTGTTTGCCCCTTCTGTAAAAGAAAAGTTTTTCCAGAGTGAACCCCGTCTGCCATAGGGATATGCCTTTCTACCCTCAATGGTCCTTTTCCCAGACTCATATAAGAGGTAACAAAATGTGGTTCCGTTAATCCCAGGGACCTTTCCAGGATTCACATGGGGACAAGTCCTCCAGAGGCAGAGGGGTGAGTTCACAGCCTGCAAGAAAATTATTTTTCAGACAGACCCTTTCTGTGCTCCTGAAGGGTTGCCTGACTGCCCACCGCTGGAGGTAGTTGAGGGGTGCTTGTCTATGCACACAGATGCCTGGGCTTCTATAACAAAAGATTCTTGGGTGCTAGAAATCATATCCAGATGTTATTTCATACTATTTTTCCAAATTCTCCCAAACAAAAGAAGAAAGCTTCCCAATGTCCCACCCAGTGAGACAGAAGCTGCACCTCAGCAGATTCAAAAACTGCTAGAGAAATGAGTCATCCAGGAGGTCCTACCAGACCAAAGAGGATTCAGGACTCACTGAAGGTTCATTTTAGTGTCAAAAAAGACTGGGGATCTGAAACCAATTTTGCTTTCTAAGCAACCTGAATCAATTTATGAAGAAGTTAAAGTTTCACAGTTCAGTCAATTTTGCCCTTTTTATGCAAGGATGATTGGATATGCTCACACGATCTTCAGGACATATACTATCACATCAAAATGAGTAGACGATCCCGAAGATTTTTGCACTTTTGGCTGGGGGCCAGTCACAATCATTTCAGAGCCTTGTTATTTGATCTCACCTCAGTACCCAGGGTGTTTACCAAGTGTATGGCAGTGTTAGCAGCTCACCTAAGGCTGCTGGGATTCTGCGTGTTTCCATATGTAGACAACTGGCTCCTCACTGCCTCAGCCAAGCATCTCTTAGAACAGTCCAGGGGCTAGTGCTCCAACTTTGTTGAAGACTAGGTATTTCAGTCAACATCTCCAAATCTCATCTACAACCTGTACAGAGCCTGGAGTTCATAGGGGCAGAGTTGAACACAGTAAATCAGATAGCCTCCCTTCCTACACATTGTGTAGACACAATCAAGACTGAGGGACAGCATATTCTTGTTCACCCTTCTACTCCAGCCAGACTTGTCCTTCAGGCTCTAGATTCAGTGGCAGTGGCCATAACCTTACTTCCTCTGGCCTGTTTCTATATGTGTGTTCTCCAATGGGCTGTAGCTGTTCAGTGGTCTATTCTGCATCACCCTTTGTCCTTCCCAGTCAAGCTCACTTAAGTATGCAAGGATCATCTTCGTTGGTCGACTCAATCAAACGAAGTCTACCTAGGTTGTCCCTTTATTCTGTCTCCCCCAGTAGCCGCGGTAACCACTGATGCATCTCAGTTGGGGTGGGGGGGCATTTCATGGAACAGACCATCCAAGACACATGGTCCCCTCAAGAGACAAATTTGTATATCAGTGTTCTAGAGAAAAGAGTGGCCCTACTAGTTCTGCAGGACTTTCAAGATGTTCTCCCTCTAGGGACTACTGCAATACAAACCACCAACATGGCTGTGGTCCAATCTATCAACAAACAGGGGGGAATCTGATCATATCCCCTTTGTCAAGAGGCAATGAAAGTGTGGCAATGGGCAATATCCTCCTCTTGTGGCAATGCACATACCAGGGAAATCCAGCATACTAGCAGACAAGCTCAGCAGGTCCATTTTGATGCCACATGAGTGGTCTCTCAATCAGTCAGTGGTGGAGAAGATTTTCTGTCGGTGGGGCCAACGTTGTTGTGATCTCTTTACATTTCCCCACAACAACAAATGCAGCAGGTTCTTTGCCCTACTCCCCCCTCAGGGGGAGTCACCAAGAGATGCTGTAGTCCACGTATGACCCTCCGGTCTTTTTTATGCTTATCTCCCATTACCTCTAATTCCAAAATTCGTATAGAAAGCACTTCAGTTGAAGAGCTCAGTTATCCTCATTGCCCCCTTTTGGCTTTGCCTAGTGTGGTTCCCCTTCCTTTGGTCTCATCTTTGATATCCTCCATGGATACTGGACCTAAGTCCAGACCTTCTCTTGCATCCCTCTGGGATGAAACATCCCAGCATTCCAGGCCTCAAACTTACAGCATGGTTTCTTCAATTCCATTGATTGTTAGACAGCTCAAGTTTTCCTTACCAGTCCATAAAGTACTTCTATCTTCCCAGAAAGCTTCTACAAGGAAGATATACAGGAGTAAATGGAAAAGATTTTCAATCTGGGCTCTTCAGAAGGAAACTGGCCCTTTCACTGTTCTTATACCTTTTGTTTTGGAATTTTTAGCATCTATTTTTCAGGAAGGTGCTAGTTTTTCTACAATCAAAGTACAGTTAGCAGACATATCTAACTTCCACTTAGGAGAAAAAGCTTCTTGTTTAGCTTCTTCCAAATTATGCAAGGCATTTCTGAAAGGTACCTTTTTGCTTAGACTCCATGTGAAATATCCATCACCTCCTTGAGATGTAATAGTTGTACTTCAGGGGGTGACCCAACAACGTTTTGGACCATCAGCCAAATCTGTTTTACATTTTTTTTTATCTTGGAAAACAGCATTCCTAGTAGCTATTACATCTGAGAGGTGAATTTCAAAACTCTAGGCTCTGTCTTCCAAATAACCTTACATTGTTTTTCACAAAGACAGAATTACTTTATATACAAATCCATCCTTCTTACCAAAAGTAGCATTGAATCAAATATCAATCAAACTATTCATTTGCCTGTCTTCTTCCCTAATTTTTCAAATAAGGGGGAGAACATGCTGCATCTTTTAGATGTACATAGACAACTACATTTTTATCTACACAGGACAAAATATTTTTGGAAATTGGAAGTTATTTGTTTCTTTCTCACTGAGCAGACTGGGTTCACCAGTTTCTAAAATTACCCTGGTCAAATGGATTACGGATTGCATTTCTTTTGTATAAACTCAACAAGGCCACTTCCTAGCAAAGCCTCCTAAAGCTCATTCTTCTAAGTCCATGGTAACTTGTTCCACCTTTTGGACTAGAACTTCCATTGATGACATTTGTCCAGCAGCTACTTTGTCTAATGCTCATACCTTTATTGCTCAGTACAAACTAGATTTGATCTCTAGAAGCAGAGCTGCTTCTGGTTCTGCAGTTCTCTGAAATATCCTTCCATGAGGGCCACCCAAGAGTCATGTAGCTGGGGATTCTGTCTCATACGTTGAGGAAGAATGAAAAGGACAACACCATATATTAAAGTTATGTACTCACCATAACTATCCATCTGTGTTGTCCATTTTCATTCTACCTCAACTCCCACCTTCCTTCCCCATTCTTTTTCATCTTCTGGAGTGACCTTGCGGATCTTTTGGAATCTTTTGTTCCATGTTTGAGGACAAGCTTTGCTGTTCTTTCCTTCTTCCTGCCTTATCTTAGGATCTATAAGGCAGCAAACTTAATCTGAGATATTGTTGGCTGACTGGGGCAATATGGGTAGAGGTAGGAGCTCAAGATTTGGATCTGAAGTCAGGTGCATGTGGATGAGTCGGAGCTGAGGTCAGATCTGGTACACATACATTGAGGAGGAATGAAAATGGACAACACAGATGCATAGTTATGGTGAGTGCATAACTTTATTTAATTTTTTTTTTTGCTGCAGTTGATTTCCTTATAGTAGACATATGAAGATTACTATTAGTTATAATTTGCAAACTTGCAATTTACAGTGGTTTTGGCAATTTTATGTCTTATAGTACTGGAGAGAGTATTTTTGCTACCAATCAGCACACAGCACAGGTTTCAGAAAATAACTATGATCAAATGTGTAAATTTCCATTAAGTGAAAATAACTGTCATCATTGAGACTGGGGTGGTTATAAAGAGATTTGGATGGTAAAATGACACATCTAGTTATCACCCTGAATGAAAAAGAACTGAAGTGAGAATGAAAAAAGAATGTCATTGGTAGAGCACAAGTGGTGGCTGGAAGGAGACCAAGATAACCCGGTTCTTACATTGGAGAAAGATGGCGGCTAACTGAGCACCATGCTATCTAGAGCTCTCCCAGTGTGAAAACTGAGAAATTGTTTAAAAAAACGAGAGAAAGTTGTAAACTAGGAGAAAATCTGATTACTGGCTTGCAGATGTACTGCCTGGGTATCAGCAAAGAAAATGTCTGGGAAAAGAAGAAAAAGGTCAGCTAGAACAGTAGAAGAAAAAGTTGTGAATGGGAAGAATTTTGTTGATGACCAGCATAAAGCAGACTTACTTGCAACATCAAGGCAGAAGATTGTTTCCAGTAGACTAGAAGAAAAAATAGATGGGATTCACTCGTAAGTTTTTATAAGTGGGACTTTGGAATAATATATAAAAGCAAATGAAAAATGGTTGGAAAAATAGAAGTACTAAACAACCTGCCTGGTGAACTGTCAAGTTTTGAGAACTCAGAATTAGAAATGATGGAGAAATGGTCGAGTTTGAGATATTAAATGAAGAAATGTTCCAAAAACAGTAGATCTAGAATACAGAGGACAAAGAGAAATCCTGAGGTTCTGTATAATATCAGAAAAGTTGCAGGGTGTATTCTGTATTAACTTTATGAGGGTACAAATCAGTAACTGAAGTAGTGTTCCACAGGAGGAGTTGTTAATTGAAAGACACACATTGTTTCTTTGATAGAAATGTAGCATTCAGAAAGCAGTCAAGATCCATGTTGGTTAAAATGCAGTGATACCAGCAGAAAAAGATGCTTCTGAGAAAATTATGGCAAAAAAAGGAAATGTTCTGGCCATTGTTGATGCCAGGGTATTTGCAGAAATGGTGTTTATTTTTCCAGCTGGAGAAAAGGGCCTTTGCAGTTATGCAGCTCCATATAGTCAGTGTGGATACTATCAGTGCTTTCAACATTATTGCTCTTTTCAGAGAGTCAATCTTACTACTACCTATTCTATGGCCAAATGTTGACTACTGGACATTTACTGTCTGCAGTAAGCATGTAGGAGCATTATTTTGCCAATTGGTATGTGAATATTTTCTGACAGGTATGATGAAGTTGTGTAACTAGACAATTCAGAAAACAGGCTGGACTACTGATGATATACACTGATAAATAGATAGGTAAATGGATAGATAGATACACAGACAGACATATATACATAGAACTGTCCCCATAGTGATGGGCTGTGTTACTGCAGACAAAATGAGCCCCATTGTACTAATCATAGGCAGCAGGCTTTGGGTAGTAAGGAGACAGCAGGACTGGCTATACCCTAAAACATGTATTTATTCATACTGTAGCACAGTGAATGTGCTGTATGTACTTTTTTCTCGTTATTAATCTGTTGTAAAGAAGTAGTCATTTAAGCCTTTGTGGGAGGGTGTCAAAATAAGTTTGACTGTCATTAGTAATAAGTAAATATAATATTACAGTTACTTCATCAGGTGGTATGTTTTGCAGTGCAGAAAGTAAAATAGTGCTTCATTTGCCAATTTTAGGAGCAGCAGCTGCAGTTGCAAACACTTTCTAAGGATGACCATCTTAACAAGTTCAGAGATGTTCAGAAACAGTACGCAGCAATTAACCGACAGGTTGGACTGGTAAAACAAACCCATGAAAAATTGGAACAGAATGGTAAAGATATTTTGATTATGCTTTTTGCTACTTTGTGGAATAGCTAATGATATTTTCTTTAAACAAGATAATATAGTATATGCTGTTGATTTTATTATTGCTATTATTATCATCATTGTTATACATATACTTGCATAACACAATAATGGTATAAGATCTGTAGAACAATAATTATTTTATTTTTAATAGCTAATATAACCTTTACTCAGTATCAGTTTACAAACAGCACAATCCTCATGCATGGTGGGCTCACTGTGTATCTGCTCATGGCTTGTGTTTCTGACTTCTTTCAGCATGCATTAATACAGTCTACTTTGGACCAATATCAGCAATAACACTTCTTCTATTCATCTAAGTACATTCTGTTTTCAACATTATTCATTAGAAGCCATGAGGCATGCACATACGCATTGCCGATGAACTGTGTATTTTCCTTTACTCTCCCACAGTTATTTATTCATATCCTTTCCCAGTCCATCAGCCTTACATCCTACTCCCTTGTTCCCTCTTCTTTTCACACCTTATCTTTGAACTCTGACTTCTAGGTAAATTAAATTCAACAATAATAATGTAACCCCTACAACTTTCTCTTTACCCTATTTCATCCATTTTTCTTAACTCCCCTCCTACTACTGCCTTGCATGTGCTCCTGGAGTATTGCTCTTACACTGCTGTTCCTTCTATTAGCATTCTTCCGATCTCTCCTCCTCTTTCCTCCCTATTCTGTTTTTATTATTTTTCCATACTTAATGTTAACTGTGCGGTTGATGTCACCTATCCCATTTTTTCTTGTCTCTTTCTTTCCCTTTCCCTTGGCTTATCCTTCTCTCTTCTACTGTGTGAGCCACTGTATTTTTCACCGCTTCCATTTTGTTTCTTTTTAATTAGTTTCTCCCCAGCTATCATTGTTAATCCTACTAAATCCATACTTTCTGTTGAGGTTGTCTGGGAAACTCCTGGATTTGCCCCTGCAATGACCCTACTTGAATACTAAACCTACCACCTCTGCCACTGTTTTTCTTCTCTCTTTTATCTCTCAGTCTAGCTATGTATTATCTGTACTATATACTCCTGTATCCAAGGTTGCTTGTTCTCCTACTATGTATCAACGAAAACCCTATTTTTTCTTCTATGTGTAATATTGTACATTTTTTTTAAATTCTGTCTTGACTAACTTTGTACTTCATGGTAATGATCTGTTTTTGCACTGGATTGTAACAAATTGTTTTTGTAATGGAACTTTTCTCCTCGGGTCACTGCTGAAAAAGGGCCTTTGGCCCAGCCAGACTAACCAGGTTAACAAAAGGCAAATAAATAAAAAATAAATAAAATGTTCCATATTCATATTCTAACAAAATTAATTTATGTGTTACTTTCATTGTTTTTGGAAACATATCCTTCATCACCTGTTGCAATAGGCTTTTAAATTCCCTTAACCCCTCACATATACAAAAGACATGCAACCAGGTACCTTTTTCTTCACCACATCTCCAACACTCCTCTTCTACTCCTGCAGATAGCCTTGGTAGTTTAGGCAGTTTATAAAAATATTTCTGTAGGCATTTCCAAACATAAATTTTAAATTGCCTTGCTTTGGTAACATACCTTGGTAACGTAGTATACACTCACTGTCTTACTCCATTATTGTTTCTTGCAGTTCCTTCTCCCACCATATTTTCCTCTCCTTTCTTTATCTCCTCTCCATCCTTAACGGTCCTTTAGTTGTGTTTCCCTCCATTCTACTGCTATTTCCCCTAATAACTCTGGTATCTCTTTAACTCACCTCTTGCTTTTTTCCATCTTCTTCCATCTAAGCTTAACCCCTTGATATTTTCATTCCAAGTGTTCCTTTAATTTAAATTCCTCTCTCCGTTCTTTCCAGGCCTTCATTCTTTCTCTCCTACTATCTGAGACCAATATTTCACCCTCCTTTTTTTCTTCCTCCATTTCTATACCACCCGTCTCCTCCTTGATCTTGCCTTTATACCCCCCCCCCACTGGGAGTATCCTTTCCCTCCACACTGTCATCTCCAGTCTTTGCCATTGTACTTTACATAATCTCTGCATTTCTGTTGTCTATATTAGGCAAATCCCTCCTCTCTGTGTTTTTAATAATATCTCCACTAGGTATGTTCTTCAACTGCCTTTCTTTGTTCTGATCGTCTGTTTTCCAGTCAGCCATATAATCAACATCCACCATCTTATTACATTTGCTAACATGAATGCTTGATGTGTTTCTTTCTGATCAGGTACCTCCAGTCCTTCTTTTTTCATTGGTTCTGTTATTGTATCCCAGGCTACTTTAGGTTTTTCCCCATCCCAAATTAATTCTCTGCAGAGCCATTTCACTTTCTTCACTAGACCCACTCCCAGCAGTTCTCAAAAACTTGCCCAGCATATGTGAATTGCATTAGGATAAACAGTTGCAGTCCCTCTGCCTTTTGAAATATTCCCCTTTTAGCCCAGCTGTTACAGACATGTTAACCAGGTGTGAGAAGGATGAGAAAACCCTTTCTGCCATAGGAAAACATTTTCCACTCCTCAGAGGACCTTCTCTAGGCACCTTTGAGGAATGGGCAAAATGTGGTTCAGGACGTCCCAAGGGTCTTCCCAGACTACACCTGGTGAAGGTTCCCCTAGGAGGGACAATAATGGAAGACGACATCCTTGTGGCAGAGATGGCCCACAACATCAGGGTTTCCAGGATACCTCTTCAGGAAACCCTTCCAGCACTCCTGAATGGAGGCCCGATTGTCCACCTCTGGAGATAATCAGGGGTTTCTTATCCCTGCACCTACTGCACCTAAAAGCCTGGCAAGAAATCACCTCTGATACTTGGGTGCAGAGAATCATTTCCAGAGGTTATATTATAATTCCCTTTTCACTTCCTCCTCCCTGTTCAGAGAGATTCCCGTATGTTCCACCCAGTCAGAGGGAACAGACAACCATTCAAATTCAAAAGCTGCTAGAAAAAAGAGTCATCCAAGAAGTCCCACCAGACCAAATAGGATTTGGGTTTTACTGAAGATTCTTTTTAGTGCCAAAAAAGATCCAGGACTGGAGACCAGTTTTGGATCTCAGCAAATTGAACAAATCTGAAAAATAAACCAAATTCTCGATGGTCACAGTTCAGTCCATTCTTCCGTTTTTAGGAAAGGATGACGGGATGCGCTCTGTAGATCTTCAGGATACATACTACCACATAAATAAGTATAGACATTCCAGAGGATTGAGAAGGAGCCAGTCATTGCCACTTCAGAGTTCTGCCTTTTGGTCTTACCACAGCACCTAGGGTGTTCACCAAATGTATGGCAGTAGTAGCAGCTTACTTAGGACTGTAAGGATTCTGGGTGTTTCCATACTTAGATGACTGGCTCATTTCTGCTACTACCAGGCAGCTACTGCTAGCAGCAAAGCAAAAAGTCTTACAATTATGTGACCATTAAGGCATCACAATCAGCTCTAAAAAATCTTCACTGGAACCAACACAAAATCTAACTTTTATAGGCACTTTGTTGGACACAAGAACCTCCATTGCCTCACTTCCTCCTTCTGGTCTGGAAAGTATCCAGAATCAAGTCCATACACTATTATGATGAAAAAGAGTTCCAGCACAGCTAGTACTTCAAGCATTAGGATCAATGGTGGCTGCCATAACTCTTGTTCCCCTAGCCAGGTTCAATATGAGAATTTTATAATGGCTACTTGCAGCACAATGGTCCATCCTTCAGCATCCCTTGTCAATGCCAGTCTTAATCACCAAGACATGCAAGAGAGATCTCCTATGGTGGATTAATTCAAATCAAGTCTTACAAGGATGCCCATTCATTCTCCCTCAACCCAAGGCCACAGTAACCACGGACACTTTCCAGCTGGGGGGGGGGGCATTGCCAAGGAAATGTCCTAAAGATGAGAGCAGTGCTATTGGTGTTACAAGCACTGCAGGACTCTTTACCTCTAGGGATGATTGTAATTCAGACAGACAACATGTCAGTGGTCTGGTATATCAACAAATGGGGGGAACCAGATCTTACCCCTTAAGTTGAAAAGCCCTCAAGAGTATGGCAGTGAGTGATCTTATCCAACCACTTTCTGCTTGCAATGCATATTCTGAGGAAGTCAAATGTGATAGCAAACAAATTGAGCAGGTGCATCTTTCTATCTCACGAGTAGTCCCTCAATCCAATAGTTTCGGAAGGGATATTCCACACATGGGGCCAGCCTTGATACGACCTTTTTGCCTCCCCTCTGAACAACAAATACAGCAGCTACTTTGCCCTCATCCCTCCAGAGGGATAATTACTGAAGGATGCTCTTCTTTACAATTGGCCACCCCGTCTCTTTTACACCTTTCCTCTGACCGCACTAATTCCCAAATTTCTACAAAAAGCTGCCAAGTTGAAGAACAAAGTCATCCTCATTTTGCACTTTTGGCCTCAGCAAATTTGGTTCCCCTTCCTTTGGCCTCATCTGGAACAACAACCTTGGATTCTGGATGCAGTTCCGGACCTCCTGTCACACTCGATGGGCATCAGTCACCCAGACATAATAGCTCTCAAGCTGACAGCTTGGTTTCTCCAATTCCATTAGTGGCCAGGCATGATATGCTTTCTTCCCCAGTTAGACGCATATTTCTGTCATCTCATTAACCATCTACATGCAAACTTTACCCAAGTAAATGGAAAAGATTTATTCATCGGGCCTCTCTACATGACCTTGATCCTTTTACAGCACCAATTCATGAAATGTTTAATTTCCTAGCTTCTATTTTTAATGATGGCGCTTCCACTTCTATGATTAAAGTCCAACTGGCATCCATTTCTGATTACCGCAGTGCTTTCCTTGGATCATCCTTCACTTCACATAGGCTTTGTAAAGCCTTTTAAAAAGGTTCTGTCCGCCTAAAGCCTCCTTACAAGGATCGTACTCCTCCTTGGGACCTTATCTTGATGCTCCAAGCTCTGACACGATCCCCCATTCGAGCTGGGCTCTAGATGTGATCTAAAGTTTCTATCTTGAAAAACTACCTTTTTGGTAGCCACCACCTCAGCTAGACAAATCTCAGAAATTCAGGCACATACGTCTAGGCCACCATATTTGATTTTCCACAAGGATAGAGTTTCTCTCAGAACCAACCCATCCTTTTTACCTAAGATAGTGTCAGAAACTAACCTTAATCAGTGCATTAACCTTCTGGTGTTTTTCCCCAATTTTTCTAATAAGGGGAATACTCATTGCATCTGTTAGATGTTTACAAACAACTAAGATTCAACCTTGACAGGACTAAGAACATCAGGAAGTCTGATCAGCAGTTTGTTTCCTTTTCACATATTAAATTGGGACAACTTGTGAACAAAGTAACCCTAGCTAAGTGGATTTGGGACTGTATTTCTTTTGTTTATAGGACGAGGAGTATTTCTTTATCTATACCCCAGAAAGCACATTCAGCTTGAGCAGTAGCTACTTCTGCTATCTTAGAGTTGAGAACTTCCATGAGTGACATCTGTGCTGCTGCAACTTGGGTGCCCCCCCCACACCTTTGTTACTCATTTCAAGTTAGATCTGGTCTCTAGGGGAAGAGTATCATTTGGTTCAATAGTGCTCAGGAATATCCTTCACTGAGTCCATCCAGGGTTCTAAGTAGTTGGGGACTCTGTTCCACAAGTAGATGATAGAATGAAGATCGACAACTTCAGATAAAGCAGTTATGTCTTAACATAATGTTCCATCTGAGTTCTCCATCTTGATCTGTCATCAACTCCCCTCCCTCCTTCCCCCGCCAGATTTCGTGGAAAAATGAGCGCTCACCTGAGAAGTTTTCCTTTTGGAATATAATTCTACTCCAGATATGGTCTCTCTAATTTATTTTTACATCTTTCATTATTCACTTATCAGCAAACTCGATCTGAGGTAATCTCCTTAAGCATTATGGGTAAGGGATGTGCTCAAGTGGTTTTTGGAGTCCATGAGCTATAGAAACGGCCAAGTCATTTCCAAAGAATAGGAACCAAACCCACAGGAAGATGACAGATGAAGATGGACAACTCAGATGGAATGTTATGATAAGACATGACTTCTTTTTCATACTGATTACTGCTGCTACAGCCTAAGGTGTATATGGGCTATATCCTGCATAGGAAGTAACAGCTGGCCAGCTTCCAAAGCTTCGAGGCACCTTCCATATACCCAAAACATTTGTCAGCTCAAAATGAGCTGACTAAAAAGTCAGGTTTTGATGCCAAGCCACAGAGCTTTCCTTCCTCTGAGAAGAGCACTCCTCTGTGGGCTTTTGAGGATCAGTAGTTAGCTAATGCTTTTCCATTACTGGGCAGATAGGTTCCCTTCAAGGAAGAAGCTTACACATTACTTTTTTATTTGAGAAAACTTAATTTTTCATGACTGTCTTGTGAATTTTATGTACTTTTAAATGGAAGTGCACTTTTTTTACTTTTTTCGTAAAAAGTTAATAGTTGATCTGATGTTGTCAGTCTTCACTCAGTCTTTGACTGTGGGCTCGGTTCTGAACCGCTGAACTGACTCAAACATTTTTCCAGCTTGTGCCTCCCAAAATTCTCGTGCTAGGCTCTACCCATAATGCTCCTCACTAAATTACCTCAGAGCTCGTTTGCCGCTTCGTGGTGTCAGGCGCATGCAATCAATCTCTAGAATCTTGGCAGTATATTATTGTGAGTTTCTTACATTTTTTGTCCTTATCTTTCTATAATTATATTCTTTCTCTTCTATATTTCTACCCACTCCTCATATTTGGTGTGTGCATGACTGTTTTCTTCCCCTTATTACATACCATTGCTGGTACTTGCTTTCCCTGCTTCCTTTATCACAGGGTAATCTCTAATACCATCATTGATAATTTTTCTCCCTTATGTTTCCAATAAAAAAAAAAAAGACTTTCTCTCTGTCTCTCTTTCTTCTGTGTGTGTGTGTGTGTGTGTGTGTGTGTGTGTGTGTGTGTGTGTGTGTGTGTGTTAGTGTGGCTTAGACCTCTATTTTTTGACTATGGTCGATAAGTCTACTAAGGGCACCTCTGGGTTTAAAAGGTGCCAAACATGTAAACATTTGATAGAAAAATGCCCAACTCAGATGGACACACCTTTTGTGTTTACTGTCTAGGTGCTGTCCATCTCCAGGAGGATTGTTCTATTTGTCATGGTGTCTCCACCAGAACCTTGACATAGTGGAGAAACAAGCTTATTTTAAAGGAATTACTGAAGGGTGATTTTGAAGAGATGATATCTGGTCCCAAGACTGATGCCAGCTCTTCCTCTTCTTCTTCTTCATCCAAAACAAAAAAATGATCACATTCAGTTCTGACAAGTTCCTCGGAACTACCTGCAGAATTGACCAAACCTCCTTCTGTGTCGACTGCATCTTCAGCACCAATAGGTAAATATGACTTGACTTTGACTCAAACTTCGGTACAGACATCTGAAGCTTTAGTACCAACTGAATCTTCGGTAATGAAGCAGCCTTTTCTTATTACATTATGAAGGATCTCTTATTCTCCATCGGCAGACCGATTTGCTGACCGTCCACCAAGTCTCTTTTTGGAACCAAGACCACCGAGGTCCCCGTCAGCCTCCTCTATTTGGTCTATTAAGAGCCTTACCGAGTCAGATATAATGAGACTGGTCGACCAGCTCCTGACGGTGATGGGATTGCCTCCATCCTCGTTTCCAAGCCAACTCGGCTCCACAGCCATGTCCTTCCTCAATGCCCATTCAGATTCCTCCTCCGACTCCAGCTGAGATTTTAGAGGCCCTGGTACTGATTTTCCTGGCTCGGACTGCCTCGATGACATTTAGAGCTCCTTCTCAGGCACTGATAATTGAGTTGAGCTCTTTCAGTATGTCAGAACCAGAGACCTCCCGGAGTCGAGGCTTTGCTGCTGGTACCAAGGGGCAGGGTTCAACTTCGATACTTTCAGAGCCCTCCATGCCCCTTGAGACATTGGCATTCGTACATTCGGCCTTGGCTTCTACCTCGGAGGTGGCTTCCTTGGTGCAGGGTGGGACCACAGTTCCGAAGGTGTCTATTTTGGTTCTGGGTCCTATTCCTCTATGAGAGGCCTGCATTTCGGGCCATGGAGAAGGCTTTCTCCATTGTGGACTCACAGTTTATGCCATCCCTGTCGGGCCAAGTATCTTGTACAACTCCTCGACTGGACCTTCCTCCAAGCTCATTCCTGGGACAGAAGGCACAGAGGCCTCAGGAACGATCCACCATGGTGATTTCTTCTTCTGATACCTCTCCGGAACATCCCACTGAAGAGGTACCTTCGAAGGAAAAGTGCAAGAGGAAGCACTTGGACTCCCCAGAAGAGTCTTTCATAGAGGATACTGATTTCGATGAAGGGGAAGGTTCCCCTAGGTCACCCCCTGATGATGTTTCCTTTAGGGACACCCTACAAATTCTGAAGCAGATGGGTGGCTGGACTTCCCTCCAACCTTCCTCATAGGAATCAGTATACCTGAAGGCTTTTTCTGCCCAGCCATCTTGGATCTCTCCATCCGCTGACAAGCTTATTAAACTGATCGCTCAGCAGGCCTAGAAGATTTCTGACTCCATCAAGCCAATCCCTAAGAGACCTGACTGGATTCTGTCTTCTTCTAATGATGAATAACATTGGGCCAAGGGTATTCCTGTAGATGCCATGGTGATAGCGGCAGCCACCAAAAAGGAACTTGCAGAAGAAAGTCCTACTATCCACCCTGCTAACAAGGAGTCTATGACTATGGATATGTTTAGGAAGCGCTTATACACTTCATCGACCTTCGCTCTCAGGTCCTTGAATTATATGGCACACTTCAATAGGTTGCAGGGAGATCTGATCAAAGAGCTTTCATACACTCTCACAGGAGCAGTAGCTGAAGGGGTCAGAGATAAGGTTACCTTTCAGCTCTCTACCCTTGAATCAATTTCCATTTCGGCCATGAGGCTAACTGCTCATGCAGCTGAAGAGACGACAAGAGCTGCAGGTTAAGGCGTAGCCCTCAGGAGACACACCTGGATGTGCTTGTGTGACTTTATGGAGCTATTTGCATCTTCTTTTGTCAATGCTCCATTTGATGGATCATTCCTGTTTGGACCCAAGGTTAAAGACACACTAGCCAGATGTGTGAAAGATGGGAAAACTCTTTTTGACAAGGGTATATGCTTCTCCACTCCTCAACGGCCCTACTAACAAGGAGTGTAGGACACTGGATAGATTTGAGAAGCGTGTTTATGCTTCAACGACCTTCGCTATAAGGTCTTTGAATTATATGGCACACTTTACCAGATTACAGAGAGATATGATTAAAGAACTTTCAAATACTCTCTCAGGAGCAGTGGCTGAAGGGGTTCGTGACAAAATTTCCTCTCAGCTTTCAACCCTTGATGCTATCTCCAATTCGTCCATGAAGCTCATTTCCCATGCAGCTGAAGGGATGACCAGAGCCGCGGGTTCAGGCATAGACATTAGAAGGCATTCCTGGATGCTCTTGTGTGACTTTGCAAAGTCATTTAAAGCGTCATTTGTCAATGCTCCTTTTGATGGATCCACCTTTTTTGGCCCCAAGGTAAAAGACACCCTAGCCAGATGTGAGAAAGATGGTAAGTCCCTATCTGCCATAGGCATACATTTCTACACTCCTCAGAGACCTTATTCTAGGAACCAAAGAAGTGGGAGACTATGGTTTAAAAATCCAAAGGGCCTTTCCTAGACTCACGAGGCAAAGACTTCCCCCGGAGCAGAGGGGAAGCAATGGAAGATGCCACCCTAGGGGAAGAAATGGACCGCAAAATCAGGGGTGGAACGTCCTATCAGCATCCCTGAATGGGGTCCCAATTGCCTTCCTCTGGAGACAGTCGGGGTGGGGGTGATTATCCCTGCATCTACCTGCCTGGCAATTGATAACTTTGGACAAATGGGTGCAGGGGATTATATCCAGAGGTTACAAAATTCCATTGTTTGTAAGTCCCAAACCCTGGAAAAAACTCCCAGATGTTCCAGCCAATCAAAGGGAAGCAGCAGTCTTAGAAATTCAAAACCTGCTCGAAAAAAGAGTCATCCAAAAAGTCCCACCAGACCAAACAGGATCCAAGGTTTACTAAAGATTCTTTTTAGTGCCCAAAAAAACAGGGGACTGGAGACCCATTTTGGATCTCAGCCAGTTGAACACGGCAGTTCAGCAAACCAAATTCCGGATGGTCTCGGTTCAATCCATACTTCCATCTTTGGAAAAAGGTAACTGGATGTGCTCTATAGACCTCCAAGATTCTTATTACCACATAAAAATGGAAAAAAGCTCCAGGAGGATTCTGCACTTCTGGCTAGGAGCCAGTCATTTCCAGTTCAGAGCATTGCCCTTTTGTCTCACCACAGCCCCCAGGGTGTTCACCAAATGTATGGCAGTGGTTGCAGCTCATCTCAGACTGCAAGGTTTTCGAGTCTTTCTGTATCTCAGTGACTGCCTCCTCACCACTACCACCAAGCATCTTTTAGAACAGGGAATAGACTACACCAGAAATATTTGTACGTCTCTAGGCATAACAGTAAATTTCGAAAATTCCAGCCTTCAGCCTTCTCAGCAACTGGATTTCATCGGTGCTCATTTAGACACTGTTTCAGGGATTGAGTCCCTCCCTCCATCAGAGTTCAAGTCAGGCAAATTCATCAGAGCAACAGGGTTCCAGCAAAACTTGTTCTTCAAACCGTAGGCCCCATGGTGGCATCAATCATCCTTGTTCCTCTAGCGAGGTTCCATTTGAGAATCCTGCAGTGGTTACTAACATCCCAGTCATCTCTGATACATCAACCAATGTCTCATCTAGTTTTGATTACCAGCCATTGCAAAGAGGATCTCATATGGTGGCTACACTCCGACCAGATTCTCTTGGGCTGGCCAGTTATTCTTCTCCAGCCCCAAGCCATAGTGGCCACGAATGCTTCCCAGATAGGGTGGGGTTGGGCATTATCTGGGAAGGACAGTCCAAGGCACTTTGTCCCAGTTGGAGGCCAACTTGCACATCAATGTTCTGGAAATGACAGCAGTGCTGTTAGAGTTGCAAGCATTCCAAGATGCCCTTCCTCTCGGGACAGTAGCAATTCAGACAGACAGCATGTCAGTAGTCTGGTATATAAACAAACAAGGAGGAACCAAATCTTACCCATTGTGTCAAGAAGCACTCAGCGTTTGGCAATGGGCAATTTCTTCCAACTGCTTTCTGATAGCAGTGCGCATTCCGGGAAGTTCCAACGTGATAGCGGACAAATTGAGCAGGAATATTTTCATGCATCACAAGTGGTCTCTAAATCATGTAGTGGTGAACAAGATTTTTCCCCGTTGGTGCCAACCTTGCTGTGACCTCTTTGCCTCTCCCCTGAACAACAAGTGCAGAAGTTACTTTGCCCTGTTCCCCCCTCCGGGGGAGTCACCCAGAGATGCTGTTCTCCATGATTAGCCTCCTGGTCTTTTATATGCCTTTCCCCGACTCCTCTCATATCACAACTTCTAAAGAAAGCCAAAAGTATGGAGAATTCAGTGATCCTCATTCCTCCCTTCTGACCTCAGCAACTCTGGTTTCCCTTCCTTTGGCCTCATCTAATATGGAAACCATGGATTTTGGACCCAGTTCCAGATCTGCTAATTCACCCAGAGGTCATGGTTCATCCAAATCTCCAACATCTCAAGCTCATTTCATGGCTTCTCCAATTCCCATGATTGCCAGGCATCCTTTCCTATCTTCTCCTGTCCAATGTATTATTATTGCTCATCACAAACCTTCTACTAGAAAACTGTATCAAAGCAAATGGGAAAAATTTACTAGATGGGCCCTGAATAAAGGACTGGACCCTTATACCAGTCCCATTCATGAAGTTCTGGATTTTCTAAATACACTCTTCCAATCTGGTTCCTCTGCATCTACAATAAAAGTTCATCTGACAGTGATTTCAAATTTCCATTCAGGCTTCAATGACTCTTGTCTAGTGTCTCACAATCTTTGTAAAGCTTTCTTAAAGGGACTCCTAATACTAAAACCTCCATTTAAAGAACCAGCTCCCCCTTGGAATCTAACTATGTTCTTTAAGCTCTTACTTAGACCCCTTTTGAGCCATCAGCATCTTGTAATTTGAAATATTTATCCTGGAAGGCGTTACTTTTGGTGGCTATTACTTCTGCAAGAAGGGTTTCTGATTTAAAGGCCCTATCATGCAAATCACCCTACCTAATTTTTCATAAAGATTGAGTTGCACTCAGAACAAATCCATCCTTTCTACCAAAAGTAGTCTCCGAAACCAACATTAATCAGTCACTACAATTACCAGTTTTTTTCCTTAATTTTTTTTAACAAAGGGGAATATGCCCTTCATTTACTAGATGTGCACAAACAACTACATTTTTATCTTCACAGAACTAAAGAATATAGAAAATCGGATCAGTTATTTGTAGCATTCTCTTCCCTCCATATGGGTAATCCAGTTGCAAAGTTACTTTAGCTAAATGGCTCAGAGACTGCATCATGTTCATCTTTCACTCTAAAAGACTTCAACTTCCCAAACCAGGTCAAGCCCATTCAGCTAGAGTTGTGGCGACATCAGCAGTTTTTCATGCCAGAACTTCTCTAGATGACATCTGTGCAGCAGCCACATGGTCTTCTCATCATACCTTTATCACTCATTACAAATGAGGCCAGGTCTCGAGGGGTCGAGCATCCTTTGGTTCTATGGTGCTTAGGAATATTCTTCTTTGAGACCTCCCAAGGCTTAAGTATCTGGGGAGTCTGTCCCACTGTCAAGGTTTGGGTAAAAATTGACAACATCTCATATATGGCCTCATTCTGTATATTTTCTGTATTTGACCATATTTTGTTTTCCATATACTTCTTATTGGGCAAACTCGATCTGAGGTAATCTCTGTGAGGAGCATTGTGGTTAGTGCCTGGCTCGAGAGTATGGAGACCGTGAGCTGGAAGATATGACCGAGTTGGTTCTGAAGTTCAGAACCGAACCCACTGTCAAGGATTGGTGAAGACTGACAACACAGAAGGAACATTATGGTAAGACATAACTTCTTTTTATTTTACTTTTTCTGGCTGGGAAAAGTATTACTGATTTTTACTGTGTTTTTTTCTGGGAAAAAGTTACTATCTGATGTTGTCAATCTTCATTTATCCTTGACATATGGGACTCTGTTCCACCTCTTGGAACCAGCTCGGCCATTATAACAGCTCGAGAGAACCAAAAACTCTTGAGCTAAGACCCTACCCAGAATGCCCCTGTCTAGATTACCTCAGATCTCGTTTGCCGCTCTTCTACATAAGACGTGTCAGCCGAACTCTCTTTGAACTAAGTGTAATTTCAATATTTTTTTTTCTATTTGAAATTTAATTAAACCTACCCAGTTAACTTTCACTTTTTGTCTTTTATTCTTACTACCTCTCCTTTACACTTTGGTGTTCTTGCCTACCATCGTTGGTAGTTTTTCCTCTTGCATTGTCATAATACTCTTTTTAGTGAGTGACTGTACTGTTTTCCTTTTAATTAATGGTATCTGTTCTACCATCGCTGGTATCTCTATCACTTTTGCTCCTATCTCTTGGAAGTTCTAGCTACCATTGTCTGTAGCCCTTTCTTCCCTCTCTTTCTTCTTTCTAGTGTGTGTGTGTGTGTGTGTGTGTGTGTGTGTGTGTGTGTGTGTGTGTGTGTGTGTATAGCTACTGTGAGTATCTTCTGCCACTGATTTCCTTTTTATCAATCAACATGGCAGATAAGTGTTAAGGAATAACTGGCTTTAAACAATGATTTGATTGTGGTAGAAAAATGACCAATTCTGATGGGCATTCATCTTGTGTTTACTACTTGGGCCTGGTGTATTTACAACATGACTGTGCTATTTGTCAAGCTTTTAGTCACTGGCCCCTTGTAGAGAGAAAGAATAAATTTATTTTAAAAGATCTGATTAAGACATATTTTAATGAGGCTTTGTCTGATCAGCCTACGACTTCAAAATCTCTTCCTCTAGGTCTGAACGTGGAAAGAAGAGGAGTCTCTCAGTGCTGGTGTCCCCTTTAGCTCTGGCACACAAGAGATTTAAATATTTGTCTCCCACATTATCCTCAGAACTGAAGTTAATGGCCAGATCTACTGAACCTGCTTCATCTGCACCGACTGTAGTGACCAGCCCTGCACCACATCCCTCGGTGCCGACCACCATGGCTCCAACTATTCATGTCACTTCCCCTTCCTCGGTGCCGGTCCATTCTATGGTGCCTACCACAATTTCGTAACCAGTTCCTTCCACGGAGCCGTCAGCAATGTTGGAACCAGGATTATTTTCTGTTCCTAGAACTAAGTATTCCCCCTCAATAGATCCTTTTGTGAGGCAACTTCCAAGCCCCTTATTTAGAGAGGCTGAAATCCCCTTTAGCTTTTTCTGTCCATTCCTCTAGGAGTCTAATGGAAGTAGAAGTTGTGAGGTTGGTGAATCAGCTCCTTGTGGCTAGGGGTCTTTCAGCCTCTTCCCAGGTTTCTCCCTTCTGGAGATGGAACTTTCTGTCCAAGGACTCCATGGGACATTCCTCCTCTAACCTCTACTAAGGTATTAGAGACCATGACTCTGATTTCCTTGGTTCCAGCTGTTCTGCTGCCAACAGCTCTTATGCCTTCAGCTCCAGTGTCTGCCCTGAGTTCTTTGGCTTCCCTGGAACCAATGGACGTCCGGGGTCATAGCTGCACTGTCACATTCTTGGGCTGTTCCATGGCTTCAACCTTGATGGTAGTCTCCTCGGAGTGGAGTGGGATCACGGTTCCAAGATTTTCCTTCCCGGTTCTGGGCTCCCGTCCCTCTTCAGGAGGAGCCTGCCTTCCAGGTCATGGAGAGGGTATTGGCCTCTGCAGGTTCTCAGATGCTTCCTTCCCAACTGGAGCATTTTCATGGGACTCCTCTTGTCCAGAGCTTTCACTAACCTCTATGCCCAGACAGCGAGAATTGAAGCAGCAAGACACCCCTGCACAGGGCCTTACCTTTTCTGAGTCTTCTCCAGAATTTCCCACTGAGGAGGTGCCCCAGTAGAAGCCATGTAAGAGGAAACACCTTAATTCCCCAGAGGAATCTGGCATGGAGGACTCAGACTTCAGTGATGGGAAGGGTTCCCCAGGTAACCTCCAGAAGACGTCTCCTTTGGAGATATTCTTGAAATATTGAAGCAGAGGGGTGGCTGGAAGCCCGACCCATCCTCAGAGTAGTCATTGTACCTGCATGCTTTCGGTGCTCATCCATCTACCTCCTGGGTGACCTCACTTGCTGACGATCTTATTAAGTTGATTGCACAGTGGGCATGGAAGTCCCCTGATTCCATTGAGCCAACCCCCAGGAGACCAGATAAAATCCTTTCAGCACCAGAGAGCCATCAGCATTGGGCCAAGGATTTAGTACCAGATGTCATGGTAGTTACGGCAGCCACCAAGAAGGAACTAGCAGAAGAGAGTGCCACTGTTCATACCTCTAACTGAGAGGCCAGGGTGATGGACAGGTTTGAGAAGTGGGTCTATGCTTCTTTGACGTTTGCCTTACGGTCACTGAATTTCATGGCACACTTCACCAAACTTTAGAGGGATCTGATCAAGGAGCTCTCAGTTACCCCATGCAGGAGCTGTTTCTGAGGAGGTACAGGACAAAGTAGTCTCCCAGATTGCCATCCTGGAATCTATTTCTAACTCATCCATGAGGTTCATTGTGCATGCAGCCGAAGGAATGAATGAGGCAACGGTTTCTGGTGTAGCCATAAGGAGGCATGCCTGGATGCACTTGTATGAATTTGCGGAGCCATTTAAGTCTCCATTTGTCAATGATATGTTTGCTGGATCATCCCTTTTTAGTCCCATATTCAGGGATATCTTGGCCGGGTGTGAAAAGAATGGAAAAAAACCTGTCTACCGTGGATGTACATTTCTCCACTCCCCAACCCTCCTATTGCAGGAACCAGAGAAGTGGAAAAATGTGGTTCAAAAAAACCCAATGGCCTTTCCAGGACATACATGGCAGTGACTCCCCTCAGGGCAGAGGGGGGGAGGTACAATGGAAGATGCTGACCTCATGGCAGAGGTGGCCCACTAAATCAGGGTTCCAGGGATTCATTCTCAGGGAAACCCCACCAGCGCTCCTGAAGGGAGGTCCGATTGCTTGACTCTGGAGGCAGTCGGGGAAAGGCTAACCTTGCACTCAATAGCCTGGCAACTAATAACCACAAATACTTGGGTGTTAAGGATCATTGCCAGAGGATACTACATTCCCTTCGTTCTCACTCCGAAAACAGAAAGAAGAATCCCCAATGTTCTACCCAATCAGAGGGATCAGGCAGCACTGGAAATTCAAAAGCTGTTAGAAAAAAAGAGTCATTCAAGAAGTCCCACCAGACCAGATAGAATACAAATTCTACTGAAGGTTCTTTTTGTTGCCAGAAAAGACAGGGGAACTGGAGACCAATTTTGGATCAGTCTTCCGAACAAGTTTGTTCAGCAGACAAAATTCTGGATGGTCACGGTTCAGTCTGTTCTCCCCTTTGTAGGGAAAGACAAGTGGATGTGCTCTGTAAACCTCCAGGACGTGTACTACCACATAAGAATGGACAAACTCTACAGGAGGTTCCTCTGCTTCCATCTGGGAGCCAGTCATTATCAGTTCAGAGCTCTGTCCTTTGGTCTCACCACAGCCCCCAGGTGTTAACCAAGTGTATTGCAGCAGTAGCAGCTCACCTGAGACTGCACAGATTCCAGGTGTTTCCATATTTAGACGACTGGTTCATTACTGCTCCCACCAGGCATCTACTCGAACAAACAAGATTTTATTCTACACACTTGTACTCATCCAGGTATAACGGTGAATCATACCAAATCCCAATTAAATCTAATTCAGCAAATGGAATTTATAGGGGCCTGCCTGAATACAACCTCTTGTATAGCCTCCCTTACTCATCACAGATTGCAGAAGATAAGATCTCAGGTAGACATTATTCTCTTCAACGACAATGTACCTGTTCTATTAGTTCTACAGACTATCGGATCCATGGCAGCGGCCATCACACTGGTTCTGCTAGAAAGATTTCATATAAGGATTCTACAGTGGCTTCTAGCCTCCCAGTGGTCCATCCTCACTCATCCCTTGAAGCATCTCATCTGAATTACAAACCGTTGCAAGAATGACTTAGCCTGGTGGAGGGAACCAGAGGAAATTCTTTTAGACTGACCATTTGTTTCACCCCAACCCAAGGCCACAGTGACCACGGACACCTCCCAGATTTGGGCGGGGGCATTATCTGGGCATAACAGTCCAAGGCACTTGGTCCCTGATAGAGGCCAATCTGGGGCCAGCCTTGCTGCAACCTATTTACGTCACAACAAGTGCAGCAGCTACTTTGCCCTAATCCTTCCTCAGGGGGAGTCCCCGAGAGATGCTTTCCTTCATGATTGGCTCTCGGGACTGCTCTCTGCCTTTCCTCCCATTCTACCATTCCAGTACTTCCTCAATTCTTGAAGAAAGCCATAAGGTTGAAGAGCAAGGTGATGCCCATTACTCCATTCTGACCTCACCAAGTTTGGTTCCCCTTGTGATGCCCCACCATTGGCAACAATAATCAAAGAGCCTCAATCCTCACCACTAGCACCAGTGGGGGATGTACACTGGGAGGATGAAAAGTACACACATAGTATTTCCAGATGGAGCTCTTTGCATCAAGTTCAGTTTCCTTTAAGAGCACACAGAGACCACAGTCAGTCCGGGGCTGGTTTCTCCCTCTTTCTACAGATCCCCAGTAAGACTCCCCACTGCCACAGCTATAGAGCTGAGATCTCAGCTGAGTGGCCAAGCCAAGACCTCCAGCACTCTCTCTGTCCAACCAGTGCTTTGTGTCCCTGCCCAAGAACCTGACACACACACTCTTTGGGATTTGATTTACACACACACACACACACACACACACACACACACACACACACACACACACACACACACACACACACACACACACACACACACACACACACACACACACACACACACACACACACACACACACACACCCGGGAAAGACTGGCACAGGTTGGACAGACAGGGTGCTGTAGGTCTTAGCTTGGCCACTCAGCTGAGATATCAATGCTATAGCTGTGCCAGTAGGGAGTCTTATTGGGGATCTGGAGAAACAGGGAGAAACCAGCCCCGGACTGATTGTGGTCTCTATGTGCTCTTAAGGGAAATTACACTTGATGCAGAGAAGCGCATCTGGAAATACTGTGTGTGTACTTGTCATCCTTCCAATGTATATCCCCCACTAGTGCTACTGGTGAGGATTTAGGGTCCTTGATTACTGTTGCCAGTGGTGGAGTGTCACATATATTGGTTAGCAGTTGTGGTATATCCGCATATTGGGATTCAGTGGTGTGGATATTGAATTCCTGTAGCCTGTAAACAGTGATCACTAAGGAAGGTGTTTGTACTCTCAATCAGTCACACAACAAACATTCAGAGTTTCACATCACAATAGTTTTATTTATTTTTTATTAGCTTAGTTAGTCAGGGAGAGCAGGCAAGGATGTCAGCAGAGGAGTATAGCAAGCTGACAAGGAGCTAGTTGGCTGAGATGTGCCATGCTAAAGGACTGGTGCATGCCAATCTGACTAAAGCAGAAATTATTGCAACCTTGGTTACAGCTGCATCATAGACCAGCAACCAGTAGGACAATCAGGCTGGCCTTGGGAATGTACAACTCTGAGAAAATGGACAGTTCAGCCTTTCCACACAGGACTTAAAGATCCATTTGAAGTTAAAGAAACTTCAGCTGGAGGCCAAATGTTTGGAAATAGTATCAGCAGAGAAACTGAGATGTCTGGAAGTTGAGGAGAATGAGAGATAGAGACAACACGAAAAGGAGATGCTGACTCTTCACCAGGGTCATGGAGGTAATGGTGAAGGGATTAATCAAATCCCAGAAGCAATAAAGGTCAGTAAATTTCTTCCACAATTTACAGAGAGTGATAATTTTGATAGCTTCATTCATATATTTGAAATGGTAAGTAAATTGTATAATGTTGACCGAGGGCTCTGGGTAAGGCTCCTGACCCCCTTACTCCATGGTAAAGCTGTAACTGCTGTTTCTAAATTGTCTGATACTGACTGCTTAAGCTATAATACTGTTAAAATTGTTTATTAGAGTGTTTTAAGTTAACACCTGAAGCTTACAGAAAAAAGTTTCATGAGCAGAGACACAAGGCAGATGAAAGTGTGTGTGAATATATTGCTTTTAAGCACTTATTTTCATAGATGGGTGACTTTGTGTCAGGTCACCACTTTTGAAGGGCTGGCAGACTGTTTGGTGAGGGAGCAACCCCTTAGCGCTTTGCCTGTGGACATGAGAATCTGGTTAGCGGATAGAGAATGTAACACAGCAGATGAGTTGGGGAAAAAGGGAGATCTATACCTAGCAAGCAGAGCATCACTGCACAGGAAAAGGATGTCCAGTGCTGCTCATGGGTCTAAGGGAACCCATGGTGGGCAGCCTAATCTGCCCCAACAGAGTATGTCAGTAGCAGGGGAAGCCACTAGTTCAGGTATACAGCCAGGACTTAGGGTTAAATGTTTTAAATGCAACCAGTGGGGCCATGTAGCATATAGATGTCCACAGAGGCAAGGTGGGAAACAAAAGGTGGGAGAGACAGTAAGTGGGAATGACAGAATGCCAGCAGTGAGTTGTCTGGAAACAACAAGTGTACCAAACTACCACAAGAGGTTATATCATATCTTAGTAGATGGGAAAGAGGTCACTGCTAAGAAAGACTCAGCCTCTGACCTATCCATTGTGAAGCCAGCAATGGTTGAAGAGGAGCACTACTTGCTTGAGCAGTCTATTTCAGGCAGAGCTTTAGGAGGAACTCCATTCCAAATACTTTTGGCTAGGGTTCACCTTGACTGGGAGGGTGGAAAAGGAAACAAGCAAATAGGTGTGTTTGAGGATATCCTTGCAGATATCTTGATAGGGAATGATTTTGATAATGCAGTACCTTGTGTGCATGCAGTTACATGCAGTCAAGCTTGGAGACAAGCATGTGGGTCTGGTAGCCTGGGGTGAACCCAGACAGACTACACACTTGAAGCCAGGACTGGTGAGGTGGGTACTTCGGGGAGGGAGCAACCCTGTAGCAGTGAGATTGAAGGTGAGCCACAGCTGCTTGTGGGTACTGATGTTCCCTTAGACATAGTGACTGCAAGGGCAGAAGTAAGTAGCTGTACCGAGGCTGAGAGTGAGGCACCGCTGTCAGAGAATACCAGACTTCCTGTGGAGGGGGAGCTGAGAAGGGTTACAAAGAGAGAGAGATTTGTGACAGGCTCAGCTCTCAGACCCTACATTACAAGTTCTGATGAAGGTAGCTAGTGAGGCACCTGATTTTAAAGGGAAGGGGGAATCTGTATACTGGGACAAAGGGTTACTATATAGAGAGTGGACCCTTGAGTGGGGGGAGCTAGAGGGTGAGAGAATACAGCAGTTGGTAGTGCCCAGAGCCTACCATCTGACACTTCTAGCCATAGCCCATGATGTTCCCTTTGCAGGTCATATGAGCATAAAGCATATAAAGAGACGTATTATGCAGAACTTTTATTGGCCTGGGATTTCCAGAGATGTAACAGCAGTGCCAAAACGTACTCAAGGCAGGAGACAAGGTGAAAGCTCCTTTGATGCCTTTGCCTGTGACTGATGAGCTGTTTTAGAGGGTAGCTATGGATATTGGGGGGCCTCTGAGTACCCTGTGTTCCACAAGGAAGAAGTATATCCTAGTGGTAGTAGATTATGCTACCAGATATCATGAGGTGGTGGCTGTGTCCTCCATTGAGGCAGAAAAGGTAGCAAATGCTTTGTTAAGAGATTTTCAGCAGGGTAGGTTTCCCAAAAGAAATACTAACTGACAGAGGTGCCAGTTTCATGTCAGACCTGCTAGCTTGTCTGTGGAAGCACTGTGGGGTAAAGCACCTAAAGACCACCCCTACCATCCCCAGACTGATGGTCTGGTTGAGAGGTTAAACTCTACACTAAAGACCATGCTATGGGCATTTGCAGACAAGTTTAAGAGGGAGTGGGACAAATGTATGCCCCATCTGTTGTTTGCTTACAGGGAGGTGCCCCAGGAATCCACAGGTTTTCACCCTTTGAGTTGCTATAAGGGAACAGAGTGAGGGGACCTTTACATTTGATTTGTGATTGAGAGGGTGAGTGTGAATCACACAAGGAGTCTGTTGTGGTATATGTCCTAAACCTCAGGACAAGGCTCAGGGAACTCATGGGCTTGGCCCAGGAGAACCTGGCAGAAGCCCAACAGCAGAAAAAGATCTGGTATGATAGGAATGCTTGAGCTAGAGAGTATGCTGTAGGGCAGCAGGTAATGGTTCTCATTCCTATCAGACACAACAAGCTGCAGGCAGCTTGGGAAGGACTCTTCAAAGTGGTAAGGAAGGTCAGTGATGTTAACTACATGGTAGAACTGCTATGCAGGAAGCAGGGGCATAAATTGTACCATGTTACCATGATGGAACCTTAGCATTATAGAGAGGCCCTTGTGCTGAGTATTTGCAGTGGATGGTAGGAGGAGTCTGAGGGGGATCTGGTGACTGATCTCCTCAGTGAGGCTTGGACTGACACCTCAATGGAAGGGGTAGCAATTTCCCAGCAGCTATCCCCTACCCAGGTTCAAGAAATCTGAGCAGTGTTACAGGAGTCTGGAGACATGTTCACTGGGAAACACCATACACCATGTGAGTGCAGGATCCCAAAGGCTTACTAAGCAGGCCCCTTATAGGGTGCCTGAGAGTGTCAAACATACTCTGAGGGAGGAGATACAGGAAATGTTGCAACTAGGGGTAATCCAGGAGTCCAGCAGTCTATGCGCCTCCCCAGTGGTGCTGTTATGAAAGAAGAATGGCAGCACCAGGTTCTGTGTGGACTACAGGAAATTAAATAGTCACACAGAGTCAGATACTTACCACATGCCCTGGACAGATGAGGCCCTACAGTAGCTGGGTGGGGCTAAGTATCTTACCACGGGCTACTGGCAGGTGCCCTTGACTCCCAGCGCTAGAGAGATGTCAGCCTTTGTGACTCCTTTTGGCCTGTATGAGTTCAGGAAGATGCCCTTTGGGATGAAAAATGCCCCAGTGACTTTCCAGAGGCTGATAGAGCATATCCTATCAGGAGCAGGAGATTTCACCCTTGCTTACCTGGATGATATTGACATCTACAGCCATTCCTGGTAAGAGCACCTTTAGCATGTCAGGGAGGTGCTGGGTAGACTACAGAGGGCAGGGTTAACCATTAAGCCCAGTAAATGTCAGGTGGGTACGACAGAGGTCTCCTACCTGGGACATAGAGTGGGAAGTGGTAAGATCAGGCCAGAACCTGCCAAAGTAGAAGCCATTCAGGTATGGTCTGCCTCATTACCAAAAACAGGTGAATGCATTCTTAAGGACAGCAGGGTACTACAGAAAGTTTGTCCCCAGTTATAGTACCATAGCTGCTCCCCTCAAAGACCTGACAAGGAAAAACAAACTAGATAAGGTTGTGTGAACCCCAGCATGGGAGCAGGCATTCTAGAAGTTTAAAGGAGCTTTAGGAGGACACTCTGTGCTAGCTAGTCCAGATTACAGCAAAGAATTTGTTATCCAGCTGGATGCTTCAAACCATGTGGTGTGATCTGTACTCAGACAGGTTTTCTGAGGTAGAAGAGCACCCAGTAGTATATCTCAGTCGTAGGCTCCAACCTAGGGAAGAATGCTATGCAGCTGTAGAAAAGGAATGTCTAGCCATAGTGAAGGCACTGCAGAAATTTCAGCCTTATCTGTATGGAAGGAAATTCACTGTAGTTACAAACCACAATCCCTTAACATGGCTAGATTGGGCCAGCCAACAAAATGCCAAGTTACTAAGGTGGAGCCTAGGGTTGCAATCATATGATATAACACCGCAGTGGGAGTAGCAATGCCAACAGAGATGGGCTGTCAAGACAGGGAATGGGGTAATCTAGTCCCAGATAGGCTCAACCCTCTCAAGCAATGTTTCTCAAGGGCCAGTTGAAAAACTAGCTTGAGTCTTGGGGGTGTGGGGGGGGGGTCATGAAAGGAGATACTGCCAGCCAAGCTAGCTGGAATTTTGTAAATAATTACATGTCATTTGTGTATATTAACATGATTTATATAGAAGTGTAACAAAAGGGAGATACTGCCAGAACAGTTGCCTGGAATTTTGTAAATGGTTATGTGTCATTTGTGAATGTCATCAAGCTTCATGTAAGATGCTTGTGTTACAGATGTATTTGAACTGTATGTCATATTGTACAGACGTGTGCTGAAGAGATATTTTGTAAAGTACGGAGCAGAAATGTACATACACTATTACAACTGTTTAAATGTATATATTTTAACAATGGAAAGTGGATTACAGGAGGTTAACTTCAGAAAGATAGCTGAAATTAAATTACTTTTTGGCTGGGCCATAAAAAAGGATGTTATCTTTCAGTTTCTGAGCAGTAACAGACACAATGTCTAGAACTAGAAGTTTTTTTTTTTGTTTTGTCTTGGAAGTGTTTATTGTTTTCCAACTTCCAGGATCTGCCCTAGGTCTAAGAAAAGCCCTTGTTTATGTATTTTCACAGGTAGATGCTAAATGCTACCAGCTGCATCAGTGGTTGTTTTTCACCTCGGATTGAGTCAGATGACAATAAATGATGTCATCCTGCAAGCTATCCCAGCAGTAATATTTGAGATATTAATTTGAGAACTCTCTGAGAGAGATTGAGCCAAGTAGCTGACACACACTCTTTGAGATTTGATCTATACACAAACACACACACACACACACACACACACACACACACACACACACACACACACACACACACACACACACACGCACACATGCACACACGCACACACACACACACACACACCTAGAAAGGCTGGCAAAGGTTGGACAGTGAGGGTGCTGGAGGTCTTGGCTTGGCCACTCAGCTGAGATCTCAACTCTGTAGCTGTGCCAGTGGGGAATCTTACTCGGGATCTGGAGGAAGAGGGAGAAACCAGCCCCGGACTGACTGTAGTCTCTGTGTGCTCTTAAGGGAAATTGCACTTGATGCAGACAGCTGCATCTGGAAATACTGTGTGTGTACTTGTCATCCTCCCAATGTACGTCCCCCACTGACGCTAGCGGTGAGGACTGAGGCTCCTTGATTACTGTTGCCTGTGGTGGGGCATCACACCCCTTTCTTTGGCCTTATCTACTTCAATGTCCATGGACTCTGCATCCGGATCCAGATCTCCTGTCATCCTCAGGGACTAGTTCCCCCCATTCTGAAAAACCTCAAGTTTGCAGCTTGGTCCCTCCAGTTCCACTGATTGCCAGGCAAAATAAAATATCCTCTCCAGTTCAAAAAATGTTGTTGGCTTCTCATAAACCTTCCACTAGGAAGCTCTACCACAATAAATGGAAAATATTTTCTATTTGGGCACATGATAATGGAACTTATCCCTTTTCAGCACCATTTGAAAAGGTCTTACAATTTTTGGCCACACTTTTTGAACAGGGAGCTTCTTCTTCTACCATCAAAGTTCAGCTTGCTACTATTTCCAACGTCCATAATGGTGTTGAGGAACATTCCTTAATTTCACATAGGCTGTGTAAAGTTTTTCTGAAAGGAACCTTAAGACTAACACCTCCTTATAAAGACCTTCTCATCCCCTGGGATCTCACTATGGTTCTGCATTCCTTCACACATTCCCCTCTTGAACCGGCAGCTACTTGTAAGTTGAAATTTGTTTCATGGAATATTATGTTGTTGGTTGCCATTATGTCCAACAGAAGTATTTCAGAGATTCGTGCATTTTCTTCAAGCCCTTCATATTTGATTTTTCATAAGGACAGGGTAACACTAAGAACCAACTCATCCTTTTTTCCAAAAGTAGTATCCAAAACTAACAATCAATCTATTGACTTACCAGTGTTCGTCTGTAATTTCTCTTAACGAGAGAGAATATTGCTTGCATTTACAAGATGTTCACAGACAATTGCATTTTTATCTCAGCAGAACTAAGGACTTTTGGAAGTCGGACCAGTTGTTTCCTTTTCAGATCCATCCACTGGTAAACCAGTTTCAAAAGTCACTTTATCTAAATGGTTAAGAGAATGTACAAGTTTTATCTACCATAAGAAAAACCTCCAATTACCAGCCCCAGTCAGAGAGCATTCTGCAGGAGCAATAACCATGTCTGCTGTTTTTCACTCCAAGGCTTCCATGGATATATGTGCAGCAACAACCTGGGCTAATCCACATACCTTTATCATTCATTACAAATTGGACCTGGTCTTCAGGGGAAGAGTGTCTTTTGACTCTATGGTGCTCAGGAATATCCTTCCATAAGGCCTCCCAAGACACTAGGTAGCTGGGGACTCTGTCCCATACATCAAGGATAAATGAAGCTTGATAACATCAGATAAAGAAGTTATGTACTTACCATAATGTTCCATCTGTGTTGTCGATCTTCATTTATTCTTGACACCCGCCCTTCATCCCCCTCCTTCAGACTCCTTGAAGGAACGGACTCTAGTCCTGGTTATCTAGTTCATATATGACCTTGGACATGGCCTCTTCAATTGATATAGGACTATTTTCCCTGTCTTCCTTTTTAGCTACAAACTTGATCTGAGGTAATCCAAAGAGGGCCATTCTGGGTAAGGATTTAGCTCAAGAGTTTTAGGTTCTCGTGAGCTGTTATAATGGCTGAGCCGGTTCCAAGAGTCAGTACCGAGTCCCATACAACAAGGATAAATGAAGATCAATAACACAGATGGAACGTTATGGTAAGTACATAACTTTTTTTTTTGCTTCTTTCCTGTTTTACTGACTATTGCTGCTGTGCTTCCCCCAGAAGCAAGCACCACTTTTGGCTTAACCATGGAATAAACTACTAGTCTCTTGGTCAGACACAGACCACTCATCTTTTCCTTTTAATCCTTTTGGTGTAATCTATATGGTCACCTTGGAACAGGGGTTAGACACATCCTCTATGGCTGTTGGGGTCCACTCAGGGGGCAAGGGAGACCCACTCTTGCCTATCATTGGAGAAGGGACATGGAATGTATTCCTGCTTAGCCAGAATGATGTTCCCATCCCTGGGGAAGCTGCTGCTGCTGGCAATACCAGATCTGTTTTTTTTTTTCACATTTTCATGTCATAAAGAGATAGAAAAATAAACATTTATCTTCTCCTATTTCAGTTATTCTGGGCAGGAGTGATTTACTGGGTTTGGCCCAGGGTCTTGTGCAGGGTCTTGACACTTCTTATAAGGCAGTTACTGGTAAAAGAAAAAAAGGATTTCTGTTTCCGTGAAGAGGTTCAAGAAATGGAATCTGTAGATGATTGTGAAGGGACAGATGCATTTATTTCTCCTCAAGTTTCTGATTCAGAGTCTGAGGAGAGTGTGGTATCTGATTCTCCCTGTGAGGTTTTCTCTTTCTCTGAGACTATTTCCAGGATCAACCAATGTTTTCTGTGGGAGAATACTGAGGTTTCTTGGTCCCAGAGAAAATATGATTTGTTACAACTGGAAACTGGATTCCTTCTCCATGTCTATGACAGGTTTTGCTATGACCATTCTCGAGGGCTTGTTGGACCCTTCCCTTCCAACTTCCCAGTTATTTTAAGCTATTGTATTAGGGATCAAGATGAAGAATATATTACAGTGGTGTAAATAATCTCATCAATACAGTAGATGTTCAAATGATCAGTGCTGCAGATGCGGTTCCCTCCCTCCATTCTTCTTGCTATTGTGTGTTTTTCATGTCAGGGTGTGGACATGAATTTTTTTTTTCCAAGCAATGTCCTCTTGGGGCTTAACCGCCTTCTTTCAGTTGGCACAAAAGCACAGAAGGGCTTGGTACCCAACCTGACCTTTTAGTCAGCTCAGCTCGAGCTGATTAATGGTTTGGGTGCATGGAAGATGCCTCAAAGCTTTGGAAGTTGGCTGGCTGTTATATGGTATACAGGTTATAACCCATATAACATAGGATACTGCAGCAATGATCAACTGAACATCTACTGTTATGGAAAGGTTACTTAAACAACTGTACTTTCTTTATCATATCTAATATTATTAGTATTGCTGAAGAGGTAGGGAAAACAATGATTATACATTCATTAACTTTTCATTTTCTACCTTAAGAAACATCACCCTTACTTCCATGATAATATGTCAGATCTAAATTTTATTTCTAACTCATTAAAATCTAAATGTCATATTTTACTTTCAACATTTTACAATAAGGAAAAAAAAATAAATTCAATGAGAAGAAAATATTACTTATCTTTTGTTTACTTTAGGTAAGCATGGGTACAGTCAAATTCAGGTAAATATCTCCATTTTAGCTTCATGTCTAAGTCCTCATATGTCCATCTCATTACTTTGTGCCACTAACCCTCTTTCCATGTTGTTTTACTTCTTGGCCCTTACCTTACTTCGTCCCTTCTTGATTAGCTCTGCTGTCTCACTTAATCTTCATTGTTTGTGAAACACTGGAAAAAAGTCTTTGCTCTGTGCTGTTTCCCTCTTCTCTGCTGTTATTACTTCTTCCTGTCCTTGTCAAACATGCGGCTGGAGGTCCTTTTCTGATTGCAGCTATTCTGTGGTTCACAGGTAGCCAGTACACTGTCTCATTTGGACTTGTGA
The DNA here is from genome assembly GCF_019279795.1 of Protopterus annectens. Lineage (NCBI taxonomy): Eukaryota > Metazoa > Chordata > Ceratodontiformes > Protopteridae > Protopterus > Protopterus annectens. The sequence goes on from NC_056751.1 coordinate 283,462,575, forward strand.
AGGATTTTACTGCACTCTCTGTGAAGATCCTTAGCATGGATGGGTACATCATCCACCATCGGAGTTCCCTTTCCTTACATGTCTTTACCGCTTGAGCCAAATACTTCCCTCATTTATCTTATTTCAAAAGAAAAATGTTGATCAGCAAATACTCTTTTTTCACCTGCTATCCACCTCTATCCAGGCTCCCAAAGGCTTCATAGTAGTTTCTTCCTAAGTTCAAATGTTTGGAACCAGACTACAGTTGGTCTGACCTTTTTAGCCCCTTCCATTACTGCTCTCTTTGCAGTTCTGTGGGCACCTTCAATTTTGGACTCCAGAATACGAGTGCATCAGGCTAATAGCCTCGTATTTGCCCCTTTACAGGCTGACCTATCATTTTTCTTAGGCACTCCTGTCAAATTATGTTCTTTCTCTTGGCCCTGTCCTCCAGATCTGTATACTTCACTTCTATAAAATCCAGGCTCACTTCTGCAGTATTTTCTCTAGGTTTCAGTTTTTATTTTTCATATATTACCATCTGAATCACTGTTGATTTTTTTGTTTAGTCTTTGCTTCACTTATTCAGTCTTTTTCTCCTGGATTTTTAGGTTTTCCACCAACATTTATTTCATTTCTTTGACCTTCTGTCATATTGTTAGTAGTGTAACAAAGGTCTCTATTTCATTCTCCATTGTTGCCATATGCCCTTTTGATGTAATTCTGTCCTTTGTCATCAGTTGTTTTTATTGATTTCTTGACATTCATGACATGTCTACCATTTTTCCTATAGTTCTCTTGTTTCTTTTTGCTACTCTCTCTCAAGTTTGGCAGTCTTCTCCTTTGCCTCAGAAATTACAGATTTGCTACTTACAGGAGCTTAGCCATACCGAACGTTCGACGTGTAAAATGATAAATCTCATGTCCTTTTCATTTTTCCTTACTGATAGATTATGGATCTGATTCTTGGATCCAATTCGGCCACATTTTTCAGACTTGGATCCAAATTTCGAGCTCCTCCCTCTACCCATAATGCTCTACATCATCATCATCTCCCCAGACCTCTTTTGTTGCCATCATGTCGAGTTGGATCTGCAGAATCTTGAGCATGAGAGGAAGCACTTTTTCTACGTTTCCTGTTGAAAGTTAACTTTGTGGGGTTGTTTAGCTCTTATAGTATTTGTTTACTTCCCTTCCCTCCTTGCCTGTCTAGCATTTGCTGGCATCAGGGTTTTGTTTGTGATTTATCTCTCTCTCTCTCTCTCTCTCCTTTTCCTCGTACCTAGTTAATACTTTCTGTTTTATATATATATATATATATATATATATATATATATATATATATATTCACTTTAGGCGAATTCACAAAACACAGACAGCCCAAAACCGCAAAATTTGAAATCTGGAACACACAGTATACACCACACCACACATACACCACAATACCCACAGTACAAAACAAAAAAACATAACACCACACATCCACAAACCTACGCTACAAATAAGAAGGGGGGCAAGCCCCCCTGCAACCCCCCCACTTATATATACTAACTCCAAGATCGCACAAATAGAAAAAGAAAGTAAACTCACACCCAGACATTCTACAGTCCCTCACACACACACACACACACACACACACACACACACACACACACACACATATATACAAACACCAACACATCCAACACTTACACACTCATACTTTCACCTGCCTACCCTAACCCACACGTACAACTTACAAACAAACTTACATACACTCATACTCCCACCCAAAATCCTTACAAAACACTCACTTACCTTAAATTCCACCTAAATCCACACACAACACCGGACACCATCCACACAAATCACCGCAAGTAACATAGAGCAAAGCCATAACCGCGAATTTGAGATATTCAAATTCGCGATTATGCACTTTCGTTATTTCAAATATTCGCCTTTATGGTTTCGAGATACTGAAATTCAAGATTTCAGTATCTCGAGATTATAAAGGGGAACTATATATATATATATATATATATATATATATATATATATATATATATATATATCTATAGAGAGATATATATATATATATATATATATATATAGAGAGAGAGAGAGAGATATATATATATATATATATATATATATATATATATATATAGATAGATAGATAGATATACATAGGTAAGAAAAAGTTATTTTTCATGTTTAAAAGTTTACACTGTTGTTGTTAGTGTAGTGGTTTAGCTTGACTGTGACGTCTTGTACCACTTGCTCTACTTTGGGTACAACTACCATGAGCTGATTTTTTTTTTTGTGTGGCCTTACATACAGTATGTCTGACAAACCTGGCTTCAAGAAATACGCTTCTTGTGGGCATACGATCCCAAACTCTGATGCCCACAAGAGGTGTGTCTATTGCCTAGGGCCACAGCATCTTAAGTTGGATCTTAACATATGCTCCTCATTCAATGCTAGGGCCCTTTCTGACCTTATATATAAATTCATCTTGAAAGGATTATTACCAGCATCTTCTCCTTCTACTAGGGAGAAAACTCCCTCTAAACCTCCTCATAGCTCCTCGGCACCTAAGAAGCGATCCCTCAAAAAAGTGCAGAAGGATTTATCGGAGCTGCCAGAAAAACTTGTTAAGGCCTCGGGTATGACCCCTTTGGATCTGAAGACGACCAAGCCTTTCTCGGGTCCACAGGTCTCATCAGACCCAACAGGAATTGTCACTATCTCCTGCTCACTTGTACCATCTGCTTCTTACTCGGATCCCAAGACATCAGATCTGACAGAAGCCGATCCCAGGCACTTATCGTGGAACCTGTTTCTCCAGCTCTACCGGCCCAGTTGTTCCATACCCTGAAGAAATCATGTAATCTACCATCAGTAGCTTCATCCAGTTCATCTAGGAGCTTGATAGAGGTGGACATGGACAGAATGATGGAGATTCTTTAGGGCTCAGATCCAGAAGGGGGTCCTGCCAGCTCCGTCCCCTCCTGGATTCATGAGCAAATCTGCCCAACAAATCTTATCTCCTTCTGCAATCCAACTTGCAGTTTCAGAGTCCAAGAATCCTGGATTGCCGAGAGGTGCAGCATCTGATCTGAGAAACCTTCCTTCCTTGACTCCGACGGCATCTCTTACCAGCTCTGCTCTAACTCCGTCAGAACAGATTGGGTCTCAGATCCGGGAGTTCAGGGCCTGGTTCGGGGGTATTGGTTCTGCTCCAACATTGTTGGATCCTTTCCCTTCCCCTTGGTGTCTCAGCCCTGGACAATTTGGGTCAGATTTTCTCCAGAGGGCCCAGATCTGGGGTCAGCTGTGGCCTTCCCTCTTTGGCTGCTTCAGCCCTGAGGAGGGGGGACAGGTCTCCCCAGGTCTGTCAGCCTTTCAGGCAGTTGAAAGGTTTTCTCTATGCATAGAGAACCATCCTGTCTCATCTGGGATCCTATCCCCCACTTCTTCTGACCAACCCACGGAAGAGGTTCTTCAGACGAAGACATGCAAGAGGAGCCATATAAACTCCCCTTTGGAGTCCCTCACTGAAGACACCAACTTTGATGAAGGAGAAGGATCTCCACGATCACCATCTGATGATGTCTCCTTTGGAGACATTCTTGGAAATCTTAAAACAAAAAGGAGGTCGGTCTTCCCAACCTCCTTCTTCTGAGGAGTTGGTGTTCCTGGAGGCTTTCAGGGCAGGTACATCTACATCTTGGGTGACCCCCCCCCGGTGGACAAACATATTGACCTAGTTTCTCACCGGGCCTAGAAGAAACTGGACATGGTCATCCCTAAGCATCCAGATAAGTTTTTAGTCCTCCCAGTAGGCAGGACACATTGGAGAAAAAGTGCCTCCACTGATGCCATTGTTGTGGCAGCAGTCACTAAAAGGAGCTAGTTGAGAAGGGCTCCTCTGTCCATCCTCCAAACAGGGAGTCCCAGGTTATGGTCAGATTCGGAAAGCACATCTATCAGTAAAAGATACGCTTATCCACAAGCAACAGAAAGGAAAGACCCTGTCTGCAGTGGGAATCAAGTTTTCTACCCCTCAGAGGACTTTTTCTACAAACAAGGAGGGAAGAAAACTTGGTTCTGGAAATCTCAGGGCCTTTTCAGGACCCGCATGGGGACACTTCCTACAGAGGCTGAGGAGGAGATTTCAATGGTAGATGTCACCCTAGAGGCAGAGGGGGACCGCAGAACTAGGGATTCAGAGATTCTTTCTATGACAAGCCCTATCAGTGCTCCTGAAGTGATGCCCGACTGTCCATCTGTAGAGGCAGTCAGGATCATCTTTCCCTGCACCTAGATGCCTGGACAAACATTACAAACAACAATTGGGTGCTGAACATAATATTCAGAGGTTATTACTTTCCCATCCAACTCTGGGGTCCAGGAAGAAACTCCTTGATGTTCCACCCAGTCAGAGGGAGTACACAGCTCAAGAAGTTCAAAAGGTGCTACAAAAAAGAATCATCCAGGAGGTCCCGACTGAACAAATAAGATTCGGAACTTACTCCCACTTCTTTTTGGTGGCAAAGAAAACAGGGGCCCTAAGACCAATTCTGGATCTCAGCAATGTGAGTCACTATGTAAAGAAGTCAAAGTTCCAATTGTTAGGTTCAGTCCATCATGCCTCTTTTGCGCAGGGATGATTGGATGTGCTGTATAGATCTCCAGTATGCATACTATCACATCAAAATAGACAGGCACTCCAGGAAACTACTGCACTTTCAGCATGGGGCCAGTCACTACCAATTCAGAGCACTGCTCTTTGGGCTCACCACAGCCCCCAGGTATTCACCAAATGCATGGCAATCATGGCAGCTCACCTGAGGCTGTTAGGATTTCAGGTATTTCCCTATTTAGATGATTGGCTTTTCATTGGCCCAACAAGACATCAACTTTTACAAGCCAGGGATTACTTGCTTCAGATCTTCAACTCCCTAGGCATCACAATCAATCTGACAAAATCGAGCCTGTCTACTGTACAAAGTCTAGAATTCATAGGAACTCAGCTGAACAGTATGAATCAAGTGGCTTCATTACTTTTTCACTGCATTACATCACTGAGAAATCAGGTATTGGACTTACTGTCTCATCAGTCCCCTACAGCAAAACTAGTGTTGCGAGCTCTGGGATCAATGTCAGCTGCCATTATTCTAGTTCGTCTAGCAAGATTCTTCATGCAAATCCTCCAATGGACCTTGGCAATTTAGTGGTCTGTTCTTTATTAGCCTCTGTCTGTTCCAATCAAGCTCACTCCAATTTGCAAATGTCATATTTGATGGTGGATACAGTCAGATGACCTGTTTTTGGGCAGGCCATTTTCTGTTACTCCCCATAGCCACAGTGACCACGGACACTTCCCAAATGAGGTGGGGGGGCATTTCAAGGGAAAGATGGTCCAAGGCACGTGATCCCCCTTGGAGACCAAGCTGGATATCAGTGTGCTAGAGATAAGAGTAGTTCTAATATTGCAAGCCCTTTGTGATGTTCTCCCTCAGGGGATTACTGCAATCCATACGGACAACATGTCAGTAGTCTGGTACATCAACAAACAAGGAGGAACCTGTTCATATCCATGTGCAGAGAGGCCATGAGGGTCTAGGGATGGGCGAACTCTTCAAACCATTTTCTAGTTGCAATACATATACTGGGGAAACCAATGAGTTGGTGGACAGACTAATCAAGTTGATTCTGATTCCACACAAGTAGTCCCTCAACCAATCAGTTGTGAACATAATTTTCAGTCACTGGGCCAGCCTTGCTGTGACCTCTTTGCCTCTCCCCTCACCAACAGGTGCAGCAAGTATTTTGCTCTGAACCTCCCTCTGGGGGAATCACTGAGGGATACTCTTATTCATGAATGGCCCCTGGGTCTCCTCTGTGCTTATCCCCCTCTAACATTGATCCAGAAGTTTATACAGAAAGCAAGCAGGCTGAAGAGCTCACTCATATTCACTGCCCCCTTTTGGTCTCACAAAGTATGGTTCCCCTTCCTCTGGTGTCACCTCTGATATACTTCATGAATACTGGAGCCCAATCAGGACCTCCTGTCTCACCTCTCAGAATTCCAACATTCCAATCTCCATGTCCTCAAGCTGATCTCATGGTTTCTGCACTTCCAGTGATAGCAAGATGGTCTAGGCTTGCTTCCCCAGTCAGTGACATTGTTTTGGCCTCCCAGAAGGCCTCCACTAGAAAGTTTACAGAAGCAAATGGAAAATATTCTTTATATGGGCTTCCAAAGATTCTCTATATGGGCTTCCAAAGTGAATACTGATCCCTTTTCAGCACCTGTGTCAGCCATCCTTCTTTTCCTCAGTACTCTTTTTAAAGAAGGAGCAGGTTTTTTCTACTGTTAAACTCCAGCTAGCAGCCATACCCATTTTTCACACTGGAAACAAATCCCTTTTTCTGTCAACTTCCAGGTTATGTAAAGCTTTTATGAAGGGAATCTTCCTCCTCAGACTTCCTATTAAAGATCCCTCTCTACCTTAGGATGTTATGGTGGTCCTTCAGGGATTAACTTAGAAACTTTGAACCGGCAAATAAATGTGATATGAAGTTTCTTTCCTGCAAAACAATTCTTTTGGTGGCTATCACTTCAAAAAAAAAAAAAATTCTGAGCTTCAGGCATTATTGGTTAGGCCTCCATACCTTATTTTCCATAAAGGTAGGGTGTCTTTATGAACTATCCCTTCCTTTATGCCTAAAGTGCCCATGGAGACTAACATTAATCAATTCATACAACTGTCAGTTTTCTTTCCGAACTTTACGAATAAGGGAAATATATGCTGCACCTTCCTGACATTCATAGACAACTGTGTTTCTATCTTCACAGAATGAAACAGTACAGGAAATCTGACCAGCTATTTGTGTCCTTCTCTCCTAACCACCTAGGTCAAGCAGCCTCCAAAATTACCTTGGCTAAATAGATTACTGATTGTATTTCATTGATTTACTCTCAAAAAGGTTTGGAATTGCCTCTTCCTCCTAGAGCTCACTCCACAAGATCTAAGGCTACATCATCTGCTTTTTCCTGTAGAATGTCAATTGATGATATCTGCACTGTAGCCACTTGGTCGAAGAATCATACCTTTGTTACACATTACAAATTGGACATTGTCTCCAGAAGCAAGGCTTCCTTTGGCTGTTTATTTCTACCTTTTGGTAGTCTCTTTGTGTACCATTGTTGGTACCAGTCTTTGTTTTTGGCTCTTATTTTTTCCTACCCTTTATAGGGTACTCTTCTTACCATTGCTGGTAGATTACTTTCTCACATTGTTAGTTATGGTCAAGAAACCAAACAGCTTTAAAAAATGCACTTCCTGTGGGCACAAAATTCCAAATTCTGATGCCCACAGGCAGTGCATTTATTGCCTAGTAGCAGCACACCTGAATACTAATTGCTCTGTTTGTGCTGCTTTTAACTATAGAGCAATTTCAAACAGAATAAATAAATTGGCCCTTAAGGGATTGCTGCCTTCATCTGCATCTTCTTCATCAGGGGCTCAATCCCCCAGTTCCGAAGGAGGGATGGGCCTCCTTGAAAATGATTGCATGTATAGATCTGCAATCGTGGGACTCCACACATATCTGCTGACCTCACAAGACCCAAATGTAATGAATGTTTTGAAACATGAGAAGAATAAATCTAAGATGACTTTTCTGCTTAATTTAGCAGAAGCATATCAATATCAAGCAGGAATGGAAATCAAACCAGAAGTAGATAAAAATCAGGCAGCAACTGAATGTGCCAAAAACAAAAGAAAGAATATAAGGTGAAGGACCAGATGAGAAGGCAAAAAATGTGGAAAAAGCATAAGTATAGTTGCAAGTATAGAGAACTTCTGGAAGAACCTCATGTTGATCATGAACGAATGCAGGAATGGTTAAGGAGAGGGGAATTTAAACCAAGAGATGAAAGGTTAATATTGGCAGCCCAAAATAGTGGGCTACGTATACTGTAGTTTACAAAGTCCATTGAACATGTGGGAGAAACAGACAAATGTAGGTTTTGTAAAACTAAATTGGAAACAGTCGCACACCTCGTTGCTGGTTGTAATATACTATTGGCAGAAGGACTGTATACTGAAAGTCATAATAATGTGACAAGACTCTTGCACTGGGGATTGTGCAAACATTATGGTATTGAAGTGGCTGAAAAACACTGGAAACATGAGCCACAAAGCATCCTAGAAAATGATGACATTTATATCACATGGGATCACCCATTACCAACAGTTCAAAAGACTGATGCTAGAAAACTGGATATAGTGGTCCAAGAAAAGAAAACAAAAGTAGCATTGATCATTGAAATTGCTACACCCAGTGACTACAGTGGCTTGCCTACAGAGAGAGACAAAATCATAAATTATCAGGATCTGCAGGCAGAAATGAGAGCAATGTGGAAGAAAGATACCCAGACAGTTCCAATAGTAGTAGGAGCAACGGGGTCTTATAAAAAAGAATCTACAATCGTATTAAGATATGTTACTAATTCATGTAACCTCATAAGAATTGCAGAAGGAGTCATTACTGGGCACATTGCGGGCGCTGTGAAGAGCACTTTTGGCTGACATCAAAGATTGCAATAATACTAATTTCATGAACTTTAATCGTACTTTGACTTAGGAATGGGGTCCATTCCCATCATGGTATTAAAAACCCAAAAGACTTGGAGAAATTAAAAAAAGGTAGACATCTTAAAACTTCTTCGAAGTCTCAAAAGAGATTCCCTATCAGATCTCTGAAGGCCTGTACTTCCACCATGGTTTCGTTGGAATCTCCTCAGAAGATCTGAAAAATGTCAGATCTGACTGCTTTGGATCCTAAAAGAAAACCACTGGATCCTAAATCCTTGGGTCAAACTGCCAGACTGGTGAAATCTCACAAGAAGCACTCAGTTCCAGAAACCTTGGATCCAACCATTACTTTGTCAGTCTCCTTGAACTCGCTCACCCAGGTTCACAGTTGACCCAGTATCTCCTCAACTCCATTTCCCAGTTCTACAAATAAAACTGAGGAGAAAATCAAGACCACAGTCCACAACCTCATCCATTAGATCCTCCAGAAGTCTTTCCAAGGCTTAAGTGGATAGGATGATGAGGAAATTCCTCAGAAGTCAGATTCAGATGGGGGTTATTCCGACTGTCTCCCATTAGAACTGTAAGCTGTCCCTCCACTTCCCATGTAGTGATTTCTCCAGTCTGTCTTACTGCTTCAGAGCCCTCAGATCTGACAGCCACAAGAGGGTTGGTGTCAGATCCAAAAATCACTAGTTTTTGACTCAGTTTTGCTGACTGTTTCCTCTCCTACTCCTTTGGATTGGGATAAGTCTCGGAACCAAAGCTTTGGTGTCGGTCCTGGAGGACCAGAGTCTGCTGCAAGGTTGTCAGAGCCATCCTTGCCCCTCGGAGCTTCAGTGCTAAATAGCTCAGGTCTGGCTCCCTCCTCGAGACATGGATCTGGGCAGGATCAAGGCTTGGCTGCTTCAGAAGTTTCGGCCCCAGTGAGGCCTGCCACTGCCTCTCCAAGTCTGTCTGCATACGAGGTAGTGAAGAGGGCATTTTGTCATCTGAGAGATCCAATGTGTCTCTCTTCCTTGGATGCTACATATCTTCCTCCAGTGGGTCTGAGCTCTGATCCCATCAGACCTACTTCACAGGTACAGCCAGTGCCAACTGGCAACCAGACAGTTTCCCTAGAGGAACTTACCTTCTCTTTGAATACCTCCCCAGAGCAGGAACTTCCCTCCTCTTTAGATACCACTCCAGAGTATCCCAGCATGGAGGTTCCCCAAAAGAGAATGTGCAAAAGGAGGCACATAGATTCCCCTAAAGAATCTCTCACAGAGCATACTGACTTCAAAGAAGGGGAAGGGTCCCACAAATCTCCACTGGATAACATCTCATTTGGAAACATTCTAGACATTCTTAAGCAAAAACGTAGCTGGTCTTCTGATACTCCCTGTCCAGAGGAGTTAGCTTTCTCGAAGCTTGTGGTTCCAGCCCATGTCTTGGGTGACTCCCCTGGTGGATGAACTTATCAAGCTAGTCTCCTGTCAGGCATGGAAGGAACCAGACTCTGTCAAACCAATTCCCTAATGTCCAGAGAAAATTTTGGCACCACCGAAGGACTCCATTCAAGCAGAGGAATCCCTGTTGATGCTGTGATTTTAGCAGTAGCCACAAAAAATGAGCTAACTTAGCAGAGCTCCTCTCCCAGTCCCACTAACTTTGAGTCAAGAGAGTTGGACAGAGATGAGAAAAGCATATTTGGTTCAGCAACCTTTGCCTTGAGGTCTCTGAATTATTTAGCACACTTTACGAGGTTGTAGAGGTATTTGACCAAGGAGCTCTCCAAATCTCTCTTGGAGTTCATATCTGTGGAGGACTATTAGAGAGCATCTTCACAAATGGCCACTCTTATTATTCATTTCCAGTGCATCCATGAGGTTAACATCCCATGCCGCATACCTCACCAGCTGCCGTTTCAGGCATTCCCATTAGGAGACATGCCTGAATGTGGTTATGTGATTTTGCGGAGCCTTTCAAGTCATCTTTCATCAATGCTCCATTTGATGGAATGTTCTTGTTTGTCCCTTCTGTGAAAGAAATGCTTTTTTGGTGAACAGGAAAAAAAGACACTGTCTGCCATAGGGATTTGGTTTTCTACCCCTCAATGATCCTTTTCCTAGAATCAAAGAGGGGTCCAGAAAATGTGGTTCTGTAAATCTCAGGGATTTTTCCAGGATTCATGTGGGGACAGCTCCTCCAGGGGCAGAGGGGGGAATTCAAATGGAAAACACCATCCTTATGGCAGAGGAAGCTGCAAAACCAGGGTTTCTGAGATTACTTTCCAGATAGACCCTTTCAGTTCTCCTTAAGGGTTTCCCATTTGCTCACCTTTGGAGGCAGTCAGGGGGCACTTGTCCTTGCACCCATATGCCTGGGCTTCTATAATAAAATATTCTAGGGTGCTAAAAATAATATCCAGTGGTTATTTCATACCATTTTTCCAGATTCACCCAACCAAAAGAAGAAAGCTTCCCGATGTCCCATCCAGTCAGATTGAAACTGCAGCTCAAGAGATTCAAAAGCTGCTGGACAAAAGAGTCATCCAGGTGGTCCCACCAGACCAAAGAGAATTTGGAACTTACTCAAGGTTCTTTTTAGTGCCAAAGAAGACAGGAGACTTGAGACTAATTTTGGATATTGGCAACCTGAAACAATTTATGAAGAAGTCAAACTTACAAATGGTTACAGTTCAGTCCATTCTGCCCTTTTTAAGCAAGGATGAATTGATGTGCTCATGCAGTCTTCAGGATGGACAGACACTCCCGAAGATATCTGCACTTTCGGCTGGGGGTCAGTCACTATCAGTTCCACACTTTGGTCTTACCATAGTCTAAGGGTCTTTACCCCAACCAGGCATCTCTTAGAACTGTCCAGGAACTATTTGTTCCAAGTTTGTCACAGACTAGGCATTTTAGTCAATTTCTAAATCAAAACGTCAACCAGTACAGAGCCTGGAGTTCATTGGTGAACAGGTAAACAAAGTAAGTCAGACTGCTGCTCTTCTACACATAGTCTGGATACAATCAAGTTCCAGGGACAGCAAATTCTTCTTCATCCTGCTCCTTCACCCAGACTTATTTTCCAGGCTCTAGATTCAATGGCAGTGGCCATAACCTTAGTTCCTATGGCACATTAATATGTATGTGTTCTCCAATGGACTCTAGCTGTTGTGGTCTATTCTGCAACATCCTCTATCCTTCCAATTCAAACTTATTCGAGTACGCAAAAAATCATTTTGTTGGTGGATTCAGTCAGATGAGATTTACCTGGGCTGTTCATTTATTCTACCTCTCCCAGTTGCCATAGTAACGACGGACTCCTCCCAGTCAGGGTAGGGGGCATTTCTTGGGATGGACGATCCAAGGCATGTGGTCCCCCAAGAGACCAATTTGTACATCAGTGCTCTAGAGATGACAGCTGTTCTATTAGCATTACAGGCCTTTCAATATGTTCTCCGTCTAGTAACTATTGTGATACAAACTGGCAACATGTCTGTGGTCTGGTACATCAACAAACAGGGTAGAACCCGATCCCACCCCATTTGTCAAGAGGCACTGAGAGTGTGACAGTTGGAGATCTCCTCCAACTGCCTTCTTATGGCAATGCACATTCCAGGGAAATCCACCATACTAGTGGACAAACTCAGCAGGTCCATTTTGTTACCCCATGAGTGGTCTCACAATCAATCAGTGGCAGAGAAGATTTTCCATCAGTGGGGCCAACCTTACTGCGATCTCTTTGCATCTCCCCACAACAAGTTCAGCAGATGTTTTGCTCTAATTCCCCGTCAGGGGGAGTCACTGAGAGATGCTCTAGTCCATGTTTGGCCATCTGGTCTTCTTTACACCTATCTCTTATTACCTTTTATTCCAAAAGTCTTATGGAAAGGATGTTGGTTGAAGAGTGCAGTTATCTTCATTGCCCCCTTCTGGCCTCGCCAAGTGTGGTTCCTATTCCTTTGTTCTCATCTTTGTTATCTTCCATGGATGCTGGACCCCAGTCTAGATCTTCTCTCACATCCTTCAGGGATGAAGCATCCCAATATTTCAGGCCTCAAACTAACTGCATGGTTTCTCCGAATCCATTAATAGCAAGACAGCCCAGGCTTTCCTCCCCGATTTGATGTATACTTTTATCGTCCCAGAAAGGTTCTACAAAGAAGATCTACAAAAGTAAATGGAAAAGATTTTCAATGTGGGCTCTTTAGAAGGAAATTGACCCTTTCACTGTTCCTATTTCTTCGGTTCTAGAATTCTTAGCCTCTGTTTTTCAGGAAGTTGCTAGTTTCTCCACAATCAAAGTACAATTAGCAGCCATATAAAATTTTCATTCAGGAGAAAAAGATTCCTCTTTAGCTTCTTCCAAATTTTGCAAGGCTTTTTTAAAAAGCACCTTCTTACCCAGACCCCCCCAGTAAAAGATCTGTCTCCTCCTTGAGATTGACAGTTGTGCTTCAGGAGTTGACACAACAATCTTTTGAACCTTCAGCCAAAACTGATTTAAAATTTTTGCCTTGGAAAACAACTTTTCCAGTAGCAGTTACATCTGCAAGGAGAATTTCAGAACTCCAGGCTCTATCATCCAAATCCTCCTACATTATTTTTCACAAAAACATAGTTGCCTTATGATCAAACCCATCCTTCTTACCAAAAGTAGCCTCTGAATTGAATATCAAACAATTCATTTGCCTGTTTTCTTCCCTAATTTTTTAAGTAAGGGGGAGTATTTTCTACTACTTTTAGATGTGCATAGACAACAACGTTTTTACCTACATAGGACAAAAGATTTCAGGAAATCAGACCAGTTGTTTGTTTCTTTCTCACCAAACAAACTGTTATCACAGGTTTCTAAAGTCACGCTGGCCTAATGGATTATTGACTGCATTTCTTTTGTATATACTCAGCAAGGCCTCTCCCTGCCAAAGGCTCATTCAGCTAGCTCCATGGTCACTTCTGTTCTTGAACTTCCACTAATGACATTTGCGCAGCAGCTACCTGGTCTAATGGTCATACCTTTATTACTCATTGCAGCATAGATTTGACTTCTAGAAGCAGAGTTGCTTTTGGTTCGGCAGTTCTCTGGAATACCCTTCCATGATGGCCACCTAGGAATCACGTAGCTGGGGACTGTGTCCCATACTTTGATGAAGAATGAAAAGGACAATATCAGATATTAGAGTTACGTACTCACCATAACTTACCATAACTATACATATGTGTTGTCCATTTTCATTCTTTCTCAACTCCCCACCCTCCTTCTCCCTTCCTGTCATCTTCTGGAGTGATCTTATGGATATTTTGGAATCTTTCATTGTAGGTTTGAGCCCTAGCTTACTGTTATTTCCTTTTTTGTACTCTGTCTTATGATGGGCGGCCATGGTGGTGCAGCGGTTAGCATTGCCGCCTCACAGCAAGAGGTTCTCTGGTTCGATCCTTAGCTAGGGTGCCTTATGTCTGGAGTCTGCATGTCCTCCTTGTGGTCGCGTGGGTTTCCACTGGGTGTTCCTGTTTCCTCCCACATCCCAAAGACATGCTGTAAGTGGATTGGACACTCTAAATTGGCCCTAGGTGTGAGTGTGTGTGCATGTGTATGTCTTCTGTGGAAGGTTGGGCGCCGGGCTGGCAACTCGACACTGTAAAACTCCACTGCCAATCATGAGCGGACAGGCGACCCCTAACCGGAAAAACTGAAAGAAGAAGAAGTACTGTGTCTTATGAACACTAGTGTCCCTATTATTTTAGAGAACGCAATGAATTGCAAAAGCCGTTTAGTCAAACGTCATTCCATGAAATGGCAAAATTCCAAAAGCAAGGATCAGCAATTTTTTTTCCTAGGGGAAAAAAGTCACTGGGCCGTTTTCGGGACTTTGCCATTTCCTCCACTGTGGTGCGATCTTGGAGTTGGTATATTTAGGTAGGGGGGTTTGGGGGGCAAAGCCTCACACTTTATTTTGTGTTTTGATTTTTTTTTTAACGGAGCAGCGATTTTTTTTCCTGGGGAAAAAATCGCTGATCCCTGTGTTCGACATTTTGGGTTTTTGGGGATTGTTAGTCGATTATATAGCGTTCGCAATTCATTGCATTCGCTTATATAATATAGACCCGACTTATAAGGCAGCAAACTCACTCTGAGGTGTTATAGGCTGTCTGGGACATTATGAGCAGAGGGAGGAGCTTGAGAGTTAGATCGATGAGTCTGTGGTATGTGGCCAAGTCAGATCCGAGGTCAGCTCTGTAACCCCATATGTTGAGGAGAAATTAAAATGGACAACACAGATGCATAGCTATGGTGAGTACATAGCTTTAATTTCTGTATACATTCAACAGCAGTCACACAGATACAGGGACATTCTACTGAATATGTATAAAGTCACAATAATTAAATCCATAACATAATGCTGCATTATCTACTGGCTTAGGAAGCATTCCAGTGGAATATCTTCTTCTTTCGGCTGCTTCCATTAGGAATATCATATATTAATAAATTCTGGTGCAGAGTCAGTGATGCATTCTCCAAGAAAAGTGTCTACAGCAGTTAGGAGTAGAACTGAGTATGAAACTGTGTGAATGGTAAGAGGTGATCTGAAGTAGTTAACTTCATTTGTGCAGCAACCTTTGGGAATCGGATCCGACCTCGGATCCGAGCCGGCAGTTTTCAACAGCTTTAGATCCGAGCTCCAAGCTCCTCCCCCTACCCATAATCCCCTGCCAACCCTGACTGACCTCAGATCTAGTTTGCCGCGGTTTAGTTCACCAGCTTGATCCAGAGTTTCCAGGTGTTTTCGTTCTCTTTGTGAGAAAAATTTTACTTTTATAACATTTTTCTTTAACCTTTGGTGTGAGAGTGTGTTTAACTCCCCTTTTCTGTCTAAAAGCTCTCTTAGTTTAAATTATTTTATTTCTATTTAACCTCCCCCTTCCTCGTGGTTCCATCAGGGTTGTGTATGTGTGCTTGGGGCCTAGTGTGTGTGAGTTACTTTCTTTAGGTATGTCTGAGGCCCCAAAGATAATGTTTTCTAAGTGCACCGAGTGTGGCCATAAGCTGTCCCCAGCGGATGGCCACACTCGGTGTGTCTTATGCCTTGGGGTTGAACACCTGTCCTCTGGTTGTACCATTTGTGCAGCGTTCAACCCCAGGGCACTCAAGGACCGGAGGTCCAAGCTGATTCTGGCGGGTCTTCTGTCCCCGGACTCGGCTTCTACCTCCGGTCCTCCCGTGGCTCCCGCTGCGGCTGCGGCGGCTGCCACTCCTGCTTCCCTCCCCCCGGCCGGGACTCAACCTCCCGCCTTAGGCCCGGAGGAGAGGGAGGCCAGGAAAGAAAGGAGGAGGGAGAAGCACCACAAACGGCGGGCCGAGGCCTCTTCTTCGGCCCCCCGGCTAAGCGGTCTTCTCCCTCCAGGTCTTCAGGGTCTCCTCCTTCTCGGATCCAGTCCCCGTGCTTTTCAACGGGTCCTGAGGAGGAGGAGACCCAAGGTCATCGAGGTGACACTCCCGCCCCGCCTCGGTGGCCTCGTCGAGATCCACTAGAAGTCTCACGGATGCAGATTTGGACCGGATGATGAGAAGATTCCTCCAGGCTCAACTGCAGATGGGAGTGCTCCTGCCTCCCCCCCTCCGGGGGAGAGCTCGACCCCCTTCTTTGCCCCGATAGCTCCTTCTCCGTCCCATTTCCCGGGTTCGGAGTCTTCGGAGCCGGGCAGCCTTGGAGCCAGGGGTGTGTCGGCGCCGATAGTCTCTGGTACTTCGGCGCCGACACTTCCATCGAGTCTGTCAGGTCCATTTTCTTCGGATCCGAGCTCTTGGAGCCGAGGGCTGAGCTTTGGATCCGGCGGTATCGGTATGCCTTCAGCTCCATCCGGGTCAGAGCATACTGGTCCGTCGGATCCGATCGCTTTGGCGCCGGCCCCGATCTGTCCGTCGGATCCGAGGGAGAGTCTGCTTTTGGATCCCAAAGAGAGCAGCTCTCCCTCGGCATTCGACATGGTGGAGAGGGTCCTGTCAAGGGATTCCAGGCCCCCGACCCTTGCCACGGCTCCACCCTGCACTCCTTCTAAGTTGGGCTTGACTTCCATCACCCGGCCCCAGGGACAGCCTGCTTTAACGTCCCAGATAGTTCCATTGGAACAAGATGTTGCAAGAGGAGGCACCTGGACTCCCCCGAGTCCTTGATTGAGGACACAGATTTGGAGGAAGGGGAAGGCTCCCCAAGATCACCCACCGAAGATGTCTCATTTGGTGACATCATGGAGATGCTCAGAATAAAGAGGGGGTGGTCTGCCCCAAAGCCTACCTCGGATGAATCCGTGTTCCTGGAGGCGTTTGAAGCAGGCCCGTCTACCTCTTGGGTTTCCCCTCCGGCCGACCCCCTGGTAGGCTTGATCACTACCAGGGCATGGAAGGAGCCAGACACTGTGGAGCCAGTCCCCAAGCGCCCGGACAAGATCCTTAGCCCACCCTCTGACAAGTCCCACTGGAGTAAGGGTCCCCCTCTAAATGCCATGTTGGTGGCGGCGGCCACCAAGAGGGAACTTGCTCAGGAGAGTCCCTCGGTTCATCCCCCGAGCAAGGAGTCTCGGTCGATGGACTGCCTAGGGAAGCGGGTGTTTAGTTCGGCTACCTTCTCTGTGAGGTCACTGAACTACATGGCACATGTGCTCCGACTGCAGCGGGACCTTATCAAAGAGTACGCTGCGTCGCCCTCCGAGTCCATGTCGGCGGAGGACAAACAATTGCACTCCACCCAGATGGCCACTCTACGATCTATATCTAACACCTCTATGCGGCTTCTGTCTCATGCCATGGAAGGAGCCGCTAGAGCCGGTGGAGCGGGCCTCGTTATGAGACGTCAGGCCTGGCTTCAGCACTGTGATTTCACAGAACCCTTTAAGGCATCGTTCGCTAATGCCCCTTTTGATGGTTCTGCCCTCTTCGGCAAAACCGTGCGAGATACCTTGGTCCAGAGCGAAAAGGAGGGGAAGACGTTGTCTGCCATCAGAGTCCACTTCTCTGCTCCCCAGAGGTCCTTTTCTAAGAACCAAAAGGGATAGAAGAAGATGTGGTTCCGGAAGTCGTAACAGTCCCATCCCGCTCCGGACTCCCAGCCCTTCCGCTGCAGAGGAGGGCAGGGTGGACGCCACCCTAGAGGCAGAGGGGGCCTGCGGAACTTTGGATCCAGAGAACCCTTCTCGGACCAACCCACGCAACATCCCTGAGGGGTTGCCCGACTGCTCCACTCTGGAGGCAGTCGGGGGGCATTTCTCGAAGCACCCAGCAGCTTGGGAGTCCATCACGACAGACCGCTGGGTGCTTCGCATCATATCCAGAGGATACCAAATTCCCTTTTCTCGTTACCCACGCAGCCCCAGATACCTCCCCGATGTCCCACCCGATCAGAGGGAGGCCGCAGCAATGGAAATCCAACACTTGCTGGAAAAAAGAGCCATCCAACACGTCCCCCCAGACCAGTGCGGGTCCGGGTTTTACTGCAGGTTCTTCTTGGTGCCAAAAAAGACGGGGGACTTAAGACCGATCCTCGACCTCTCTTCCCTGAACCTGTCAGTAACCAAAGAGAAGTTCCACATGGTCACTCTTCAATCCATCCTCCCCCATTTGCGGGAGAACGATTGGATGTGCTCTATAGACCTCAAGGATGCGTACTACCACATTCTGATGGACAGGCAATCCAGAAGGTTCCTCCACTTCCGGCTGGGAGCCAGTCATTTCCAATTCAGGGTCCTCCCCTTTGGTCTCACCACAGCCCCCAGGGTTTTCACCAAAGTGTTAGCAGTGATAGCGGCCCACCTGAGGCTCCAGGGAATTCAGGTCTTCCCGTACCTGGACGGCTGGCTCCTGACCGCCCCGACAAGGCATCTACTCTGTGCAGCCAGAAACTACTTTCTTCGTTTAGCTCCCCGGCTGGGGATCACGATCAACATAGAGAAGTCGTCTCTTACTGCGACTCAGACTATAGACTTCATAGGGGCCAGATTGGACACAAACAAGCTCCTAGCTTTCTTAACCACAGACCGACTACTATCCCTGAGACTACACGTGCAGGCCATTCTGCAATCTCCAGCTCCTCCGGCGGAATTGGTCCTGAGGGCTCTTGGCTCAATGGCGGCAGCGATCAACCTATTGCCAATGGCACGTTTGAACATGAGGGTCTTACAATGGACCCTCCAGGTCCAGTGGTCCTTTCTTCACTATCCTCTGAGCCATCCCGTTCCCCTCAGCAGGGCCTGCAAGAGGGCCCTCCTATGGTGGCTCCAATCTCCGGACCTCTAGCAAGGACACCCCTTTTCTACAACCCCTCCACTAGCCACGGTGACCACGGACGCCTCCCGCCTCGGGTGGGGGGGGGGCATTGTTCGGGCAGGACAGTCCAAGGGATGTGGGACCTCACGGAGACCTCGCTGCATATCAGTGTCCTAGAGATGAGGGCAGTGCTGTTAGCGTTGCAAGCACTTCAGGACCTTCTTCCTGTAGGAACAATTGCGATTCAGATGGACAACATGTCGGTTGTCTGGTACATCAACAAACAGGGGGGAACCAGGTCTTACCCACTCTGTCGAGAGGCCATGAGGGTGTGGGAATGGGCGATCTCCACCAACCGCTTTCTCATAGCAACGCACATTCAGGGACGGTCCAACATTCTAGCGGACAAACTAAGTTGCACCATCCTGTTACCATACGAGTGGTCTCTGAATCCCGAGATAGCGAATCGGATCTTCGCCAAATGGGGACAACCCTGTTGCGATCTCTTTGCCTCTCCCTCAAACACAAAATGTTACGACTACTTCACTCTCATTTCCCCCTCCGGGGAACCCCCGAGAGACGCTCTGGTGCATGCTTGGCCTTACCGGTCTTCTTTATGCTTACCGTCCTCTTCTTCTGATGCTGAAGTTTCTGCAGAAAGCCAGTCGGTTGGGGAGCAGGATTATCCTCATTGCCCCATTTTGGCCTCGTCAAACCTGGTTCCCTTACCTTTGGTCTCATCTGGTGAATCCTCCTTGGATTCTGGATCCCCGTCCGGATCTAATATCCCACCCCCTAGATCTCTCAGTCCCAACCCTGGACAATCTCAAGTTCACAGCTTGGCTGCTCCAGTTCCACTCATAGCTAGGGCTCCCGGTATCTCTTCCCCAGTTAAAACCATTCTAGTAGCAGCGCACAAGCCTTCTACTAGAAAGATCTATAGCAGCAAATGGAAACATTTCTCCATTTGGGCGGAACACAAAAATTTGGATCCTTTTACAGCTCCTTTGCCTGCTGTATTAGACTTTCTGTCAGGACTGTTTCATCAGGGGGCTAGTTCCTCCACAGTCAAGGTCCAACGAGAAGCTATCTCTCATTACCATGTTGGAAACGAATTGGGCCCTTTGATCACCATGAAATTGTGTAAGACCTTTTTGAAGGGCACCTTTCTGCTCAGACCCCCAGTGAAGGATGTAGTCCCTCCTTGGGATTTAACACTGGTGCTTCAGGCCTTGACAGCTCCCCCGTTTGAGCCTGCAGCTTCCATAGATCTTAAATTCTTGTCATGGAAAACGGCTTTTCTTGTCGCCATCACCTCGGCTCGAAGGGACTCTGAATTACAGGCCCTCTGTGTAAAACCCCCATACTTGACCTTTCACAAGGATAGAGTTTACCTCAGGACCAATCCCTCCTTTCTTCCCAAGGTTGCCTCTGAGTCAAACATTAACCAGTCCATCAACTTGCCGGTCTTTTTTCCTAACTACCATAACAAAGGGGAATACAAATTACACTCATTGGATGTGCATAGACAACTTCGCTTCTACATCCACAGGACATCTGGTCATAGGAAATCCGACCAGTTGTTCGGCTCCTTTGCCAAATTTAACTTGGATAAATCTGTGTCTAAAGTCACACTCTCTAGATGGATTTCACAGTGTATCCTTTTAGCATACAAAAGTTTGGGCAGGCCCGCACCTCAGGGGGTCCATGCCCACTCTACTAGATCTATGTCTACCTCTGCAGTTTTTAGAGCTAGAGTTTCTTTGGATGATATTTGCTCGGCAGCCACTTGGGCTTCATCTCATACTTTTATCAATCACTACAAATTGGACATTATCTCCAGAGGGAGAGCATCCTTTGGCTCTGCAGTGCTCCGGAACATCCTTCCATGAAGGCCCCCCGAGATTCAGGTAGGTGGGGACTCTGTCCCAAAGATTGCTGCACAAATGAAGTTAACAACTTCAGATTAAGAAGTTATGTACTCACCATAACGTTCCATCTGAGTAGGTAAACTTCATTTGTCTGCAACCGTCCCTCCCTCCTGCCCCCTCACTTGCAAATGTTCCCATACTCAGGTCCATGGGTTTTACCCACTTATCTTGTGACTAATCATTGTTAGCAGCTTCTGCTGTTGGGCAAACTTGATCTGAGGTCAGTCAGGGTTGGCAGGCGATTATGAGTAGGGGGAGGAGCTTGGAGCTCGGATCTAAAGCTGTTGAAACTGCCGGCTCGGATCCGAGGTCGGATCCGATTCCCAAAGGTTACAGACAAATGAAGTTTACCTACTCAGATGGAACGTTATGGTGAGTACATAACTTCTTATTATTAGAAAGCAATCAGAACCACATGGGTAAATACTATGGCCAATGTTATAAAGCAAGGCAATATTTGCATTTGCATTGATTTTCAGGATCTGAGTAAATTGATTAAACAAGTGGATTACACTTTATTTAGAGATGAAGAAGTGATTTCATCATTGCCAGATGCTAACATGTACTTCATATTGATCACTGCGCAGTAGTGTAAGCTTTATGGGTTAAATATTGCATTAGATATATCAGCCGGCCAGCTTCCAAAGCTTCAAGTGCCTTCCATGTGGTCATACCATTAGTCAGCTTCAGCTGAGCTGACTAAAATGACAGGTTTGCATACAAAGCCCTTCAGAGCTTTCCTGACACTGGGAAGAGCACTTCTCTAATGCTTCCAATGATCAAAGGTCACCGGAAGCTGTTCCATTTCTGGGCTAACAAGTTCTATCTGGGAAAAAAAATTTGTTCAGACCAAGTTTGTATGCAAAACAGCTGCTTTAAGGCTAGGAAAAAGTATTTTCCTTGACTGTTTTGTGACTTTTACGTATTTTAAATGGGAGACCACTTTTTTCTTTTGTGGTAAAATGTTCTTAAAAGTTGTTTAAAACTACATTTTTTGTGGATATACTGTTTATTACTTTTTTGACCTGGAGAAAGTGTTTAAAGTGCTTTTTATTGTAGTTTTTTTGTGTGGGAAAAATTTTTTTTGCTACTTTCTTCTTTTACAGATTACTGCTGCTAAGTTTCCACAGGAAGCAAGTACCTTTTACTGCTTGACCATGGAACAATCTACTAGTTCCTCCATCAGACCTTATTTCAGCCACAAAAAGAAAAAGAAAATGTTAAATAAGCAGCCTTTGCCATCACAGCTGTCTGGTAATTTGCCATAGCCAAGGGTGGGTGACTCTGCTGTGGCAAACCTAGTTTCTCAAACCACTCTTCCTGTTCTTCTGAGCCCTCTGGTGCTGTCCATACAGCCATCATGGATTTGCAGTTAATCACTTCATCTGTGGCTGTTGGGGTCCCCTCAGTGGGCAAGGGAGAGCCACTCATCAGTCATGGGAGAAGGGGCAGAGAATGTGCCCCTGCTTAGCTAGAATACTGTGCCCATCCCTGCAGAAGCTGTTGCTGGCAACATTTGGTCTGTTTGCTGTAATGTTCCTGTCAAAAAGAGAAAGAAAACTAAACATTTAGCTTCTTCTGGGTCTAATTTATTGAGATTGGCTAAGGTTCTTGTGCAGGCTATTAATCCTTCTTGTAAGGTGGTTTCTGGTTAAAAAGAAAAAAAAAAAGGGATTCCTCATTCCCTGAAAAGGTTCAAGATGTAGAATCTGTTGTGGAATGTGAAGCGACAGATGTAGTTTTCTTTTCTTCGGGTTTCTGATTCAGATTCTAAGGAGAGTATGTCATCTGAATCTCCCTGTGATGGATTCTCTTTCTCTGAGTTTGTTTCCAGGATGAGCCGATGTATTGAGTGGGAGAATACCAAGGTTTTTCAATCCATTAGTAAATACTATGATTTGCTACATTATGATCTGTAGTGAGAGTAGGGAACAGGTGGAGGAGACCCTGGAGAGATGGAGATATGCTCTAGAGAGAAGAGGAATGAAGGTCAGCAGGACTAAGACAGAATATATGTGTGTGAATGAGAGGGAGGATAGAAGAATGGTGAGGATGCAAGGAGTAGAGGTGGCGAAGGTGGATGAGTTTAAATACTTGGGGTCAATAGTTCAGAGTAACGGTGAGTGTGGAAGAGAGGTGAAGAAGAGAGTACAGGCAGGATGGAGTGGGTGGAGAAGTGTGTCAGGAGTGATTTGTGACAGACGAGTACCTGTAAGAGTGAAAGGGAAGGTCTACAAGAGGGTAGTGAGACCAGCTATGTTATATGGGTTGGAGTCAGTGGCATTGACAAAAAGGCAGGAGTTTGAGCTGGATGTGGCAGAGTTAAAGATGTTAAGATTTGGACTGGGTGTGACGAGGGTGAACAGGATTAGGAATAAGTATATTAGAGGGTCAGCCCAGGTTGGAAGGTTTGGAGACAAAGCCAGAGAGGCAAGATTACGTTGGTTTGGACATGTACTGAGGAGCGATGCTGAGTATATTGGGAAAAAGATGCTAAGGATGAAGCTACCAGGTAACAGGAAGAGAGGAAGGCCTAAGATAAGGTTTATGGATGTAGTGAGAGAGGACATGCAGGTGGTTGGTGTGACAGAGCAAGATGCAGAGGACAGGAAGAAATGGAAACAGGTGATCCTCTGTGGCGACCCCTAATGGGAACAGCCAAAAGAAGAAGATGATGATTAACACAACCCTTTATGAAAGTACATTCATCCTTGATTTTATGAATGAATGAAAATTTCAGTTTGTAACATTCTGAATCTTCAGCCACTGTAGAATTCACATTTTTTTTTATCAAAGCCTTGTCCTTGATCCCTATTATAGGTGCAAAGAGAATATTGCAGATAAAGGCCCCATTATTTCTAAGAAACAGTCTACCTATGCCAAAATATGTTTCATTCTTCACCTTGAGTATGTCATTCTAACATTATATCTTTTGTCCCCTGTTATAAAAAACAAGTGGGCAGGTCAGATACCATGTTGACAGAATAAAGAATATCAGAAACAATGACTAGTTTATCTCTCTCCTTCTTGAAAGGAAAGTAAGAGTTCTCAGATACAAATCAAACTTTTCTAAGCTCACTGTACTGACTTCTGCTTTAACAAATATGGTAATTCATAAACAATGGTTGCCAAATGTTACTTAATAGGGTGGCTGCCATTTATGCTACACTTTTCAACGATATAATTCACAAAAAGGCATATGTAAAACTGACGAAATCCTACAAGCCTGATAAGCATTTGGATTTGAGGGTTAGTTCTGCCAAGCATTCTGTCATTGTTGTATACCATCCTGAATTTTGTCAGGGATGAATTATTACATGAAACATTGCTCAATATTTACACTACTACAAGGGTGCTCAAAGAGCAGTAGTGCATTTAAGCAAGATACTTAACCACAGATCTAACAGCTATGGCCATCTTTGATTGTTTTTGGTTGGGTATATCTTCTGCACTAGTCAGAACTGAGCACATTTTTGTAAAAATCCCAAAATTGTGAATATCAGTGCATCTGTACTAATGCAGATAATGATGTAATGAACCATCTGCATAAGTGTATGTCTCGCAACCATTTTTTTCCAACTGCTTGCATATTTCAGATTTCAGTCCTAGCTGTTATCAGTAAGGTTCTGCATACATAAACAGCATAATAGGTATTTGCATGGCTGTCAGATTATCACTGAAGGCTTGATCATAAGATTATAGGAGGTTACTAGGCTAATGACAGGGCTAGCCAAGTTTTAGCCTTATTTCCATGATCAGCGCCTGTCACCCCTGCCCAAGAGGGACATAGGTGGAACCCCTAGGGTGAACTTATGGTTACCCATCCAATCGACCAGATTGCATTTGAAGAGGGCCAATGAGGTGCTGTGCTTGACATGAAGCGGGAGTCTGTTCCAAAGGTGTGGTAACCTCTGGGAGACAAATCTGTTCCTTCCAGCAGTTTCTATTAATGTCACATACCAAGTTAAGTCCAGTAGAGCGAGTAACCCATGCACCATTTGACTTACGGATATGCAGCGTTTCCAATAAAGCAGGGTCAAAGACTGCCTTATATGCAAGGCAGAGATCACGTCTAAGCAGTCTATATAAAACAGAATAAAGTGAGAGTGATTTTGGCCAGTCCTCATAGGACATATGCTGAAGACCTTGAATTTTCCTAGTGAGGAACCTTTGTGGTCGCTCCAGTTGCTGCAGGTGCTTGGAAAGGTACATACCAAAATGGATATTGCATTCAATTATTGGCCTGATGAGGGAAGAATACAGGGAGGTTATAACTTCTTTTTTTCTGGAGGCAATGCCCTTACGTATGAGATGAGCAATATAGAACGCCCTTCTTACCACTGTGGAGACATGGTTATCAAAGATAAGGATGCTGTCAACCTGTGTGCCCAGGTCTCTCACCACTGAGTGCATACATAAGGTGTTGTTATGGATATGGTAGTTAGCAGGAACATCACTCTTACCGAAAGTGATAATAATACATTTTTTTGCATTTAGTTTAAGGCCATGACTTTGGCACCAGTCATTTGTTTGTGTAAGACCTTCTTGTAGGATGTTGACATCTTTTGGAGATTCTATGACCACTCCCAGTTTGCAGTCATCAACAAACTTTGTCAGCTACAGACATTTAGTTTTAGCTTGCATTTCAGAGAAATAGATTCCATACAGTAAAAGTCCCAGGACTGATCCCTTTGGAACACCACTGCTTGCAGGTCTGGTGTTGGAGGTGGATTCCCCTATTTTGACTATATGGGTTCTATCAGTGAGCCACTTAGTGACCCATCTAATGATATATGGGTTGATACCTAGCTGGGTGAGTTTGTCAATTATGCCTAAGTGGGGGATAGTGTCAAAAGCCTTGGCTAAGTCTAGGAAGGCTGTATGCACAGATTTTCCCTCAGCAAGGGCTTTGGTGACTGTCTCGAAGAAGTCCACCAGGTTTAACAGGCATGATCTCCCTTTGACAAATCCAAATCGAGTAGGGTCAAGTGTTTGGAGGTTACCAATGTCTTTGTTGATAAGGTCCATGATGATTCTCTCCATGGCCTTGCAGATAAGGCTACTCGGGCTAATAGGTCTATAGTTCCTAGGGTCACTGGAACCACCACCTTGTGCAAGGGGATAATGGTGGCCTTTTTCCATTTAGCTGAGATGAAGCCAGTGTTTAGACTGTGATTGAAAAGAGTACCCAATGGTGTTGTAATTCTTGATGTTAAGTTGTCTATCTCGCCTTCTATTCTTGCTGGTTGGGTTCGGAGCAGATCCTCGGCTCCGACTCGGCCATCTTCAAAAGCTCGAGAGCTGCCTACTAGCTCAAGGCCCCCCTATATCCCATGATGCCTGGCGCTAGATACCCAGATCTCGTTTGCCGCTTCTGCTGTGAGGTTGTTCTACTGGCTCAGGTCATATAAGCTTCTTTATTATTACTGTTATTTACTGTTATTTCCCTGTAAAAAATTACTGTATTGTAGTGTAGAATTAGTCGTTAGTTATTTATTCATTGTAGTTAGTTTTTTCCTCTAAATAGCTTTCCCTTCCTAAGAAACTCGTTTAAATTAGAGAGTTCCTCCTCCCCCCCTTCTCTCCCTTTTTCCACAGAAAGGTTCTTTCCGTTTGAGTTAGAGGTTAATCTTTCTTTTCTATCTCCTTAAAAAAAAAAAAAAAAAAAAAAAACTTTTTCTCTATAACCTGTAGTTTTAGTGATAAGTTTGTTTTTCTTTGTGGTAGTAGTACTTGTAGTGGGTTGTGGTAACTGTAGGGTATTAATATTTTTTATCAGTTACCTTAACTTTTTGTGTGAAAACTTGTCCATGTTTTTCTTCCAAGAATGTCCAAGGATCCAAAACCGTCCGGATTCAAGAAGTGTGACTCATGCTGTCAGAAGATGTCTCTGACAGATGGTCACACTTCTTGTGTTTATTGTCTGGGCGCTGTGCACCTGCAGGACTCTTGCTCCATCTGTCATGTCTTCAGTCCAAGAGTCCTGCAGGAGCACAAAAATAAATTGATTCTGAGGGGTATGCTTAAACCCCAAGATTCACTGTCGAAGTCTCAGCTGGTGAAATCTTCCAGGCCACCTAAACCATCGGCTCCCAGTTCGGAGCCGTCGTTGGGCGAAGCCACACAATCCGTTTCGGCTCCGGCTGGAACTGATGTCCCTCCCTCCCAGTCGGCTCTGACACGGTCTTTGGAGCCGGCTGAGAGTCGAAGGAGTTCCAGGTCTCCTTCTTTGGAGTCGATACGTTCAGCTCCAATGTCACCCCTGCTCTAATCGGAGCATAGTCACCGATCATCCCACTCTTCTCAGTCCTCTAGACTTTCGGACCATGATTTGGA
Source organism: Protopterus annectens (assembly GCF_019279795.1). NCBI lineage: Eukaryota > Metazoa > Chordata > Ceratodontiformes > Protopteridae > Protopterus > Protopterus annectens. The sequence continues at coordinate 283,489,657 of NC_056751.1, forward strand.
AAGAATGGTCAGTAGGCCCTTGAAGTCGCAGGCCCTTGCCAAAATGTTGTCCAGCCCTCCTCATCAGGAGTCAGCTCTGTCCACAGCTATTGATATTCCTCCTCCGACTCTTCCTTTGAGCTCGGAGCCAGAGTTCATTGGGGTTCGAGTCGTGGAACCGCCGGTGCCAATACCCTCCCTTTCCGCTCCTTCGTCGGCTCCAATCCCTTCCATGGTACCTTCCCTGGAGGGATCTGGGCGCCGAGACTCCCTCGTCGGCTCCGAGGGGGCGAGTGGCATCCGACCGTTGTCCGACCCCGCTCTCCCTCTCGGTGCTTCGGCGCAGGTGAGCTCGGCTCCCACATCTGCCTCGGAGCTGTCTCCCTCGGTGCGGGGAGGGCTTTTGGTTTCGTCGGAGCCTGAGCCTTCTCTGCATGCGGGCAGGGTCACCTTCAAGGTGATAAGGAGTGTGCTGGCCCCTGGGTCAGTCCCATGATCGACCCCATCGGCTCCTCCCACTAGGGTGCCTGCGTCAGCCTCTGCTCCTCTTCCAGACCCTAAGCGTGGGGATCCAGCGCTCCAGGACACCCCCTTGGGTGTATCCTCCTCTTCCGAGGCCTCCCCTGATCTTTCAGAGGAGCCACCACGCAAGAGAAAATGCAAGAGGAAGCATGTTGACTCCCCCGAGTCTATTACATTGGATACCGACTTAGAGAAGTCAGAAGGGTCCCCAAGATCTCCCTCTGAAGATGTCTCCTTCTCAGACATCCTTGAGATGCTTAGGCAGAGGGGAAGCTGGACTACCTTAAGCCCTTCCGAGGATGAGTCAGTATTCCTGGATGCATTTGGATCCCAACCTTCCACCTTCTGGGTGTCTCCGCCTTTCGACCCACTGATGTCTGTGGTGGCTCGAAAGGTGTGGACGGCTCCAGACACAGTGGAACCGACCCCTAGAAGACCTGCAAAATTCATTACTGCCCCGCAGGACAAACAGTTCTTGACCAAGGGTGTCCCCATTGATGCCATGGTGGTAGCAGCGGCCACAAAGAAGGAGTTGGCTGAAACTTCTTCATCTGTCCATCCCCCTGATAAGGAGTCCAGGATGATGGACAGATATGGGAAGCGGATGTTCTCTTCAGCGACCTTTTCCATGTGGTCCCTGAATTACCTGTGCCACTTTACCTGTCTTCAGAGGGATCTCCTGAAAGAGCTTGGAGATACCCTCCAAGATCCATCAGCTGAGGGGGCCCAGGCTAAGGCAGCCTCCCAGCTGGCAACTCTTAATTCTGTGGTAAACTCCTCCATGCGGCTCATTTCATATGCAGCCAATGGTGCGAGTAGAGCCGCAGGCACAGGCGAGGTCCTAAGGAGGCACGCTTGGATGCGGCTATATAACTTTGCAGAACCTTTCAGAGCGTCTTTCACTAACACCCCCTTTGATGGTTCCTCTCTCTTTGGATCACAGGTGAAAGATACCCGTACCAGGTGTGAGCAGGAAGGCAAGACTCTCTCTGCTGTAGGAGTCCATTTTTCCACTCCCTCCAGACTATATCCTAAGGGTCAGAAGAGTGGGAAGATGTGGTTCCGGAAATCCCAAGGAGCCTTGCCGGACACACGTGGTGAGTTTTCCTCCAGGGGCAGAGGAGGGAACAATAACAGCCGCCGCCCTCGTGGCAGAGGGGGTCCGCAAAACCAGGGAAGCCCTTCCATCATCCCTGAAGGGTTGCCCGGCTGCTCACCTCTGGAGGCAGTCGGGGGAAGACTATCACTGTACCCAGGAGCCTGGCAAGACATAACACAAGACAAATGGGTACAGTCCATCATATCCGGAGGCTACAGAATCCCCTTCGTTCGCACCCCCTTAAAGTCATACAAGTCCCTTCCAGATGTTCCACCCAATCTAAGGGACCAAGCAGTGCAAGACGTCTCAAAACTGCTAAGAAAAAGGGCCATCCAGCAAGTCCCAGCAGACCAACAAGGATCCGGAATTTACTCAAGGTTCTTTTTTTTACCAAAAAAGACAGGGGACTGGAGACCCATTTTGGATCTCAGCAGACTAAACAAGTCTGTACAAAGAACAAAATTCCAGATGGTCACGCTTCAGTCCATTTTACCCTTTCTGGGTAAGGACAATTGGATGTGCTCCACAGATCTTCAGGATGCGTACTACCACATAAAAATGGACAGCCGCTTCCAAAGATTCCTCCGCTTCTGGCTGGGAGCCAGCCATTATCAGTTCAGAGCTCTGCCCTTTGGTCTCACCACAGCCCCCAGGGTGTTTACCAAATGTATGGCAGTAGTTACCACTCATCTGAGACGGCAAGGATTCCAGGTGTTTCCATATCTCGATGACTGGCTCATCACTGCTACCACCAGACATCACCTTCTGTGAGCCAGAGACTGCACCATCGGCACTTGCTCCAGGCTAGGTATCACAATAAATTTCGAAAAGTCTGCATTGTTGCCTTGTCAATCTATCACCTTTATAGGCGCAGATTTAAATACCAAAGACATGTTAGCGAGCCTCCCACCAGACAGGATTTCAGTGATTCGTCAGCATGTCAAGGTTTTATTAGCATGCAAAAGGATTCAAGCCAGGTTTGTCCTTCAAACTCTAGGTCTCATGGCAGCAGCTATCGTACTTGTTCCCCTAGCTCGTTTTCACATGAGGATTCTCCAGTGGCTTCTTTTCACCCAATGGTCCTTCCAGCAACTTCCCATGTCTTACACGATTATGATCACTCAGGCATGCAAGAAACACCTTGCGTGGTGGATGGTCTCCACATCAGTGCTCCACGGCAGACCATTTGTTCTTCCCCCTCCAGTGGCTACAGTGACCACAGACGCCTCCCTGATTGGGTGTGGGGGGGGCATTTTCAGGGCAGAACAGTCCAAGGCACCTGGCAACCTCACAAGTATCATCTGCACATAAATGTCTTGAAGATGAGGGCCGTGCTGTTAGTGTTGCAGGCTCTTCAGGACTCACTTCCTACCGGGACCATTGCAGTTCAAATGGATAATATGTCCATAATGTGGTACATCAACAAGCAGGGCGGAACCAGGTCCTACCCCCTATGTCGAGAAGCACTCAGACTCTGGCAGTGGGCAATCTCTTCCCAATGGTTTCTGATTGCAACGCACATCTCTGGGAAGTCCAACGTTATAGCAGACAGACTGAGCAGTGCAATTCTCATGCCTCACGAATGGTTTCTGAACCAGGTGGTTGCGGACCAAATCTTCCGCAGATGGGGGCAACCTTGCTGTGACCTTTTTGCAACTCCCCTCAAAAACAAGTGCAGCAATTTATTCTCCCTCCTTCCACTCCCTGGGCATCCCCCCAGAGACGCTCTAGTCCACGATTGGCCCCAGGGACTTCTTTATGCATTTCCTCCTTTCCCCTTCATACCGAAATTGATTCAGAAGGCTGCCGTTTCGGGTTGCAAAATGATCCTCATTGCTCCTTACTGGCCTTGACAAATATGGTTTCTGTTCATGCACTCCTATCTTCTCGAACAGCCTTGGACTCTGGACCTATTCATCAGTCGGGCGGGCTGCACCAATCCCTGCACACTCTCCAGCTCACAGCGTGGTCGCTCCACTTCCAACCCTAGCCAGGCTCCCAGATATTTTCCCATCTGTGAGAGAAATCCTTTTGTCATCACACAAGTCTACGACCAGAAAAACTTACTCTAGTAAGTGGAAACGTTTTTCTTCCTAGGCAGAGGCAAAAAGCATAGACCCCTTTTCAGCCCTAGTGCACTCCATTTTGGAATTTCTAGCAGAACTCTTCCATGCTGGTTCTGATTCAGCTACAATTAGAGTCCAGTTAGCAGCAATTTCAGATTTTCACATTGGCCTGTCGGAAAACAATATCATGTCCCATAAGCTGTGTAAAGCCTTTCTCAAAGGAACCACTCTGCTCAGGCCCCCAGTGAGAGATCCTCCACCACCGTGGGATTTAAATTTGATTTTAACTTTGCTAATTTTGCCCCCTTTCGAACCTGCAGCTTCTTGTTTGCTGAAGTTCTTATCTTGGAAAACCCTCTTCCTGGTAGCTATTACTTCAGCCAGAAGAGTTTCTGAACTACAGGCTCTTTCTGTCCGTCCCCCATACCTCGTGTTCCACAATGACAGGGTTACTCTTAGGACTAATCTGTCCTTCCTTCCTAAGGTCTCTTCAGAGAGTAACTTGAATCAGTCCATAGACCTTCCCGTGTTTTTCCCTAATCACTCCAACAGGGCGGAATATAAGTTGCATCAGTTACATGTTCACAGGCAGCTACGCTTTTATTTGCACAGAACCAAGGACATTAGAAAATCAGATCAGCTTTTCCTGTCTTATGCAGTAGGTAAACAAGGTCTTCCGGTCTCCAAAGTAACCTTATCCAGGTGGTTGACTTCTATCATCACATTCATATATCAACTGAGGAATAAAGAATTGCCAGTTAAACCAAAAGGTCACTCCACCAGAGCTTTAGCTACTTTGGTGGCCTTTCAGGCTAGGTTTCCCATGGAATCTATTTGTGCTGCGGCTACATGGGCCAACCCACATACTTTCATTTTGCATTACAAGTTGGATTTGGTTTCCAGGAGCAGAGCTGACTTTGGTTCCACTGTTCTGAAGAGTCTTTTCCGATGAGCCACCCAGGTTTTTAGGTGCTAGGGACGCTGTCCCAACCAGCAAGAATAGAAGGCGAGATAGACAACTTAACATAAAGAAGTTATGTACCTACCATAACGTTCCATGTTAGTTGTCTTCTTCTCGCCTTCTTTCTTGCGTCCCACCCTCCATCCCCCTATCCTAGTGGACCGAGAAGAGTTCTTCTTGATTTTTCACTGGCTGAGTCTTCTCTGGCTATTCCTTTCTGACTAGTAGTCTCTCCAGTAGGATTTATGCATTCTAGGATAGGATTCCTTTATTATTATGTCTGCAGTTAGACTTACCAAACGAGATCTGGGTAGCGCCAGGCATCATGGGATATAGGGGGACCTCGAGCCAGTAGGCAGCTCTCGAGCTTTTGAAGATGGCCGAGTTGGAGCCGAGGATCGGCTCCGAACCCAACCAGCAAGAAAGAAGGTGAGAAGAAGACAACTGACATGGAACATTATAGTAGGTCCATAACTTCTTTTTTGAGCCCATGCAGGACGCAGCCTGGGATGTTATCAGGTCCCATGAATGCTGTGTTTTTTGACCTTATAGAGAGCATTCTTGACATGCTCTGTAGAGATACAGGGTAGAGGACAGGTGGTAGGGATGTCTTGAGGATAAGTATGGCGGGGAAGGGGGAGTGAAGTTTTCACTGAACCTGTCGGCTAACAGGTTAGCAGTGTCCATAGGCTCAGTATATGTGGTATCATTAACTACCAGTTTGGCACAAATCCGAGACTTTCCTTTTAGGTTACAGATGTAACTAAAGAACGCCTTATGTTTGTCCTTAGTTGAGGAAGCTAATTTGGATTCATAGTTAGCTTTGGAGAACTTCACAAGGAGTCTTATTTGCTTGTTTAAGCTGAGGAGGGAGTGTTTCCAGATTGGGGCTCAATCCCTCTTACTCTTAGACAGCAAGCTCTTCCTCTTATCATAAAGCCTGTTAATGGCAGTTGTCCACCAGTCAGGTTTGCTCTTCCTCGAGGAGCTTGTTTTGATCCTGTTAGGTACAGCCACATCAATTCAGTTGTTCAGGTGTTTGTATAAAGCATTTGTGTAGCTTTGACTCTGCTATTTTGATGAAGAACATGATGTTACTTGAGCACTACCACAGGTGCCAGAGATTCAGTTCAGCTACACAGTAACAAAAAAAAATGGAAAAGTTGTTGGTCTGCCTTTCTTCCAAGAAAATGTCAGCACTTGACAGCTTTTCATGTCATAGCATTGTAACAATGACAAACACTCCTAGAGTAGGGCTAGACATGATACTCCTCCAAGGTATGTCCCTTGTTCAAGAAATACCCTGCATCTTGCAGGAGGTGAGCATGCCTTTGAATAGTAAGGGCTTGAACCCATTCTACTCTTCAGCTTCAGTTGAAGATGAAAGAACTGTGGGAGGTGCTCCATTGGATCCCGTCCCAGAAGATGAATCCCAGTATGTTTGCACTGCCCTTCCTCCATATGTATGGATAAAGCATAAATCAACCACTCTGATCCACAGGAGTGGTCTGTTTAGTAATCCGACCATAAATCATTGGTACTTTGGATGAGGGACTCTCTACTTGAAACCAGTTCTGTACACCTCTGTCAGATGAAAGGCTGCAGTCAAAAATGTTCACTTGATTGTCCCTCATCATGACTCACAGCTGAAAGCCGGAACATCAACCAGATGTTCTGGTTGAGCTTGGTTGTGTTTGCAAAAATGCACCATAAGGGAATCCAGTTAAAAGTTCATACCAGACCTGGTGGGGCCTTTCCCCAGAGTGCTGTGTCTTTTTTTAATGCATGACTAAGTACCGGTTACCAGTCTGCTGGAACCCAGCACTAGTGTGCCAATACATGTTTGCCTTCCATAATTTCACAGATGAACTCATTCTTACAGGTAGCAGGGGTATAGTATGCTGTACCTCTCTAGATCGTGTAATGATTTGGAAGATCCCATGATCATTATCCCTGTGATGGACAGAGGACAAAATGTCTATCATTTGCATCTCCTCTTGATGATACCTTCTTTGAAGATGTTTCTATCTACGGCTTCAACAGGGAGATACACTGTATTCCACTGCAACTCTGACTGTACTGATGCTTTGATTAGTGCCACAGGCTGTAGTTTGTACCTGCTTGGAATGACAAGAGCAGCAGTTTACAATCCTCTGACACTCAGCACCAATCTACACATGTTCAACTTCCCGTAATTCCTACTTGATGAAGGAATTCAGATGCAGAATCTTCTATGCCAACTTATATGAGACTCTTTAGCTAGCCTGCCCAGTATCTGGTTAATTACCTCCTAAAGAAGAAGAATAATTTATCATTTCCTTTATGATTTCTCTCCTTCTACTTGCATTCTTTCCTCTGCTACCAATGGTCAACTACAGAAGAGGAAGATGTGCCCTCTCTGTCCAAGGAAGGCCTTTAAGAATCACAGTATGTTGTCCTTCTAGTACTAGTAAAATTTCACAGCATGATGGCTACCTCAGACATCCTGCTATAGCCCTGAATTTGTCTTAAGACTTTATTAGAGGCAGTTCTCCGGGTCTGATTTAGCTTGGAGAACCATAACAGAATCAATGGGTTCCAGAAGTTGTCTGTTAAGCCCACATTCTGGATTTCACTAGTCTTTCCCAAGAAAGCACTTGGTTTTCACATCTGTGTATTTCAGCAGAATTATTGAGCCAACCCCAGATCCTGCTGCTCAAAGGAGCCATAAGGTTGTCTCACTCTCAGAAGAAAGAGGACAGGGGTGTACTTCTGTCTCTCTATGATCCAAACAGATGAGTTCTGTCTCATTCCGGACCACAGATACTTATGTCGGAACATCTGATGCTTTTATTTTCAGATCAGCATTCTGCTAGACGTCTTGCTCGTCCTTCTATTGGGTGTATAGGTTGTGTTTCTGGACGTGATGGATGCCTTTTTCAGATAATTATTTTGGATCCACACAGGAGATTCCTCCAGTTTATTTTGTGTGAGCTTCAACTCCAATACAAATTGTTACTGTTTTGTTTTTCTTCTTCGCCTTTACAAAGCTGTTAGCCATTGTGGCCAGAGCACTGCAAAAGAAGTGTCTCCTGGTTTTCCTGCACTTGAATTAGAGACTTTTGGTAGTCCTGTATTGAGACTTCTTAGAGGTAACCCTCTTAGAGGTGATGTATGGAATACTGTCCTTGCAGGTAGCCATATACTAAAAGAAGTCTACTGTGATCCTTACTTAGAATGTCTTTAATTGAGATAGAGTTGAACACTTTCCAGTATTGCTCATTTCTGCCTTTGTAGAGGGACCAACAGATCTAACCTTGACATCATGAGAGAAGATACACCTCAGATCTAGGCTCAGATACTATTGTGCCTTTTAGACTTAACAGCAACCACAATTGTCCTGTGTCATTTGAACAGCTGAGTATGTAGGTGTTGCAATGGTCTGTGCAGTATCACTGGTATCAGGGCAACCACATGTTTACATACCTCTTTTGATGTCAGATCTTTGTTCCAAAGCCCTGAAACAGTGTACACCCCCCCCCCCAACCTTCTCAGAGGTTTCACTTTCCTGTAGCCAAATATGTTACTGGTTCTGATAATGGGCACTTTGATTTCAAGGTGAGGAGCTCAACTAGCCTAGCATACAGTTGAGGGAATGTGGCTTCCCCTGGAGATGGGGCTTAAAATCAGCCACTCAGAGCAGTGCCCCTAGTCCTAAAGGTCATGAAGAAACAAGTAATTTTAGGACTTGTCTTCATGTAGTTAGGCAACTGGTTTACTGTCTGCTGTCTCAGCAGCCATGGATGCATAAGATTTTACCCCTGTGCAAGGAAATGATACTCATCTGACACTGAGCCGCAGTGAGGACCATCAGTTTCTCAGTGGCTTATGTCCCTGGTGAGGTAAAAGAGCTGACGAGCTCTGAGCTGCACCTACAGTCTTTTTCATTTGCAAATTCTGAGGCCAGGTCTGGTCAGGGTCTTCTGGTAGTGCTGCTTTCTGGAGATAGAGCTGTTAGCCACTAATAATAATGCAGCTCTTTACCTGTTCTGTGCACTTTCAGAGGGCTACACAGAGAAAACAATGGGCATGCTCTCTCTCCCTCCTGTAGGATGGAAGGTTCCCATACACTTTCCTACTGGTTCTGTATATCATCACAAAGTTTAGTGATATATCATTGCAAAGTTTATTTTCTTCACTTCTTGGTGGGTGGGAAGATCATGGTTTCAGGTTCTGAAGTCCCTGTTGCTACAGGAAAACCTTCCAGATCAAATCATTGATGCGCTATCATTATTGGGGAAGCAGCTGTCATGACCACAGGTTCTAACTTCTAATGCAGACTCTCAGGTCACAGTGGATTTTGTGACTGGTGACTCAGAGGCAATCAAGACTGCTAGGAAGCCTTCCATTTGGCAGGCCTATGCCTAAAATTGGAAACATTTTTTAGACTGAGAACACAGTACTCAGTACCACTCCAGTCTCTCAACTTAGAAGGGATTTTGATGTTTATAGGACTCCTGTTTGATCTGAACTTCAGCTCTTCTGTGGTTAGGACATGTATCAGCTGTATATTTTTGCACCATAATCTTGTGGAAGGCAGGGTTGTGGGCCAAAATCATCTGGTCAAACAGTTTAAGCAGTTGTTCAAAACAGTGCAATATCTCCATCCTCCTTTGAAGAATCCCTCCATCCAGAGGGACATGAACTTTGTGGATAACAAGTTTCACCACTACAGTTTGAACCTGCCAAGCTGATGGCACCAAACTCTGTGACTTGGAAGATTCTTTTTCTGCTGGGCATCACCTCTACACATTGGATCTCAGAGTTTTACACTCTTAGGTCTAAGGAACTTTATCTGGTCTTTCATAAGGATATGGTATTCTTCAAAACTAAAGTCTTGCTCCCTACCAAAGGTAATTTAAAGGTGACCTTGAACTAGTCAGTTAACCTTCTGGTATTCTTTGCAGCAGCAGAAAACAAGTAAGAGAGGTGGGATTTTACACCCTATATGTTCACCATCATCTTAGATATTGCTTAAATCAAGTGAAGGATTTAAGAAGATGGTCCATCTTTCGCATGTCTTTTGTGTCAGGGAAGGAAGGACATGTAGTTTCCAAGCAGATATTTATCAGTTGCATTTAAGGTACATTATGTTTTGCCATCAGGCAACAAGCCATCTATTGGCAAATGCTGAAGCTGAAGCTTACTTTATGAAAATAATAGGTGTCTTTAATGCTTGATTCAAGATCATGTCCACTGTAAACATCTGTGCCATTGTCACTTAGTTAACAGTGCACACCTTCCTCAGATATTATTGTCTTGACTGTGTCTCAGGAATGGGTCAGCTTTTGGGAAGTCAGTATTCCAGGCCTCTGCTTTCTAATCTCTCTGCTTGTGTGATTCTCTGGCATCTTCCACACTAGTAGTAACTGTCTGCAAGTCAGCTCAGCCAAGAACCCATTAAAAAAGCTCCTTGATATTAGATACAACAAATACATTCTTATCACATCATTGCTGTATGTGATGATCCTCCTTGTATTATATAAACTTCTTAGGGGAGACTTATGCCTGGCCTACAGAGCAACCCAAGACCCAAACCTAATGAACTGCATATCCCTAAATCAAATGAGTCTAGGGCTACCCATTCCAGGGACTTAAATATGGCCTGTCACTTAAACAGGACATGCTGGAGGGACAGATTCATCTCCCAGCGACTGCCACATCTTTAGAATAGGCTACCAATTCATGCAAAACAGAGCACCTCAATGACACTGTTCAAGAGGAACCTGGATGAGTGGATGGGGCACCGTAGATTCTTACCAGGTATAGTGCTCACAACCTTCCTGGACATATGCAGTCATCACTAAATGCAGTCTTGGGTATTGACTAGTACCTCTACGGTATTACATTGGGTTGAAATGGCTAGACTTAAAATGACATCTGGGTCGATAGCCTAGTAATCTCGTATGATTCTATGATCCTATAAATACCCTTCCTTCATTGTTGTTTGGATAAATAGTTCTTCTGAGCAGTTCTTATGAAAGCTACTGTTGCTGAAGTTCCCTGTAAGTTATACAATTGTGTATTCTCATATTACTGATTTAATAATGTAGTAAATGTGTTTACTAATTAGAATGATGATAACTGGCAGGCTCTGAAGAGATAGTCACCATGTTACACAACCTCATGTGTCTGTACATGCACTTGGACATTCTTAAATGTGGGATTTTACAGAAATGGGTACTAAATTCTGATTGGTGAACATATATAGCCTAACAAGGCCCTTAAAAACAAGCCTCTTATAGATCAATTGGTGTGGTAAGAATGCATCAGTTATATCTTTACACTCAAGAGAAAGAATCTTGCAGCAGGAGACATACCCACCTCCTATCATCCTACAGTTTTCCTCCAGAATGGCCTACTCTAAACAACAAACTGGTAAATTCCAAAGAACAGCAAGAAGAGGCACACACAGGATAATAGTAAAGCGCTTTTCGTTTATGATACAAACATAAACTTCTTCAGACAATTTTAAAACACATTTGAAACCATTTAAATACACATATCCACCCAATCAAAAATCAACAAGATACAACTAATTTAAAGAAACAGTATCAAGTCAGAATAAAAACAGGTAAACATACATTGAAACATAACAGATATGTATATGTTAAAATGAATATATTAAAATAACACCTCCTTTTACACTAAATAAATCATGATACCAATAGTGTAAATTTTAAAATACACCTATCTTAATTAAATAACTCCAAGACAAAAAAACTATAAATGCTTAAATAATATACTAAAAATCTGTGAGCAAATAGCAAATAAGTGTTTAATACAAACAAAGTTCAACGTTTTAAACTTCTCAACTTTAAAATGCTACTGATCACACATCCTTCATTTAAGCCTGGTGAACTATACGCATTTAGTCTAATTTGCCAACCCAGTTCCAACTCTTCAAGTTTCAAAGCAACCGGGCCACCCCTAATGTCCCTTTGAACCTGATCTATAACTAAAAACTTAAATCTATGGTTAGGGCATTGAGCCACATGCTTAGCTAATGCATTAACCATGTTACCCTTCCTGATTGCGTATAAATGCTCATATATGCGGCTACGAAGTTTCCTCTCAGTTTTGCCTACATAAAATGCAGGACAAAACTGGCATAATGCGAGGTAAACTACAAAACTAGAGTTACAATTATTTCTCCATTTTAATGTAAAGTGTAACTCATTCACAGTAAACCTGTTAGACTCTAGCATAAATGAACAATAGTTACAGGATTGGCATTTGTACATACCAGGAGTTTTAACTGTTAAGTTCTTAGATTCACAGTAATCTTTAAGGTTTCTCCCCCTCTTATATGTAACTATCGGTGCACAACCTACACTACTTAGAACATGTTGGTCACTTCTAAAAAGAACCCAGTTTTTCAACAAAATCTTAAAACACCTGGCATTATCTAAACTGTACGTAGTTATGAAAGACAGAGGTACTTCACAACCAAGTTGTTCTTGTAAAACAGTAGAAGTTGAATTAAGTGTTGAATCAGACGATTGTCCAGAAATGTTTAGTCTCATCACCTCATTTGTTAAAAGAGGAGTGTAAAATGAGGACTGACGTTTCAACGACACTTCATCAATGATTTCGTTGACCATAACTACAGGGTACCCACGTGCCACAAACATATTTTTCATAAATTCACACTCATTTGTGAATTCACTATCAATTGTAATCATCCGAGCCGCATGAACCAACTGCCCTTTAATAATGGCTCGTTTTTGGTGACGTGGGTGGCAGCTAGAATAGTGAAGCATGGAATTACAATAGGTACTTTTCCTATGGATTTTAGATGTATACATACCAATAGAATCATCTTTAGATAGTAAAATATCCAAGTACGCTATAGATCTACAATCAAATGTGTGTGTGAATTTTAGAAAATGGGTAGATGAGTTCAAATAATCTACCAAACTGTTACACGTTAAAGCATCACCTTTTAGTAGAATAAAAATGTCGTCGAGGAAACGTGTGTAAAATATTATGTTCTCTTTGAACACACAGTCTTGCAAAACATAAAGGTGTTCCCAATAGGCCATAACCATGTTGGCCACACTGGCCCCACAAGGGGACCCCATGGCTATCCCTATTTTTTGCAAAAAAAGTTCCCCTTCAAACATAAAAAAGTTGTTTGCAAGGATGGTGCTTAAAAGTTCCTCAACCAATAGACATTCATCATGTGGACAACCCTGCAGTTTAAGGACCTCATTGCACCACTCAGTCGCTATATTATGGGGTATGCATGTATACAGGTCCTTGACGTCTATTGTCAAGAAGTTGTAACCCGGGTTGTACTCTATCTCGTTTATATTACTCAAAAAAGTCCAGGAGTCCTTGCAAATTTGTTTAATACTAACCAGATATTTTTGTAGTATAAAATCCACAACTTTGGCACACGCGTAAGATAAAGAACCTCTGCTGTCCACTAAAGGACGCATTGGTGGATTAGCCACATTTTTGTGGATTTTAGGAATCCCAAATAGGCAAGGAACTCTTGGATCAGAGATGGACATAAAATTGTACACAGCTTGAGTAATTCTACCTTCTAAGTATAAATCCTCTATGACATTTCTGAATAACCTATATGCACCATTAAGCTCAGAAATAGAACTTATAGTGTAGGAAGGGGAATTTAACAAGTTGTACATTCTAGATGAATAATCAGCATTGTCAAATATAACAACCCCCCCCCTTATCAGGTTTGCATATTCTAATTTCATTCATCTTAATAAACTCTAAACAGTCCTTTTCCACCAATGAGTCTTTGTTAGTTTTATTAAACCCATTGTTTTTATACAAAGCTAAATTACGAATGTCTAGCTCACAGAACTGTTCAAAAGTTTTGATCGTAGAATTTAAGGGCGGATTGAAAGAACTAGGGATTCTAAACTCGTCCACTGTGTTCCACAACCTTCTCCCATTAACAAGTTTAAGTTAAGTTTCCTGGTGTACAATTTTAAATCAATGATGGTGTTAACTAAATTCATCCTACATGGTGGAACATAAGTCTGGCCCTTAGACAATAAATTTACCAAGTCGGAAGAAATCTCCACTTGGGAGAAGTTATAAACTGTAAAATCACCATTACTGTTGTAAACAATAGAAGGTAGACCCTCCCTTGAAAACCCAGTACAATTGTTGTCAGACATATTCACATCGGTGACCAAATGGTCATGAGGTGCTACAGTGTTAGAACATTCTATTAGTCCATCTATAATGCTAGTGTCCAAAAAACTGTTGGAACCAAAAAGGTTGCCAGGTACATCCCCAATTATTACTTGTGTCTCTTCCTCTGGTTCGTGGATACTACTGGTTGTTTTTGGCGTGCCCCTAAAAAATTGGAGTTATTTGATCTCAAATTATAATGACCTTGTTGTTGAATTTGTTTAACTGGGTCTTTATTGTGAGGAGCTTGCTGTGATACAGACTCTTGTGTAGGTCTATTATTGGCCAAACCAGCATCACACTGTTCACAATCAGGAAGACCATTGTTGTTACCCCCTTGCCCTGCGTTTACTTCGTGTACCGCATTTTGCCATGTTTGAGCAGGAGATGGCTTAGGGTAAGCTAAGCCTTCTTTGTAAGCTTTAAGGTCCCTGTTAAGTTTCTTCAATTTATTAGATTTCAATTTGTCTAAATAAGTGTCAATACTACTCTAAACAATGTAGAAAGCTTTGATGTGAAGTTGTTCAATCTCGCCATTCATTCTTACACATGGGTTCGGAGCTGATCTATTGGCTCCGAGTCGGCTGCTTTACTAGCTGAAGATCTCAGAGTAGCTCGAGGCCAGGTCCCTATCCCATGGTGCTCCCTGTCCTACCTTAGATCTAGTTTGCCACTGCAACAGAACGGAGGTCGTTGGAGAGCTCGGGCCAGTTTGTGACAATTTTTCTAACTTTATATCTTTATAGCTAAGCCTTTTGTTTGGATAATTACCTCTTTTTACTGTTATATTGTTTATTGGGCTAGTTAGCCATTGTTTGCTTTAGTTTTTTTTGAGAAATGTGATGAGGTTCCGTCCTTTTCAGAGCGGCTGCTCTTAGGCCTTTGGCCGTGCCTTGGTTATTAGATGTCCTTCGTGGTTCACTGTTGCAGTCATGACTGTAGGGTTCTTCCTGCCAGCAGCAGCCCCCAATCGGCCAGAGTCCCAAAGTCTGGATCGGGTGTCAGCTGAGGTTGCTTTTAACCTGACGTCAATGTGCCAGAAGGTATAAAGACCTCAGCTGATACCATTTCCCCAGTCTTTCTTGCCGCGTGGTGCCCTTTGCAGTTCACTGATGCTGGTTGGCCTGTTCCTGTTTGTTTTTGGATTTAATCCCAGGATTTTCATTTTATAAGATAAGTACCCCATTGGGGAGGTCTTTTTCTTGCTCCAGTCAGATGTCAGAAAAAGTTAATAACTGTATTTCTTGTGGGAAGCAAATACCTCATAGGGATTTTCACTCTTACTGTATTCCCTGCCTGGGTCCTGACCACGACATTGCTAATTGTGCATTTTGTGATAGATTTAATCAGCGTACTATTAGGCATAGATATAACTTTGCCTTTTACTATTTTGGAAAAAGGTTTAATTATAACATGTCTTCGGATTCTTTTCCAGCTTCTGGGGTGTGTAAGAGGTGCAAGGATGCAGACAGGCCTCCGAGGTCCACAGCAAAGGATGTTACTCAGTTATTGCCAGTTGCTGGTTCGTCGGTCGTCAGTGAGGCGCCTTTGCAGCCCTTGTCGTCCGCCTCTTTTGAACCAATTGCCTGTACCAACTCCGGTGTGGAGCTGATGGGGTTTTCAGAATTTCCAGGGACTAGACCTTCGGATACTGCTCCCTCAGTTGGGTCCGGAGCTGGTAGGCAGGTACCGGCTTCTGAGGGAGTTCTCAGGCCTTCGCAGCTTCCTGTAAATGTGGATTCAGTTTTACATTCAAAGACAAAGTCTAAGGCTCCAGCTAAAGTGAAATGGCAAGCACAGGCACCTTTTGATCAGGGTCCTAGGCCTCAGAGGCAGATGCTTAGGATGGCTGAAGATCTCTAAACTATGATCAAGGGTTCACATCCCCCTCCTGACAAGAAGCCTAGATTACAGTCCGATTATGATTCTTCAGACCAAATTTCTGTTTGTTCTGCTTCTTCCCTTGAGCAGGATTATTCTTTTCCTCCTTATGAGGATTCTGATGCTGAAGATTCCTTTCCTTCAGCCTCTCCTCCTGAGGATTATTTTTTTGGTGAAACTTTGCATGATATGAGGGTGCATTTTCACTAGGAAGGACAGGAATTTTCTGAATCCAAGAAAAGACTTAGGGATTTTCTTCTTCTCCCACAGTATAGGCCTCTGGCTATTCCCCCTGTATTGGACATTGTAGATGATGTTTTTTCGGAAGCTTCTCTCTCTCCTGATTCTTTTCCCCCTGCTCCGGTTAAACCGGATAGGTATTATAGGGTTCCAGATTCTCACAAGTTTCTTTTTAAGAATCTTTCACCTGATCCGGAAACAATTTCTCAGGGTCCTAAGGGTGTTAAAGCGGCCTCTGCTAAAAATCCTATTCCCTCTGACTGAGAGTCCAGGGCTTTGGAGAGATGGGGTAAAAAAGTTTATACTTCTGCTACATTGTCTATTAGGGCTTTGAACTGTCAATTTCATATGCTGAAGTATCAGTAATACCTTTTGTCTGTATTTAAACAAAACATGTCAGCTGTTTCTATTGTTGCGGATAATCAGGAGTTACAGGATTTATTGCATGCTATTGAACAGGTGGGTAAACATACCCTGCATTGTGGTTTTGATTCTTTGGAAGCTTCTTGTAGGGCTGCAATAACTGGCGCAGTTATTAGAAGACATGCTTGGTTAAGGGAACAAAGCTTGCCAGATCAGGTTAAAGCCAAACTTTTGGATGCCCCTTTGCAGCATGATGTTCTGTTTGGGTCCAAAGCTGAAGAGGTATTAAAGAAAATGGAGGACAAAGCCAAATCTATGCAGACGGTTAAGGATTTTCTACAGGTGCAACCTCCTAGATTTAGCAGACACTGACCAGCTAAACCTTGATCCTTTCCGGGCTCGGACAGGTCTCAGAGTGGCAGATTCAGGCGTTCCAGAGGTAGGGGATAGGCACAGACCCATTTTAGGAATAGGCAGTGGAGTGCCCCCTATCCCAAGGGAGGTAAAGATAAGTCTCAACCCTACCGAAAACAGTCTTTATGACTCTCCCTTTCTGGTTCCAGGGGCTCCTGTCCTGGAAGCACCTTTGGGAGGAAGGATTTCTCTTTTTATCAAAATTGGAGCCACATAACCCGGGACAAATGGGTTCTGGGCATAGTCTCAAGAGGTTACAGATTTCATTTCCACACCTTGCCACAACCGAACGGTTGGCCAGATCTGCCAAATCATCAGTGGGCAGAGGCGCAATGGCAGGTTCACTCCCTCCTGGCTATGAGGGCCATAGAATTGGTACCAAATTTAGAAATAGGGCAAGGTTTTTATTCCAGACATTTCCTGGTTCCCAGGAAGGAAAATTCGTGGAGACTAATCCTGGACCTTTCTGTACTAAACACCTTCCTAGATATACCAAAATTCAAGATGCTCACTCTGCAGCAGCTGCTGCCTATGTTGGGCAAGAACGCTTGGATGGTGACTTTGGACTTAAAAGAAGCTTACCTGCATATTCCTATAAGGCAAGAGTGCAGAAGGTATCTGCGTTTCAAAGTGGGCTTGAAGCATTTCCAGTTCTCTGTGCTGCCCTTTGGCTTATCTACTGTGCCCAGGGTCTTTACAAAGTGCCTGGCACCAGTAATGGCATTTTGCAGACAGAAGGAGATTCAAATATACCCTTATCTGAATGACTGTCTTATTCAAGCGGACGACAAAGACACTCTACTTCGGCATCTAGCTTTTGTGCAGCATCTTCTTCAGTACCTCGGTTTCACAGTGAATGTAAAGAAATCAAATCTGGTACCCACACAACAGATTACTTTCCTGGGTGCTCTTCTGAGTACTACAACCCAGATGGCTTCCTTGACACCAGACAAAAAAGTGCAAATGGCTTCTTCTTTCCGACACCTGGCTTCAATGAAACAGCTGACTGCAAGAAAAATTCTGCAGGCTTTGGGTTACATGGCTTCCTGCATTCTACTAATACCATATACAAGACTGCATATGAGGAAACTGCAGTGGTACCTCAAGAGTGTATGGTATCAGCATTACCACAGTTTGGAAACAGTGATCACGATTTTGCCTTGTCTTCAGCAAGAGTTTCTTTGGTGGGCCGAAGCCTGTGTACAGAACAAGGGGAAGCCTTTTTGTCCTCCACCAACCAACCAAGTTCTGACAACGGATGCTTCAGATTATGCCTGGGGAGCCCACATGCACAGGAGATGTCTTCAGGGTGTTTGGACAAAGGGGCAAACACACCTGCACATAAATTTGAAGGAGATGCTAGCTGTACAGAATGTCCTGATAGCCTTCAGGGGCCTTCTTCTACCAGGACAATTGTTGATACAGACAGACAACACTACAGTGATGTGGTACATAAACAGGCAGGGGGGCTCTCACTCTTACCCCCTGTGCAGATTAGCCATGACTCTGTGGTACACTGCTCTGACCTGCAGTGTCGACTTACAAGCGCAATTCCTGCCAGGAAAAGACAACACTCTGGCAGACACATTGAGCAGACACATTTTGGATCCACACGAATGGATGTTGGATGTTCGGATATTCAGGATAATTATAAAGGCGTGGGGATGTCCGGGCATAGATCTCTTTGCATCCCCTCAGAATCAGCAACTTCCAACATTCTGCACAAGGACCTACCACAAACTAGCATGGAAAGTGGATGCCCTCTCATTCAGTTGGAAACACCTCTCAGTATATGCTTTTCCTCCTTTTCCTCTTCTACCTTGGGTACTTCTGAAGATAAAACAGGACAGACCGCAAATGATTTTACTGGCTCCCAATTGGCCTCGGCAATTCTGGTATTCCACTCTGATGAACCTGGTTCAGGAGCCTCCGTGGATTCTGCCTCAAATCCCTCATCTACTGTCTCAACGGGATGGCCGGATACTGCACAGTCATGTCAAAACTCTGAATCTAGCTGCCTGGCGGATCCAGGGTCTGTAAACACCTCTACCCTTTCCAAACAGGTAATGGATGTAATCCTTGAAGCTAGACAGCCCAGCACTAGAAAATCTTATGTGGGTAAATGGAAAAGATTTTGCTCCTGGAATCAAGTCCAGGGTGGTGATTCTGCTGTTCCGAACATTCCTCTGATTTTACAGTATCTGACAGAGTTGTTACATACGGGCCTATCTTTTTCGTCTGTTAAGCTTCATGCTTCTGCTATTTCTGCACATTACGATACAGATCCTCCGATTTTTTCTCATCCATTACTTAAACAATTTCTTAGAGGGGCTAAGAATATTCGGCCCCCTATGAGGGCTCCTGTTCCCACTTGGGATCTTAACTATGTTTTGGAGAAATTAACCTTGTCTCCTTTTGAACCTGCAGCTTCCACAGATTTGAAATTTTTTGTCTTGGGAAAACTGCTTTTCTTTTAGCTATTACCTCTGCTAGAAGAATTTCGGAATTGCAAGCACTCATGGCTGTGGAACCCTTCCTTATTTTTCATCAGGACAGGGTATCTCTACGGACTAATCCCACCTTTATGCCCAAGGTGGTTTCAGCAGTGGCCTTGAATCAGTCTGTTCATTTGCCTACCTTTTATCCTAATCCTCAAAGTGAGGAAGAAAGTCTTTTGCACTCTTTAGACATGCACAGGCAGCTTTGTTTATACCTGGACAGGAACAAGATATTCCGGAAATCTGATCAGTTGTTTGTCGCTTATGCTCCTACTGTTCAAGGGAAAGCAATCACTAAGCAAACTATTTCCAAGTGGATTGCCCATTGCATCAAGTTCTGTTACTCTTATCATGGCAATCCAGTTCCTGTTATTGTTAGGACTCATTCTACCCGGGCTACTGCTACTTCAGCAGCTTTTCTTTGTGGGGTTCCTACCAAGGATATTTTGGAGGCTGCTACTTGGAGTTCTGTACATACTTTTTCTAAGCATTACAACCTCCCTCTCTATTCTAAATCCAGGGCTGGTTTTGCTTCTGCGGTTTTGCAAGGTTTTGTGACCGCTCCCTCTGTTTCTCCTCCAGCCACCCTTTCTTAGCTTTGGGACTCAACCCTACAGTCATGACTGCAACACTGAACCACGAAGGACATAGTACAGTTGTGTACTCTTACCATAAATGTAGATGTTCGAGTGTGTTCACTGTTGCAGTCTGGGTTACCCTACCTCCTATCCCCTCTTTTGTTTTTTCTTTGAGTATTATCTGTTATGAGGTATTTTGGCTGATGAGGTTTTGGGCATGGTTTCTTTTTTAGCCTTTTCTTTCTGGGCACCTGACATCTGGGGCAAGTAAAACTGGGGAAATGGCGTCAGCTGAGGTCTTTATACCTTCTGGCGCATTGACGTCAAGATAAAAGCGACCTCAGCTGACGCCTGATCCAGGCTTTGGGATTCTGGCCGATCGGGGGCTGCTGCTGGCAGGAAGAACCCTACAATCATGACTGCAACAGTGAACACACTCGAACATCTACATTTATGGTAAGAGTACACAACTGTACTTTCCCTATCCTGTTTAACGTGTGATTAGTAAGTTAGGAATAGTCTTTGCTAGAAGAGTGTATTTTTAGTGTTACCTAGATTCTGATAGTTGTTAGAGTTTTATAAAGTAGTTAGAGTTTGCTGTGTGTGTGTGTGTGTGTGTGTGTGTGTGTGTGTGTGTGTGTGTGTGTGTGTGTGTGTGTGTACTGTTGTTATACAGTATTTTTTTCTTCAGATTAGTGCTTACTGTTGGTGTTGCTCCTTAGTATGGCTGATCAAAAGGAGAGGCAAAAATCAGGTTTCAAAAAGTGCCCAAAATGCAGGCAGAAAATGTCCATCACGGACACCCATGTGAATTGTGTCTATTGCATGGGGCCAGTTCACTTCCAGGAGGATTGCTTTATCTGCCATTCCTTCAGTAGCCGGGTTTTGCTTGAAAGAAGAAGGAAGTTGGTGGATAGAGGGTTATTGATAAGGGTTGGACAAGGCTGACCAGACCTCCAAGTCATCGAAGGAGCCAAAGTATTCTAAAGCTTCCTCGGAGCCCAAGTCATCAGCTCAGAGCCTTACTGTGAAGGTGTGGTCGCCGGCTCCGCAGTCTTCGGAGCCGTGCACCGAGCCAGTGTTTTGGAGTTGGTCCCCAGTCTTGGAGCCAGTCTCCAAAACCTTGAGATCTCCTATTCTTCAATCAGTGGTTTCTTCGGTTCCGTTGACTCGTTCTTCAAGGACCCTCTCTGATGTGGATGTGGACCGGGTGGTACAGAGGCTTCTCGGGAACCCGCCGCTGGCAAAATTATTATCGGCCTTGACCCAACCGGTTTTGGGGCCTAAGACCATTGCACCTGCTGTGACTTCTCCTCCTCCGAGCCAAGCCGGGCTTTTGGAGCTGGAGAGGGAGGATCTGATGATTGTGGAGCCTTTGGAGCCGAGGCCTGTTCCAGTGCCATTGGCTTCATCAACCCTGACTTCTTCGGTACCATTTGAAGAGTCTGGGAGCTGACACTCTCTGGTTGGCTCCGGGGGGGTGGGGGAGGGGGAGTCAAACTGATGCATCGGTTCCGACCCTTCCTCTCAGTGCGTCGGCGTGGATGAGCTCGGCTCCGTCCTCTGGCTTGGAGCCCACTGTCTCGGTGCCGGGGAGGGTGCCGTCTTCTTCGGAACCAGCGGCTTCCTCGGGTCGGAGCAGTGGAGCCTTCAATGCTATGAGGAGGGTTATGTCATCCAAGACATGCACATCATCAGGGAACCCCCCCCCCCAAAGTGCCGCTTTCTGCCTCTACATCGCAGGTCCCTGTAAAGTGTACAGACCCAGAGCCTCAGGTAACCCCTTCGGGTGACCCTTGTTCTACTGAGACCTCACCAGAAGCTCCCATTGATGAGGTTCCCAGGAAGAAACTTTGTAAGAGGAGGCATTTAGATTCCCTGCAGGAGTCTTTGACATCAGATACCGACTTAGAGGAATCAGAAGGGTCCCCACGATCCCCCTCGGAGGATATCTCCTTTGCTGATATCCTGGAAGTCCTTAAGCAGAGGGGTGACTGGCAGTCCATTAGCCCTACTGAGGATGAGTCGGTGCTCCTGATGGCCTTTGGGTCTTAACATTCCACCTCCTGGGTGACTCTGCCCTTTGATGAACTAATGGAATGGGTTGCTCGATGGGCGTGGGAGTCTCCTGATACTATGGAACCGGTCCCTCGGAGGTCCAACAAGTTTATCACCTCTCCCCAAGACAAGATGTTCCTCACTAAGGGAGTTCTGGCTGATGCCATGGTGGTGGCAGCAGCCACCAAGAAAGAGATGTCCAAAACCCCTTCTACTGTCCATCCTCCTAATAGGGATTCCAGGACTATGGACAGGTACGGGAAATGCATCTTTAGTTCTAAGACCTTTGCTATGCGACTGCTTAACTAATTGACTCGTTTTACCCATCTTCAAAGAGATCTCCTAAAAGATCTTGAAGATACTCTGCAGGGTAGTACAGACGGAGGTGTCTCTGAGAAAGTGACAGCCCAGCTTAATACCCTTAATTCCGTAGTTAACTCGTCCATGCGGCTCATTTCCTATGCAGCCGATGGTTTGAGTCGGGCAGCGGGTTCAGCAATAGCTCTTCAGAGATATTCCTGGATGTGCTTATGCTCCTTTGCGGAAGCCTTCAAGTCTTCCTTTGTCAACACCCCATTCGATGTCTTGTCTCTTTTTGGGCCCAAAGTCAAGGAGACTTTCACTAGGTGTGAGCAAGAGGGAAAGACTCTATCTACGGTAGGAGTCCGTTTTTCCACCCCTACCAGACCATACCCCAAAGGGCAGAAAGGTGGAAAAATGTGGTTCCGAAAGTCCCAAGGAGCTTTCCAGAACACATGGAGTGAACCCCCTCCAGGGGCAGAGGAGGGGGTAATAATGGAAGACGCTGCCCCAGAGGCAGAGGGGGTCTGCAGGACCAGGGTGACAGGGATCAGTTCCTTGGTAAGCCCTATCAGCACTCCTGAAAGGAGGCCCAACTGTCCTACTCTGGAGGCAATTGGGGGTCACTTGGCTTTGTATCCGGATGCCTGGCTAGGAATTACAAGAGATTCTTGGGTACAAAGCATCATTATCAGAGGTTACATCATCCCATTCTTAAAAACCCCACCTGTTCGGAAAAAAAACCCAGACATTTCACCTAGTCTCAGGGATCAAGCAGCCATAAAAATCCAGAGGCTGCAGGAAAAAAGAGTCATCCAGCCAGTCCCAGCAGACCAGATAGGATCCGGAACTTACTCCAGATTCTTTTTAGTTCCAAAGAAGACAGGGGACTGGAGGCCCATCTTGGATCTCAGCAGACTCAACACATTTGTAAAGAAGAAATTCCGGATGGTCACGCTTCAGTCTATTCTGCCATTCCTCGGAATGGGCAATTGGATGTTCTCTATAGATCTCAAGGATGCGTACTACCATATCAAAATGGCCAGACCATCCAGAGATCATCTGCATTTCCGGCTGGGAGCCAGTCACTACCAATTCCGAGCACTGCCCTTAGGACTCACAACAGCCCCCAGAGTGTTTACCAAATGCATGGCAGTGGTTACGGCTCACCTGAGGCATCTAGGATTCCGAGTTCATAGGTTCATAGGTTGGTACGTATACAAGTCTAGCCATAACAATTCCCTGGCTATTTCTTCCCACACTCTTTACTTCCCTGGACCCCTTTCTAGCAGGGCAACTGGCGTGATCCCCAGGGTGAATTTCCTTTCTCCCATCCAATCATCAAGGTTCCTTTTGAAGAGGGCCAAAGAGGCGCTCTGCTTGACATGTGTGGGCAGTCTCTTCCAGAGTCTGGGGAGTCTCTGGGTCAGGAACCTATCCCTCCAGCATGTTTTGTTTATTGTGATGACAAGATTTAGATCCCTGGAGCGTGTGGCTCTGATGGATTAGGATTTCTTTAAGTGTAGCATGTCCAACAGCTATGGGTTTGACATGGCCTTGTATGTTAAGCAGAGATCGCCTCGGAGTAAACAATATGCGACAGAGTATAGCTGGAGTTTTTTAAGGCGGTCAGCATAGGGCGTCTGCTTTAGGCCTGTGATTCTTTTAGTGAGGTATTTCTGCGGCCTTTCCAGTTGTTGCAGATGTCTTGAGAGGTACATACCAAATAGGGCATTGTATTCTATAATGGGTCTAATGAGGGATGAGTACCGTTGGACAATGACCTCCTTTTTTCTGGATGAAAAGCCCTTAGTGATGAGGTGTGCCACATAGAAGGATTTCCTGACTGTTGTGGCGATATGTGGTTATTGAAGGTGAGACTACTGTCCACCTGTGTCCCTAAGTCTCTTATCACACTTTCGGTGTTTAGTGTACTGCCACCTATGTGATAATTCATGGGTACATGTTTTTTCCCAAAGGGGATAACTATACATTTCTTGGCATTGAGCTTGAGCCCATGGCTCTGGCACCAAGCATCTGTTTCTGTAAGGCCCTTTTGTAGGGTATCCACATAATTTGGGGATTCAATAATGGCTTCCAGTTTGCAGTCATCTGCGAACTTTGTTAGCCAGAGTCCCTTAGTGTTGGCCTGTACTTCAGAGAAGTAGATGCCAAACAAGAGAGGTCCCAGGACTGAACCCTGAGGTACTCCACTTGTCTGGAGCTGGATTTGGAGTCAGCTACTTTTACAGTGTGGGTTCTGTCAGTAAGCCAGTTGGCAACCCATCGAGTGATGTAGGGATTAATGCCCAGCTTAGTAAGTTTATCTAGGATTCCAGAGTGGGGGGATGGTGTCAAAGGCCTTGGCGAGGTCCAGATAGGCTGTGTGGACTGCTTTACCCTCGTCCATGGCTCTGGAGACTGATTCAAAGAAGTCAGTAAGGTTCAGGAGACAAGATCGGCCCTTCATGAACCCAAACTGGGTGGGGTCCAGTGTTTAAAGGTTGCCAATGTCTTTGTTTATAAGTTCCATGATAATATGTTCCATGGCCTTGCAGATCAGGCTCGTCAGACTGATGGGGCGGTACTTCCCAGGATCCAAGGTAGAGTCCCCTTGTGAAGTGGGATAACTGTAGCTGTGCGCTAATCAGTGGGAATAAAGCCTGAGGTGAGGCTATGATTAAACATGACACTTAGGGGAGATGCCAGTTCATTTTGTAGTTCATGTAGTACACAGCCCGGGATGTCATCTGGTCCCATGGATGCTGTATTCTTAGCTTTGGAGAGTGCGTTTTTTACCTGTGTGGCCATTATTACCAGAATTTGGAAATCTTCCAGTATTGATATGGGCCATTTAGGGGGCGAGAGGGGGGGGGTGAAGTTGGCACTGAATCGATCTGCCAGGATATTTGCAATATCCTTGGGATCAGTATATTTAATGCCATTCTGAGCAGATCTGAGCATCGCCATTTAGATTCTTGACATAGTTATAGAATGCCTTGTGGTTGTCTTTGGAATCTTTGGCAATTTTATTTTCGTAACTAGCTTTGGAGGATTTTATGAGGGATCTCAACTTCTTACTGAGACTGGTAAGTGCGTTTTTTTGCATCCTGGGATTTTCCTCTTTTCTGCAACAGTTTCTTCCTTTTGTTGTAAAGTTTGTTTATGGCAGGGGACCACCAGACTGGCTTCCTTTTTTTGGAGGAGAGCATCTTGGTTCTATTTGGGATGGCACGATTCATGCATGAGTGGATGTGCTCATACAATGCCTTAGTGTAGGACTCAGCAGTTGAACTTTCAGTTCCTGTCTGCATGGGTTTCATGAAGTTTGTAACTTCTGACTTGAGTAGCATGAAGTTGGCCTTGGAGAAGTTTTTTATGGAGGTTTCCTTACTGGGGGGTGGGGGTGGGATGTGGATGTTAAGGGTGATTAGCTAATGGTCTGACCTGACCAATGAGGGGGTGACCATAGGTGTGGAGCATTGATTTCCCATGTTGGTAATGACCAGTTCTAGGATATTGGAGCCCCTGGTGGGACTATGGATTAGTTGATCCAGGGCATTGGAATTTATGAATTCCAAGAACCGTTGGGCAAAGGTGTTGGTGCACAAGTAGTTTTCCCAGTTAATGGCAGGGTAGTTGAAATCACCCAGTATTAGGGTGTTTGGTTGTATATTAATATTTTCCAGTATGTTTAGAAAGGTGTAGTGAGAATTTTGGGGCATGGTGGGGGATCTGTAGCAAGCTACAATTTGGATTGCAGTCTTACCTAGTCTTAGATGCACCTAGGGAATTTCACTCACATTGTGTTGGGCAACTTACCTGGTGGTGTGAATATCCTTGGTGAATATGGATACTCCTCCACCTTTAGTGTTTTGATCCTGGTTTGGTAGCCAAAACATGTGGTAAGAGTTGTAGCCTGGTATTGCAGGGGTGCTCTCTGGAGCCTTGAACCAGGTCTCAGTTACTGCACAGATATCAATGTTCTCCATTTTTAGGAGAGCCTCAAGACAGTGCATTTTGAGGTTTAGTGTTATAGCATTGAGTAGCATTACCTTCAGATTTTGCAAGCTTGTACCTGTTACGGTGGTGGTTTTGTCCTTTGAACTTTGCCTAAAAAAGGCACTATAGGGGTGGCAAGAGCCTTAGCTAGTAACCTGAATCCCAGGGGCGACAGGTGCAGACCATCTCTGGCAAAGCATCGTGGTCTGTCGATCATGTCGTCCCAGGCAGACAGATACTGGATCCCCTTTGAATGACACCAGAAGCTTATCCAGTTGTTGAAGTCAGTCATTTTGTCCTTATATTGTGGTATCAATCTGGGCGAAGGCAGGATGCTACTCAGGGCTAGGGTCATACCTGCCTGGGCCACATGATCCGAGAGCTCTTCCATGTCTCTTTTCATGTAGTCCAGGGAGGTACGTCTCAAGTCATTCACTCCAACATGGACAATGACAGAGCCATATTTGTACTTGTTGTGGAGTGACTTGAGTGCATGAGTTATGTGGCGGATCCTGGCACCTGACAGGCAGCTCACTGTAATTTTCTCCTTGTTCAGCCTGATGAGTGGGACATCAGTGTGCCTGACTATAGAGTCACCTATGACTAAAGTGTTAGGTACGTTGTCTTGCCTTAGGGGATGTTGCTGGGTGGCACACTAGTGTTGTGAGCTATGTGACACTTTGGTTGTGATTGGTGTTTGTTTGCATTTCAGCTTCGGAGGTCCTTGTTGCTTCGGCAGGTTACAGTTAAGGGCCTCTCTGCATATGTGGATTTAGTGTTGCTATGTGTGGTTGTTGGTGGTGTGAGTTTAGAAGGGCTATGTGTTGCTTGAGGTGTCTTGTGGGTGTTAACCTTCTCCTCTTGACTGTCTAGCACAATCTTGGGTGGAGAGAGCATTGCTTCCAGTTTGGCTATGTAAGTGCATTTCTCACAGGTTGTAGTGTTGGGTGGTAGGAGGAGAGGGTTGTCTGTGTACATGAAGCAATTGCTGCATTGCCTTAGTATGCCCAGATTCACCAGGTGGACAGGAGATATCAACAGAAGCTGACCCTTGGACATGCCTGGTTTGGTGCTTTTTTTTTTTTTTTTTTTTTTGAAGTACAGGAGCTGTTTTCCCTTACCTTAGCAAGGAACTTTGCAATTATAGGCTGTTTAGTGCCTATGATTAATTTCTCATTAATAAGGATAGTTGAGTGCTTGTATCAGTTTAAGGCGTCCTAGTGCTTTCCAGCAGGTATTAGAGCAAGTGCTAGTCACAGGGATGCTTAAAGGTAAGATGAAAAAAAAATGGTTTATCCTAAACACTGCAGTGTGCACTAGAGAAGTTCAATGTGAAAGTAGGTAACTTAAGTTTTACCTATCTAAAAAGTTAAGTTTTAGTGGAGAGTCACTATTTTTAAAACAGCAAGATAGACTGAAAGGGGGTGATCACTTTTGTATTCCGGTACTATGGAATACAGTAGAATAGCCAATAAATTTATATAGTTGAAGGGAAGTGATTTCATAAAATGATAATTTTGTGCTTACTCACACAAGCCAGTGAAAGCAGAGAGGAAATGAGATATATGGTCAAATTAACATAAGAGGCAGGCAGCTAAAAAGACTGGTATTTAACAACACGACAATGACAGGGGGGGGGGGTTCTTGCCTGACTCACAAGAAACAGAGCTGTGGTGTCTTTTGAAGTTTTAATATGCAGTTAAAAGCAGAACACAAGCAAAACACAAGGTAAAGAAAACAAATCACAGCACTCGAAATATGAAAAGGCAATAAACCAATACAAAATACAAATAAAAAGCAAACCAACCTTTCCCTCACAGCAGTATGTGGACGACTGCCTCCTTACTGCCGTCTCCAGGCATCAACTAATTCTGTCCAGCCATAGAAATCCAGATGCTGCAGGAGGAAAGAGTCATCCAGCTAGTTCCAGCAGACCAGATAGGATCCGGAACTTACTCCAGATTCTTTTTAGTTCCAGGGAAGACAGGGGACTCGAGGCCCATCTTGGATCTCAACAGACTCAACACATTTGTAAAGAAGAAATTCCGGATGGTCACGCTTCAGTCTATTCTGCCATTCCTCGGAATGGGCAATTGGATGTTCTATATAGATCTCAAGGTTGCGTACTACCATATCAAAATGGCCAGACCATCCAGAGATCATCTGCATTTCCGGCTGGGAGCCAGTCACTACCAATTCCGAGCACTGCCCTTTGGACTCACAACAGCCCCCAGAGTGTTTACCAAATGCATGGCAGTGGTTACGGCTCACCTGAAGCATCTAGGATTTCGAGTGTTTCCGTATCTGGGCGACTGCCTCCTTACTGCCATCTCCAGGCATCAACCAATTCTGTCTAGGGATCACACTTTCAATCTCTGCTCTCAGTTAGGCATCACTATCAATTTTGAAAAGTCTGCGCTGTTGCCATCACAGCGTATCTCCTTTATCAGAGCAGAACTAGATACCACCACTGCCACAGTAAAATTGCCCTTGGACAGAATAGCCACTCTTCGAAACCAGGTCTCAAACATTTTGCAGAGAAGAAAAGTACCTGCCTCTCAAGTTCTGAAACTACTATGTACAATGGCAGCTACACTCATAGCAGTTTCTCTGGGACGTATGCACATGAGGATTTTTCAATGGTTACTCTTCACCCAGTGGTCTTACCAACAACGTCCGATGTCATTCTTAATCATGATTACAGACTCTTGCAAGAAGGATCTT
This sequence comes from Protopterus annectens, assembly GCF_019279795.1. Classification (NCBI taxonomy): domain Eukaryota; kingdom Metazoa; phylum Chordata; order Ceratodontiformes; family Protopteridae; genus Protopterus; species Protopterus annectens. The sequence goes on from NC_056751.1 coordinate 283,518,552, forward strand.
CGCTGGTGGTTGATCAGCCACCAAGTTACAGTGGGCTGACCATTTGTTTCTCCCCCGCCGCCAGCCACGGTGACCACGGACACTTCTCTGATGGGGGGGCTTTTTCAGGGAAGAACAGCCCAAGGCACCTGGTCAGAGACAGAATCACAGTTGCACATCAGTGTTCTGGAGCTGAGAGTGGTGCTTTTGACGTTGCAGCACTTCCACAACTCTCTTCCTCTAGGGACGATTACGATACAGACAGACAACACGTCTGTGGTCTGGTACATCAATAAGCAAGGGGGAACCAAGTCTTACCCTCTGTGTCGAGAGGCCTTGTGAATTTGGCAGTGGGTGGTATCCACCGGGCGCTTTCTGACAGCAATACATATCCTGGGGAAATCCAACATCATAGCAGACAAACTGAGCAGAGCCATTCTGTTACCACACAAGTAGTCTCTCAAAGACGAAGTTGCGGAGATGATTTTCCGCACATGGGGCCAACCTTTCTGACAGCAATACATATCCCGGGGAAATCCAACGTCATAGCAGACAAACTGAGCAGAGCCATTCTGTTACCACACAAGTAGTCTCTCAAAGACGAAGTTGCGGAGATGATTTTCCGCACATGGGGCCAACCTTTGCTGAAACCTGTTTGCATCCCCTATGAATGCCAAATGCAGAAGCTACTTTGCCCTGAATCCTCCTCCGTGGGACAGCCCAAGGGACTTGCTCATACACAATTGGCCCCCTGGACTCCTGTATGCCTTTCCACCTATACCCCTGATCTCAAAATTCTTACAGAAAGCCAAAAGCCTGGTAAGGACTGTAATATTAATAGCCCCTTTATGGGCTCAACAGATTTGGTTTCCCTTCCTTCGACTCTATCAACTGGAGGAACCTTGGATTCTGGACCCAGTTCCAGACCTGCTGATACATTCGTCAGGGGCCCTCCATCCCTCCCTTCGTTCCCTCAGACTGACAGCTTGGCTGCTCCAATTCCCAACCTAGCCAGGTCGCATGAATTTTCTCATAAAGCTTCCACTAGAAAGTTGTATGCTAGTAAATGGAAATGTTTTACTTTTTGGGCCTCCCAGAATAACATTGATCCTTATGTTGCCCTAATTGCTAGCATCCTGGAATTTCTATCTAAGCTTTTTCATGAAGGTGCTGCAGCTGCCACTATAAGAGTTCAATTGGCTGCAAGGTTCTAATTTGATGTCTCACAGATTTTGTAGGGCCTTCCTGAAGGGTACCATTCATCTTAGGCCACCTGTTAGACAACCCTTTACTTCCTGGAATCTAAATTTGTGCTGTCACGTATTATTCTTCCCCCCTTTGAGCCTGCATCATCCTGCCATTTGAAGTTTTTTTCTTGTTAAACTATTTTCGTGGTGGCCATTGCCTCAGCACTTAGGGTGTCTGAGCTTCAAGCCCTTTCTATCAAACCCCAATATTTGGTGTTTCACCCTGACAGAGTATCACTGAGGACTAATCCTTCATTTCTGCCAAAGGTGTGTTCCAAGACTAACCTAAATCAAACTATCGAACTTCCCACCTTTTTCAGTAACCATTCTAATAAGTTGGAGTACGTTGCATAAACTTGATGTCCACAGATAACTGAGATTCTATTTGGACAGGACACAGGAATTTAGAAGATCTGACCAACTCTTTGTCTCTCATGCTGACACTAAGAAAGGATTACCAGTCTCTAACATTACCCTTTTCAAATGGTTAACTGACTGCATTAAATTTATGTACTCTTCAGCAAACCAAACATTAGAGCATGGTGTGAAAGCGCATTCCACTAGGGCTGTTTCCACTTCTTCTGCTTATGCTGCTCAATTGCCTTTGGACACTATATGTGCAGCTGTCACTTGGTCTAAGCCGCATACCTTTATTATTCATTACAAAGTGGACAGGGCCTCCAGGGGCAGGGCTTTCTTTGGTTCCACTGTCCTCAGAAATATACTCCCGTGAACCACCCAGGATTAGGGTGCTTGGGATACTACCCATGTGTAAAAATGAACAGCGAGATTGAACAACTTCACATAAAGAAGTTATGTACTTACCATAACATTCCATGTGAGTTGTTCATCTCACCTTCATTCTTACATTCCCACCCGCCTTCCCCCTCCAGGGTCTCGAAGAACGAGTAGACTTGTGGTCTGGTTCTGGGTCTTCTTACTCCGGTTGGAGTATTTCTTGGTTTATACCTGTTTCATGCTGGGTTCACCAAACTAGATCTGAGGTTGGACAGCGAGCACCATGGGATAGGGACCTGGTCTCGAGCTATTCTGAGATCTTCAGCTAGTAAAGCGGCCGACTTGCAGCTGATAGATTGGCTCCAAACCCATGTGTAAAAATGAAGGCGAGATGAACGACTCACATGGAACATTATGATAAGTACATAACTTCTTTTTTGCATATTAATATTTATTAGGTGTCATTTTAGCTAGTTTGGATCTTAGACTATCTAGTCTGTCCATTTCACTGGATGATACTAGTCCACCACTAGGCACCGATATGACAAACAGCCCTTCTCAAACACTCACGCTCCTCCCATATCTTCTATGATGCACCACCACCCCTTTTATCCATAGATCTCATCTGCTGTCTTAGCATCAACAGCAATCTCTTGCCGTTGACAGGTAAGTGATAAGAATTTCTGTTTTATCATTTAAAAAAATGACCTATAATCTAATATAGGCCTCTATACTTGCCTAGCATACTTTTGTTTACAGATTTATGTGTGTGTTTTTTTTTTTTTCTGGTTCCTACTCCCCCTCCCTGACGTAGCTCTTAGGCTATTTGCAACTGTTTTTTTTTGTGAAAATTTAGAATTTATACAATTCATTTTTGCTCTTAAAAGCCTACAACAACTTTTCACATTATTCTTTTTACAGTATAATTGTTGCTTACCATGATTGTGCCTTTTTGGGTGAATTTCTACAGTTTTCTCAGTTTCTGCTTCTGTGTGGCCATGAAATGGTTTAGTAGCTTGGCCAGTTTGCTAAATACCCGTTCTGTCTTCTGCCCTTAATAGTTCGATATCTGGATAATCTCATTGTTGTTTTATGGTGACATTGGTATCCTTTGCTTGCTATAGTAGAAAATGCAGAAAAAATGCTGTCCAAATACCAGTAAAACGACCAAAAAGTCCATCAATAATCCACTTTATTGAAAAACGAACATGGAGCAACTACCATAAGCGCTTTTGTCTTAGGCACAAGAATTCATCAGATACTCCATCATTATTTTACTAGTCTTTTATACAAACACCAATTAATTAACATTCACAATTAACTATTTAAAGCAACATCACCAAAAATAATAAAATGTCATTCTAAAACAATGTTTTGTACTGTGTTGAAATTTATAAACCTCAAAAATTGTATATATGTATATAGCCACCTACTAAAAATATTACCTAAATATTCTTAAATATTCTTAAATATTAGATCTAAAAAAACATTAAATCAAAATAGATAAAAACATTTTTTGTATGTATATATATATATGTATTAATATTATGTTGTAAATACTTAATCAAATGTGCAACTATGCAAACTTATGGAACATGTAATGTAATTACACTGTAGAAGCTTTTTGCACCAAAACTGGTTTAACAGAAATATATTCGTTTAAACCAGGTGGTGCATTAGACCTTAACCTTAGTTGCCATACCAGTTCTTTGTTTAGTAACATATTTTTGTAGTCACCACCCCCAGTGTAATTTCTAATAACATCAATAATGCCAAATTTATATCCACTGAAAGTACTGCAGTAAATAGAATGTTTATATAACACACTAGAATCTTTCTTATTTTTAACATCATAACAGTGTTCATAAATTCTGTCCTTGAATGCCCTTTCAGTTTTACCCACATAGTATGCAGGGCATTCATTACATACAGCCAAATATACTAACATCTTTGTACAGCAATTACCTCTGCAGAATCTAACAACACTACCCATGCCATTTTCTAATTTAATACTACGTTCTTTCAAAATATTGGAACACTGTTTGCAACCACCACAGGGAACTCTGCCCTTACCATCATATTTATTCTGGGGCATATTTACCTCAAAAGATTTTTTAAAGACTAAAACCTGTCCTAAAAGAAAATGAAGGTGTTGGCCCAACAGATTCAAACAATTCCCTGTGTGTTTTTAGCAAACTCCAATTGTCCCTCAATATTTTCATAAAAGTTTCAGAGAAGTCATTGTGTTCAATTACACAGGCCCTATGATATTTATTAGTGTTTTCCATCACCATGTTGTTGTTACTATTGATCATATTAGACTTGTCATTCAAAGGCCTACCTAAAAGTGTTGTATATTTGTGGCCCCAACCTCTATAAACCTCCCCCAATACTGTATCAATAAAATCTTCTGGGTATCCCCTCTCTATAAACATCAATTTTAATTTTCTAAACTCCTGCTCTAAATCTACAAATTAATAAACCTTTTGACTCCTCTTGTCCTTCCCTTATACACTTTGGTATACCCGCGACTACCAGTGTTGGTAATACTTTCTTCTTTTCCTTTCCTTACAAAAAAAAAAATAGTAGTAGTTCTGTCTTTCATATTTCTATTTTTCCCTACACTTGTTGCAGTCTGTTTACCATTGTTGGTAGCCTCCTGTACTTCAGTACTCTTATCTACCATTGTTGGTAGCCTTCCAGCCCTCTTCTGTTCTTGGTTTCTTTTGTTGTTTGGGTTATTGCTTTTATAAGATATAGCTGATAAAGTTAAAGGAGCTTCTGGTTTTAAAAAATGGCAAGAGTGTGACCGTAAGATGCCCAGTTCCAATGGGTATACCCTTTGTGTCTATTGCCTGGGCCCAGTGCACTTACAAGAGGATTGTTCAATCTGTCGTGCCTTTAGTCACTGGGCCCTGGTGGAAACGAAAAAAAACTTTCTGGTAAAAGCAAAACAGATGTATCTTCCCCTTCCTCCTCAATGTCATCCTCCAAATTAGACAAACCAAAAAATAGGAGTCGATCGGTGCCAGCTTCTCCCACAGCACCTACGACTAAGAAACCGAGAATTTCAGTTCCTGCCATCTGTACAGAACCAGCAGTTTTATCAAATGTTACTCTGGTGCCAATTTTTACACACCTAAACTGACTTCTCCACTGGTGCCAAAATTATCAGAGCAAACATTAGACCAGCCTATGGAGCCAACAACCTCGGCCCAGTCGTCCATTATGGCACTGATATCTTCGGATCCAATGGAATGTCCTAAATTTTCTTTCTTGGATAGATCTAGGACCAGATATTCCCCATCCATAGATCCCTTTGCTGGTCAGTTACTCAACCCATTTTTGAAAAGACCAAAATCCCCCTCTATCCAATCAATTCATTCCACTAGGAGCCTGACAGAAATAGATGTGTTGAGATTAGTGGATCAGCTCATGCGTGGAGGGGACTTACAGGTGCATCCTCAGTTCCAGCCCCTTTGAGTGCCAGATCCCTACTTGTTACCCTCCCCCCACACTCTTCCTCCTCTAACCTCCTCTGAGGCCTTGGAGATTCCGTCTCTGAGTTTTCTGGCATTGGCTGTTTTGATTCCAATGAGATCTGCATCTCCAGTACAGATTTTTAACCTGAGTTCTTCTGCTCTGTTGGATCAGGAGAACTCTTGAGGTCGTGGCTATGCTGTCAGCTCCGAGGGGCAGGACTTGACTCTGTTTTTTTCAGAACCATCTCTACACCTCAGAGCTTTGCCACATTTTAGCTCTACCCTGGCTTCAGCTTTGAGAGCAGCTTCTTCAGACCAGGGAGTGACCATGCTACCAAGGCAGTCCTTCTCAGTTCTGGGCTCCCTTTCATCTTTGGGAAGGCAGTCTTCCAGGCTATGGAGAGGACCTTGTCCACTGTAGACATTCAGTCAGTTCCTTCCATGTTGAAGTAGTTTCCCAATCCTTCCTGTCAACCAGAGCTTCCTCCAGTCTCAGTGCCTGGACAGTGAGCACCAAAGCCACAGGAGACACCTATTCAGGTATTGTCCTCTTCTGATATCTCCTCAGATCTCCCCACTGAGGAGGTTCCTCTGAAGAGGAATTGTAAGAAGAAACAGATTTCCTGCAGGAATCCCTTACAGAAAACACTGATTTTGATGAGGGGGAGGGTTCCCTCCACTGTCACCCCCCGGAAGACTTCTCTGAAGACATCCTTGAGATCCTTAAACAGAGGGGTGGCCGGATGTCCCAAAAGCCCTCTTCAGAGGAATCAGTGTACCTGCTGGCCTTTGGTGCTCAACCCTCTACCTCTTGGGTTACTCCACCTGCTGACAAGCTCATTAAGTTGATCTTGCAGAGAGTGTGGAAGGCTCCTGACACCATAGAACCTATTCCCAAGAAGTCAGACAAAATTCGATCTGCACCTGACGACCATCAATTTTGGGCAAAGGGATTACCAGTAGATGCCGTGGTGGTAGCGGCAGTCACAAAAAAGGAACTGGCAGAGGAAAGTTTCACTATCCATCCTCCCAATAGTGAGTCTTAGGCAGTGGATAAGTTTGGAAAGCGCATTTATGCTTCATCAACCTTTGCAATGTGATATTTGAACTTTATGGCACACTTCACCAGACTTGAGAAGGATCTAATAAAAGAGGTATCAGATAACCTAGCAGGAGCCATATCTGAAGAGGTCCAAGATAAGTTTTTTTTCTCAGTTGGCCACCCTAGTCCATTTCAAATTCATCCATGAGGCTCATTGCACATGCAACCAAAGGGACAACTACAGCAGTGAGATCAGGTCTAGCCATTAGGAGGCATGTATGTATGTGCGTATGTGAATTTGCGGAGCCATTCAAGTGTTCATTCATCAATGCACCTTTTGACAGATCTTCCCTTTTTGGCCTTAAAGTTCGAGAAACTTTGTCCAGGTTTGAGAAAGATGGAAAGACCCTTTCTAGAGTGAGTGTATGTTTTTCTGTGCCTTAACGGTCCTTCTCCAGGAAACAGAGGAGTGGAAAAATGTGATTCAGAAAGTCCCAAGGGCCTTTTCATGACACATATGGCAGTGGCTCTTCCAGGGGCAGAGGGGGGAGCTTTAGTGGAAGATGCCATCCATGCAGCAGAGCTGGCCCACAAAATCAGGGTTCCAGGGACTCCTTTCCTGGCAAACACTACCAGCGCTCCTGAAAGGAGGCCCGGTTGATTTCCTCTGGAAGCAGTCGGGGGAAGTCTATCCTTGCACCAGCATACTTGGCTTCAGATAACTTCAGATGTTTGGGTACAAAGGATTATAGCCAGAAGATACACCATGCCCTTTCTTTCTCTTGCAAACAATTCCAAAAGAATCCCTGATGTTCCACCCAGTCAGAGGAACGAGCAGTACTAGAAATTCAAAAAAATGCTTCAAAAAAGAGTCATTCAAGAGGTCATACCAGACCAGATAGAATCCAGAATTTACTCAAGATTCTTTTTAGTGCCAAAGAAAACGGGGCTGGAGACCAATTTTGGATCTGAGTATCTTGAACAAGTCCAGTCAAAAAATAAAATTCAGGATGGTTACGGTTCAATCTATTCTCCCGTTTCTATGAAGAGATGGTTGGATGTGTTTGATAGATCTCCAGGACGTGTATTACCACATAAAAATGGACAAGTGCTCCAGGAGATTTCTGTTCTTCTGACTGGGAGACAGTCATTAGCAGTTCAGAGCTCTGCCCTTTGGCCTCATCACAGCTCCCAGGGGGTTCACCAAATGCATGGCAGTAGTAGACGCTCACTTGAGACTGCAAGGATTCCAGGTGTTTCTGTACTTGGACGACTTGCTCATTATTGTTAATGCCAGGCATTTACTAGAACAAGCAACAGGCTACATTCTTCAGACCTACTCTGACCTGGGCATTATCGTAAATTATGAAAAATCATAACTGACTCCAACACAAACTTTAGAGTTCATAAGACTGGTGTTGAATACCAGTATTTGCATAGCTTCCCTTCCCTTTCCAAGACTGCAAAAGATCAAGATCCAAGTAAAAAAAGATTGTCATAAACAAGAGAGTAGCTGCATGACTAGTCTTGCAGGCCTTAGATTCGATGGCAGCAGCCATTATGTTAGTTCCTCTAACAAGATTTCACATGAGAATTCTTCGGTGGCTTCTAGCACCTCAGTGGTCCGTTCTGTATCAGCCAATGTCACATCAGATTTTGATTGCCAGTCATTGCAAGAAAGACCTAGCTTGTTGGATTCAGTCAGACAAAATTCTCTTGGGCTGTGAATTTGTTCCATCTCAACCCCAAGCCATAGTGACCATGGATGCTTCCCAGATGGGGTTAGGGGGCATTATCTTGGCAAGACCGTTCAAAGCACTTGTTCCCCATAGAGGCCAACTTGCACATCAGTGCTCTGGAGATGAGGCTAGTGCTTTTAGCATTGCAGGTATTTTAAACTGCTCTTCCCTCAGGAATGTTTGCGATTCAAATGGAAATATGTCAGTAGTTTGGTGTATCAACAAGCAGGGAGGAACCAAGTCATACACCTTTTGTTGAGAAGCTGTCAGAGTCTGGCAGTGGGCAAGCTCTTCCAACTACCTCTGACAGCAACACATATTCTGGGGAGTTCCAATGTGATAGCAGACAAACTGAGCAGATGCCTTCTCCTGCCTCATGACTGGTCTGTCAGTCCCAAAGTATCGAGGAAATTTTTTTTTTGTCACTGGGGCCAGTTTTGCTGTGACCTATTTACATTCCTCCTGAACAACAAGTGCAGCAGCTATTTTGCCCTGGTCCCCCCACCGGGAGAGTCTCCGAGAGATGCTCTCTAGCATGATTTGTCATCTGGACTTCTTTACACCTTCCCCCTTTTCCCTTAATCCCTCAATTCCTAAAGAAAGTGATCAGGTTGAAGAGCAAAGTAATCCTCATTGCTCCCTTCTGGCCTTGACAGATTTGGCTGCCCTTTCTTTGGCCTTATCTGATTTAGTAATCGAGGACTCTGGACTCAGATCCTGATCTCCTATCACATTCAGAGGGATTAGTTCACCCAGGCCTTCAGAACCTCAGGCTCACGGCTTGGCTTCTCCAATTCCACTGATTGCCAGGCATAATGCTGCATCTTCCCCAGTTCATAAGATTCTTTTGGCGTCACACAAACCCTCCACTAGGAAGCTCTACAAGAGTAAAGGGAAGAGGTTTTCCTATTGTGCTTGTGATAATAACATGGATCCTTTTTCCACTCCTATCGACAGAATTTTAGAATATTTAGCTTTGCTCTTTGAAGAAGGAGCCTCTGCCTCTAATATTAGGGTTCAGCTAGCGGCTTTCAAATTTTCATGATGGGTTCAAAGAATATTTATTAATTTCTCATAAACATTGCAAAGCATTTTTAAAAGGGACTTTATTGTTTAAACCTCCATATAAAGTTTCATTTGCTCCCTGGGATCTTACCTACATTCACCCTTTGAGCCTGCTACTAACTGCAACCTAAAGTTTTTATCTTGGAAAAACTAGTTTTCTGGTAGTGATTACTTCTGCCAGAAGAATTTCAGAGATTAAAAATGTATCTTGTAAACCATAATATTAGATATTTCACAAAGATTAAATAAAAATAGATATTCTGGAACCACGAGGAGAGAAAGGAAACTGTTTAATGTTAAGTTGTCTATCTCACCTTCATTCTTGCTGGATGGGTTCGGAGCCGATCCTCGGCTCCGACTCGGCCTTTTACTAAAGCTCGAGAGCTATTTACCGGTTTGAGGCCTCCCCTTATCCCACAATGCTAGGCATCAGATACCCAGATCTCGTTTGCCACTTCAGCTACGAGGTTGCGTTTTTTACCAGCTCCAGGTCATATAATTCTTTTACTGCTGTTTCACTGTCAGTGTTGTTATATTTAGATATTCTTCTCTATTAGTTTTATTAGATCGTGTAGCCCCTTTAGACCCCACTTAGGATCTCCTTTTCTGTTGTTACAGTGTTTTCTTCCCTTTCCCCCCTCCCCACCCTTTGGGGTAGTGGTTAGGTCTGTCTCTTTATAGTTTATATTGTATTATATATACACATTTTATTATATATAAACATAATTTTTTATGTTAAGTTTTTGTTAGTGATAACTGTTGTAGTTATAGTGATATTGTTACTGTTAGTTCTAGTGCGTGTGTGTCTGTGTATAGTGTTTTAAGCACTAGTTAAACTTCCCTTGGTATCTCTTTTATCGTGTCTAAAGATACCAAGGTTTCAGGTTTCAAGAAGTGTGACTCGTGCTGTCAGAAGATGTCTCTGACAGACGGTCACACTTCTTGTGTTTATTGCTTGGGCTCCCTACACCTGCAGGACTCTTGTTCGGTCTGTCATGCCTTCAGTCCGAGAGTCCTGCAGGAGCATAGGAATAAGCTCATTTTGAGGGGCTTGTTAAAGCCAGAAGGATCCCCGGCCAAGCCTTCGTCGGGGAAATCCTTAAAGCCCGCCAAACCGTCGGCTCCCTGTTCGGAGCCGATGCCGAGCGGAGCTTCTGCCTCCTCGTCGGTTCTGGCCTGAACCGACACTTTGAGATCTCAGTCGGCTCCGACTTTGCTATCGGAGCCTTCTCTGAGCCGAAAACGTTCGAGGTCCCCCTCTTTAGAGTCCGTTCGCTCGGCACCCAGGTCCCCATTACTACAATCGGAGCGGAGCCATAGATCCCATTCCTCTCGGTCCTCCAGGCTATCGGGATCATGACTTAGAGAGGGTGGTCAGTAGGCTCCTAAAGTTGCAGGCACTGGCCAAAATGTTAACTAGCCCTTCTCAACAGACTGTGGCTATCCCTGTTTCTTCAACAGTTCCTCCTCCGACTCTACCACCGTGTTCAGAGCCGGAGCTTGTTGGGGCTCGAAGCGTCGGAACGTTGGAGCCGATACCACACCTTTCGGCTCCCTCGCCGGCTCCGATCTCTTCATTGGTTCCGTCCTTGGAGGGATCCAGGCGCCGAGACTCCCTCGTCGGCTACAAGGGGGTGAGTGGCATCGGACCCTTGTCTGACCCTGTTCTCCCTCTCGGGGCCTCGGCGCAGGTGAGCTCAGCCCCGACATCGGCCTCAGAGCCATCCCTCTTGGTGCCGGAAGGGGTTCACGTCTCTTCTGAGCAGGGACCCTCTTCTCTGCCTGATAGGGGCGCCTTTGAGGTCATGAGGAGCATGCTGACTCCGGTGTCAGCTCCACGATCGACCCCTTCGGCTCCTCCCCCCATGGTGCCTGCTTCAGTCTCTGTCCACCCTCCTGACCCCAAGCGTGGAGAACAGGCGCTCCAGGTAGCCCCATTGGGTGTATCTTCCTCTTCCGAGGCCTCCCTTGATCACTCAGAGGAGCCCCCTTGGAAGAGAAAATGTAAGAGGAAGCATGTTGACTCCCCTGAGTCAGTCACCTCTGACACCGACTTGGAGGATTCGGAAGGGTCCCCAAGGTCCCCCTCTGAGGATGTCTCCTTCTCAGACATCCTTGAGATCTTTAGGCAGAGGGGGAACTGGACTGCCCTTAACCCTTCCGAGGACGAGTCAGTGTATCTGGACGCGTTTGGTTCTCGCCCTTCCACCTCCTGGGTGTCTCTGCCTTTTGACCCGCTCATGGAAGTAGTGGCTCGGAAGGCGTGGACGGCCCCGGACACAGTGGAACCAACTCCCCGCAGGCCCACAAAATTCATTACAACCCCATCCGACAAACAGTTTCTTACAAAGGGTGTCCCTGTTGATGCCATGGTGGTTGCAGCAGCCACTAAGAAGGAGTTGGCTGACCCTTCAGTGCCTGTCCATCCACCTAATAAAGAATCTAGGACAATGGACAGGTATGGGAAGCGGATGTTTTCTTCAGCGACCTTTTCCATGCGGTCGCTGAACTATCTGTGCCATTTCACCTGCATTCAAAGAGATCTCCTTAAGGAACTGGGTGATACCCTTCAGGATCCATCTGCTGCGGGGTCTCAGGAAAAGATTAACTCCCAGCTGGCGACCCTTAATTCTATAGTCAACTCCTCCATGCGGCTCATTTCTTATGCAGCCGATGGGGCGAGTAGAGCCGCAGGCACAGGCGTGGCTTTGAGAAGACATGCCTGGATGCGGTTATGTAACTTTGCTGATCCCTTTAAGGCGTCCTTCACCAATACCCCCTTCGATGGTTCGGCTTTGTTCGGACCACAGGTGAAGGATACCCTTACCAGGTGTGAGCAGGAAGGCAAGACTCTCTCTGCCGTGGGAGTCCGTTTTTCTACTCCCTCTAGACCATACCCTAAAGGTCAGAAGAGTGGAAAAATGTGGTTTCGCAAACCCCAAGGAGTCATGCCTGACACACGTGGCGAGTTTCCCTCCAGGGGCAGGGGAGGGAACAACAATAGACGCCGCCCGAGGGGCAGAGGGGGTCCGCAAAATCAGGGTAGCAGGGAATCTTTCTCTGACAAACCCTTTCAGCACCCCTGAGGGGCTGCCCGACTGTCCACTCTCGGAGGCAGTCGGGGGAAGATTGTCACTGTACCCAGAAGCCTGGCGACTCCTCACACAAGACAAATGGGTACAGTCTATCATTTCTGAGGGTTACAAAATCCCCTTTGTCCACACCCCCGTGCAAACAAACAGGTCCCTTCCAGATGTTCCACCCGGTCTAAGGGAACAAGCAGTACTAGAAATTTCAAAACTGCTAGAAAAAAGAGCCATCCAGCCAGTCCCAGCCGACCAGCAAGGATCAGGGATTTACTCCAAGTTCTTTTTGGTACCAAAGAAAACAGGGGACTGGAGACCCATTTTGGATCTCAGCAGGTTAAACAAATCTGTTCAAAGAACGAAGTTCCGGATGGTCAAGCTTCAGTCCATTCTACCCTTTTTGGGTCCGGACATTTGGATGTGCTCCACAAACCTTCAGGATGTGTACTATCATATCATAATGAACAGACGCTCCAGGAGGTTTCTCCGCTTCCAGCTGGGAGCCAGTCACTATCAATTCAGAGCCCTGCCCTTTGGTCTCACCACAGCCCCCAGGGTGTTCACCAAATGCATGGCAGTGGCTACGACTCACCTGAGACGGCGAGGATTCCAGGTGTTTCCATATCTAGACGACTGGCTCCTAACTGCTTCCACCAGGCATCAGCTAATCCGAGCCAGGGATTATACCATCCAAACTTGCTCCGAGCTAGGTATCTCTATAAACTTCGAAATGTCTGCATTGTCACCTTGTCAGTCTATAACCTTTATAGGCGCCATATTAAATACAAAAGAACTGTCGGCAAAACTTCCATTAGAAAGAGTATTAGACATTCGCCAACATGTTCAAACGTTACTACAGTGCAAGAGAATTCAGACCAGATTTGTACTGAAAACCTTGGGTCTCATGGCAGCAGCAATCACATTACTTCCCCTGGCTCGTTTTCACATGCGGATTCTTCAATGGATACTTTTTACCTAATGGTCCTTTCAACAGCTTCCGATGTCTCACAACATAATAATCACCCAATCATGCAAAGACCACCTTTCTTGGTGGATGGTCTCCCCTCAAGTTTTTCAGGGCAGACCGTTTGTCCTTCCTCCTCCGGTTGCCATGGTGACAACGGATGCCTCCCTGATCGGGTGGGGTGGGGGGCATTTTCAGGGCAGGACTGTCCAGGGCACTTGGCAACCCCTAGAGTACCATCTGCACATAAATGTCTTGGAGATGAGAGCGGTACTTTTAGCTTTGCAAGCTCTTCAGGACTCTCTATCTACCGGGACTATTGCAGTTCAGACGGACAATATGTCGGTAGTGTGGTACATCATCAAGCAGGGTGGAACCAGGTCCTATCCCTTATGTCGAGAAGCACTCAGACTCTGGCAGTGGGTGATCTCCTCTCAACGGTTTCTGATAGTAACGTCCATCCCCGGGAAGTCCAACGTCATAGCGGACAGGCTAAGCAGAGCAATCCTTATGCCTCATGAGTGGTCTCTCAATCAGTTAGTAGCGGACAAAATTTTCCGCAGATGGGGTCAACCTTGCTGCGACTTTTTTGCAACCCCTCTCAACAGCAAGTGCAGCGACTTCTTTACTCTCTTCCCCCTCCCAGGTCATTCCCCCAGAGACGCTCTAGTTCACGATTGGCCCGGAGGTCTTCTCTATGCATTCCCTCCTTTTCCCTTAATTCCAAAACTGATTCAGAAAGCGACCGCTTTGGGATCCAGGATGATCCTCATTGCTCCTTACTGGCCTTGACAAATTTGGTTCCCATTCCTACATCGTCACCTGCTGGAGTAGCCCTGGAATCTGGACCCAGTGCCAGACCTCTTGATCCATCAGTCGGGCGGGCTGCACCAATCCCTTCACTCTCTCAACCTCACAGCTTGGTTGCTCCACTTCCAACCTTAGCCAGGCTTCCACATATTTCTCAGCCAGTGAGTGAAATCATACTTTCTTCGCACAAACCTTTTACTAGGAAGACTTATGCTAGTAAGTGGAAACATTTTTCTTTCTGGGCAGAGGCTAGAAAGATAGACCCCTTTACAACCCCTGTCCATAATGTTTTAGATTTTTTGGCGGAACTTTTTCTAGCAGGTTCCTCATCTGCCACCATTAGGGTCCAATTGGCTGCTATCGCAAATTTTCACTTTGGCCTATCAGAGTCCAGTATCATGTCCCACAAACTTTGTAAGGCCTTTCTTAAGGGGACTATTTTACTTAGACCCCCGGTTAAAGATCCCCCCTCCTTGGGATTTGAACTTGATATTAACTTCATTGATTCTCCCTCCTTTTGAACCTGCGGCTTCTTGTTCCTTAAAGTTACTCTCCTGGAAGACTCTCTTCTTAGTAGCAATCACCTCAGCCAGAAGAGTATCGGAACTTCAAGTCGTTTGTATTCGTCCTCTTATCTTATTTTTCACAAAGATAGAGTTTCACTCAGGACTAATCCTTCCTTTTTACCCAAAATACCCTCAGAGACAAATCTCAATCAGGCTATTGATCTTCCTGTCTTTTTCCTAATTATTCAAACAGAGCTGAACAAAAGTTACACTATTTGGACGTTCACAGGCAATTACGTTTTTATTTGGATAGGACCAAACAGACAAGAAAATCAGATCAACTCTTCCTGTCCTATGCTGAGGGCAAGCAGGGCCTGCCAGTTTCTAAGGTAACCTTGTCCAGGTGGCTGGCCTCTATTATTACCTTGATCTACCAACTGAGACATAAAGAACTCCCTACAAAACCAAAAGCTCATTCCACCAGAGCATTGGCTACGTCAGTAGCTTTTCAGGCTAGACTTCCAATGGAATCTATTTGTGCTGCAGCCACATGGGCCACTCCTCATACCTTCATTTTGCATTACAATTTGGATATGGCCTCCAGGAGTCGAGCTGATTTTGGTTCCACTGTGCTCAAGAGTCTGTTTCGATGAGCCACCCAGGGCTAAGGTGCTAGGGACGCTGTCCCATCCAGCAAGAATGAAGGCGAGATAGACAACTTAACATTAAGAAGTTATGTACCTACCATAACGTTCCATGTTAGTTGTCTTCATCTCGCCTTCTTTCTTGCGTCCCACCCTCCATCCCCCTAGCCTGGTTAGGACCAAGAAGAATCCCTTTTGAGGCCTTCTTCTTATGGTTGACTTTTTTTTTTTAGGTTACGTCCTCCTCTGTTTGTAGCACTGTAGGTAAACCTTTGGTGGGAACAGGTGTTTTTTTCCATGGTGTTAGCTCTACCAAACGAGATCTGGATATCTGACGCCTAGCATTGTGGGATAAGGGGAGACCTCAAGCCGGTAAATAGCTCTCGAGCTTTAGTAAAAGGCCGAGTCGGAGCCAAGGATCAGCTCCGAACCCATCCAGCAAGAAAGAAGGCGAGATGAAGACAACTAACATGGAATGTTATGGTAGGTACATAACTTCTTAATCACAAGTAAACTCTAAAGAACTTTCACAGTTAAAACTGCTTCTTCAGGCTTGTAAAACAGAAAACATGGACAATTATCAGTCTCCTAAATAAACCAATACATAACTGTGACAATTATCTAATTATTTAATTGGTATCTTCCATTTTAAATATTAGAACCAAGTTTAAAAAACTGTAATATGTTATACATTTTTGAAGATTGATTCAGAATTCAGAAATCTCCCAACCTGAGATGCCAATCCAGAGGAAGTGTAAAAGGAGACACACTTGGACTCTACAGTGGAGTCTTTGACACAGAATTTCCAACAGTCCCCTTCAAATGACTCCAAGTTTTGGGAAATCCTGGAATTAATGCATCCCACTTGTCTAAAAGATACTGATAGAAGCTTTTTGGTCGGCCCTTCTACTTCCTGTGTGGTTGCCCCCACTGACCACATGATTGATCTGGTAATAGGAAAGACTTGGCAAGAACCTGATGTGGCTGAGACATTTTCTAGGAGGTCAGAAAAAATTCTATACCCCCCCCCTAAAAGCAGGCAATTTTGGGAGAAGGGACTGCTTAGTGTCTCTATGGTGGTGGTGGTGGTAGTGACCAAAGGAGAGCCCAACAAAGAGTCTTGCAGTCCACCTCCCAGATAAGGATTCCAGGGCTATATACAGGATTGGGAATTAAGTATGTATTAAGTACTTTTGTAATCAGAAAGTTAAATTACTTGACACATATGAAACAATTCCAGCTCAACTTAGCTGAATAGACCATAGATACACTGACATTCAGTCAGACCTGATTCTTGAAGACAGGTAGAAATATAGGTGTTGACTATACTCAACATTTCTGACCTCTCCATGTGACTTTTACGTAATGTGGCAGAAGAAGTGGCTATGATTCCAGAACAGCCATCATCATGAGAAGCTATGCATGGCTCCTTCTGTATGACTTCACAGAGAGCTTCAAGGCATCGTCCACAAAAGCCCCATCTGCACTTTTTGGTCCCACTGTGAAGAAGAAGCTGGAAAGATGTGTGCAAATGGACAAGACCTTGTCTGCAGTGGGGGTCAGGTTCACAGATACCCAAAAGTTCTTTGCCAGGGATAAAAAGGGTACTTGTGGTTTAAGAAGTCTCACAAATTCTCCTTTGACTGGTATCAGGAAAGGAACTCCCTTGAGAATGTGGGAGATCCTTTAAATCATGTCACCCTAGCAGTAGATGTGCTCTGCAGAACCAAGGGTTTTATGGTTCTTTCCAAGGAAGGTGTCAGCACAACTGCCCAACTGTCTCACTCTGGAGGCAGTCAAGAGTCATCTCTCCATGCACTGGGCTGTATGTATTGCCATCATTCAGCATCATTCAGGACAGATAGGTCAAGGAGATAATCTGGAAGCAAATAATATTCTCTTTTCACAGCCATGAAAACAATCCTCCTTTCTTCTAACTAATGTCCCAAACCACAAAGTAAGGGTGGCCAAAAAGGAATACACATACCTTCTACTAAAAAGAGCCATTCAAGAGGTCCCACCAGACTGCAAAAGGTCCTGGGTTTATTCATGATTTATTTTTTGTTCTCAAGAAAAAAAGGGCACAAAGGACCTCAGTCCAATTCTGTAACTTAAATCTATTTATCAAGAAAAACATATTCTGGATCGTCAGAGTACAATCCATCCTGACTGGATGTTCTCTCTGCACCTTCAGGATGTGTACCTCCACATCAGGATTGCAAGGAATCCAGAAGGATCCTACACTTCCAAGTTGTAACCTGTTATTATCAGTTCAGAACTCTGCTGTTTGGTCTCATCACAGACCCAAGATTGTTTATGAAGTGTATGGCAGTAGTATCCTCTCACATAAGGACACAATGACTCTAGATCTTTTTACATCTGGGTAACTGGCTCATTGTCTCCATGACTAGGGAGTCTCCCATACAAGCAAGAGACTACCATATCAACTTTGCCTGTCCCAAGGAATCTCCAGAAATCTATAAAAATCACAACTAGAATCAGCTCATATCCTAATATTTATAGGATGCCATCTGGTCCCTCTGCAAGAAAAAAAAATCATGTTACCAGAGGAGTGTATTCTTCCCATTCCCTTCAACATAAACCTTCTCTTGAAACATTCACCACCATCCACATATCAATCTCTGTCAGAGCCCTGTGCTTGATAGCAGCAGCAATCTTTCTGATACCATATGGCAGATAACACATGCAGATTCTTCAGTGCACTCTAAAAGTATGGTCAAAGACAGGACAACATCAGTAGAACTTTCAGATTGACTCCTATAAGCAAGAAACACCTTCAGTGGTGGTAGGACCCCCAACAATGTTTCAACAGGCCTTCCATTCAGTCCCCCTCCCCCTCTTACTTCAGCTACAGTTACCATGGATGGCTGTACTGTAGGATTGAGGGGGTTATTATATAGGGCAGAGTCCAAAGAATGTGGTGTGCTCAGGAGGCCAATTAACACATCAGTGTACTGGAGATGAGAGCAGTCCTTCTAGTGTTGCAGACATTCCAGGACCTTCTCCCCAGGATGTGATATCCATACACATTGAATAAATGGCAGTGGTA